>NC_134364.1:114686599-115020349 GCF_048569485.1 Anomaloglossus baeobatrachus
GTTGTGTGCACAGTACCCTTAGGCTATGTGCCCACGCTGCGTAAAATGCGCGAATTTTGCCACGGATTTCTCGCGGAAATGCCGCGGATTTTTCAGAAATCTGCAGCACAGCTACTCCCCAGCCATTTCTATGGCATTTGGGAAATGCTGTGCCCACGCTGCGGATTTTTCCGCAGCGGAAATCGTGTGGATTTTCGTGCGGCAAAATCTGCAGCATGTCAATTATTGTTGCAGATTTTCGTGCGGATTTTGCCTATTCAATTGAATTTAAAACAAAAAAAAAAAAAAAAAAAATCGCAAAATCCACAACAAAATCCGCGTCAAATCCGCAACAAATCCGCACAAAATCCGCACCTATGAAAAGGTGCGGATTCCGGGGGAATGCTGCGAATTTAGCTGCAGAAAAATCCGCAGATACAGAGTCCCCTTGGCACATAGCCTTAGGGCTCATGCTCACATAACTGCTGAATATTCTGCAGCGATTTGACAGCACATGTGCGCGTCAAATCGCTGCAGAAACACTGCATAATGGATGCAGTTTTTCTGTACAAAAAAAGCCGATTTCATGCGCTCTGGCTGCTGCCCCCACCATAGACAGAGTGGGACCTGCATCCATAGCACACGGAATAATTGACATGCACATTTTATGAACACACGGATTTGGGTCCAAATTTTAGCACCCAAATCGCTGCGTTCATAAAAGCAACGTGCGCACGTATCATGCACAATCTTCATAGATTGTGCAGGGGATGCAGGATGCATGCATTTACGCTGCAGTGCAATACGCAGCGTAAATGCATGCAATTACGTAACGTGCGCATGAACCCTAAGGCCACGTGCATATACTTAGTGTTTGTTGAGTTTTTTTACCTCAGTATTTGGTACATTTTTTACCTCAGTATTTGGTGAGTTTTTTACCTCTATATTTAGTGAGGAGTTTTTTACCTCAGTATTTGGTGAGGTTTTGCCTTAGTATTTGGTGCATTTTTACCTCAGTATTTGGTGCATTTTTACCTCAGTATTTGGTGAGTTTTTACCTCAGTATTTGGTGAGTTTTTACCTCAGTATTTGGTGAGTTTTTACCTCAGTATTTGGTACATTTTTTACCTCAGTATTTGGTGAGATTTTTTTACTTCAGTATTTGCTGAATTTCTTACCTCAGTAGTCTCTGTATTTGGTAATTTCTTTTACCTCAGTATTTGGTCAGTTTTTTACCTCAGTATTTGTAAGCCAAAACCAAGATGGGGTGAAAAATACAGAAGCGGTAACGTCTATTATATTTTTACTCTGATTGTTCCACTTCTGTTTTTGCCTACATATATCTAGGTAAAAAAACCTCACCAAATACTCAATGTATGACTCCCGGATGAAACGCTGATCGAATAAAGTTGGTCCGTTTTTCTCAGATGTGAAAAAAACTGAAGTGTGAATAAGGTCTTAAATCTCCTGTGCATTCCCTCGATCAACTTCATCACGCATCACCTGGAATGGCTCCCAAAGATCAGGTACGCCTCGTCAGAAGTTAATTGGTGAACATGGAAGAACAAGGAAAACCACTGTATGAGCAGGTGTGTCATTTCTTACTGGTCCTGTATACACTATAGAATATTACTATATTATCCTGGTAATTGCTACATTTCTTTACTCTGTGGTACTATATGAAGGACCATATTTTTCTGTACATCCCAATATATTATACTATATCACACTAGTAATACGAATATAATGAAATGTATCTCTGCTCATTGTGTGGATAGGAACGCACGTGATCCGCAGCCCGGGAGTCGGACTCTGCGCCTATATAGTAATCACATAATTAAAGGATCAACTGAAGGTTTTTTGTTTTTTTTTTGATGGACGCACAAAATAGGTTAAATGCTGTAAGGCTGATTCCCAGTGACAGCCAATGCAATAATGGGAGCTAAATGCTGATTTCCAGCAGACAGGTAAATGGAGTTGAACAATTTCACTGTCTGGGCAAAAAAAAGGATTAGTGATTCATACAGTTAATGTAGGGTGATCCATACAAAATCAATTAGGCGATGTACGCTCGCTGCGGTGATATTGACTAGTGTGTTGTGATGTGAGCGCTCTATTAATATATATACAGTATATATATATATATATATATATATATATATATATAATATATGCAGGGTGATTATAAAAGATTCATCGGATTTCAAAGAGGTAAATTCCTAAATGAGTTAAAGGGAACCCTGTCGCCTACTCACCAGGAGGGCGGTCGGATACGGTCTGGTCTGATGGGCGTCATTGTACCTGGGTCCGGACCCTCCTCTCTTCCGTCCATCGCCGTCCTCCTTGCTGCGTGTGGATGACACGTCCTACGTCACACGACGCACATCTATGCGGTAATCCAGTTTGACCCAAACGCGCTACAGCTTGTCCCCCATCGATGGTCATTAGAGCAGCGGTAATGAGGTCTTGAAGCTTATCCAGTGTTGCTGGCAAAGGCGGCACGTGAACAAGGTCTTTGATGTGACCCCAAAAGAAGAAGTCACACATAGTCAGATCGGAAGATCCAACGGGCCATCTGATGGGTGCCAAGTCCACACCAGTACACCGGTTTGTGAGTTCCCCATTGAGATAATGAAGCGCCTCTGAGTGCCCGTGGTGTGGAGTTTCTTGAATTCATTGTCACCATTCTTGTAACATATCGAGGTACGATGTACCCATAAAAAAGGGGCTCATACACCTATGTTTTCCAGATTGCACAGAAAACTTTTTGGAGAATCTCTTTCGATTTCTACATAGCATTGCGATGCTGTGGTCGGCTGACCGTAAATGTTGGACTATAGTTTCTGACACAGTCGCCATTGCAGAATCTTCCAGACGGCTGAGGAATGCCAAGTTCACGACTCGCGCGACGCCTTGATTTCTGGGGCCACGTATAAAGGCCTCTCCACTGCTTCACCGGTAACACTCGGTTGTCCGAAAATTGTCAATACCACTGGTGATTATTTTGGGATCTGATACCAGCCATCATGCTGGTGATCCCACCTAAAAATGGGGATATAGATATATTGGGAGCATCTGTAACAGGGCCTCAGTGTTTAGGGGGTCGTCAGTGAACATCGACTTCTATAGGACTGAGTTTCACTACCTCCGCCAGTCACGTATGCACATTTTCGCTCCATTCACAGAAGTTATCTCTGGGACTTTTTAACTGTGGGGGTCCTAGTGCTCAGACCCTACAGTACACTCTTACCATGTGGAAAATTGGCCGCATACTCTGGCACATTATCTACAATGGGTCTGTACACACAATGGACCACACAGAAGCAGATTATACACTCATCTGAATAAGTCCGCATATGCAAAAACATCTACTATACCTCTACTACTTATCTGCTTTTTTTTATTTTTTATCTTATCATTTTGTTCTATTTTTGCTCTATTGGTCGTTGGAGAATAAAATAAAGGGAACCTGCCTCCTATGCAATCATGTCCACAACCTTTTAACCCTTCCTGCAACACCTTTATAAAAACCCAGCTGGAAAACTGCCCTTAATAATTGTACCTAGTTTGTGCAAAGGGTTCAATCGTGTTTTTTTTTTATGTTTTTTTTTTTTGCTTTGATTAAATGGATGTCTCCTACTTAACCAGCACAACCTCATTAAGAACGGTTTCATAAAGCCAAGATCATCGATCTGATCTCGGATCGGAAGGCATGGACTGGCCACACGTCTCCTCACTTGATGTGTCCGCTTCATATATTCCTAAGGCCCCCTTCACACGTCCGTGTCTCCGGTACGTATTTGGTCCGTTTCCTCACGTGCCGGAGACACACCATTAAAATCAATTGGTCTGCGCTCATGTGCGTGTTTTGCCATGGACTGTGTGTCCGTGTGGAGCATACGTGTGCCCGTGTGCTCCACACGTAGACATGTCCGTTTTTCTCCGGCATCACGGGTGTCAAACGGACCGCACACGGAACTGCACGGATGTGATCTGTGTGACACGCACCGGAGAAAACACACGTGTCTGTGAAATAAAAAGTATTTCTATACTCACCTTCTCCAGCGCTGTTGTCTCTGCCGCTGCTGGCACTTGCTTCTGACCCCTGCTCATTATGCTCATAAATATTCACTCCACTGCGGGCCGGAAGCAGCAAGCAGCGGGGAGTCTGCAGGGCGGGAGACCACAGATCAGCACCATGGACAGCAACGCCAGGGACAGGTGACCAGAAAGTTCCTGTTCTCCGTGTGTTATCACGGATAGCACATGGAGAACACACGTGTGCCATAAACACTGCACATGGAGGGCAATACACACCTTTGACACGTCCGTGAAAAACATGCGTGATTTTCATGGACTTCTGAAGGGGGCCTAAGAGATCGGGCCAGTGCCTTGCGATCCAAGATCAGACCGAAGGTCATGGACCTCTGAAAGAGCCCTAACCCTTGCGCCTGCACAGTAAAGAAGAAGACCTAGAGTAGGAGGAGAAGATAAGAATTTTTCCCCCCCCCATACGATGCAACGAAGATTGTAAAAAATGATGCACGGAAAAAAGCACAATGGAAAAAAACACGACTATTTTTCACTTTTGGGGAAAAAAAGGATGTGTGAAAGCGGCGATAAAACAGGGTGTCGTCAATTGTTTTTGCCATTTGGGTTTTGCCCTGCAAAGCTGAGTTTTTGACCAAAGTTCTGCAACAAAAAGGCTGCAGTTTGAACTGCATAGTGCGGACAAGAAACCCAAATTCCCATAGACTTTGCTTGAAAAGCAGAACACAACCATTTTGGCATTAAACGCTGCAGTTGAAAAAGCAGCAAAAAAGCAGGTAAAAAGCAACGTGCGGACATAGCCTAAGGCCAGGTCCTCCCGTGCACAGCGGTTGGCAACTATTGGGCCTGTAAGTCAGGGAGGCCTGGCACCGCTTGACAGATAACTCTTCACCCATCCATCGTCATAATTTCAGCAGCATCTGTATCCTCAGGACTCAGATTCCTTTGAATAGAATCCACCATTCAGCCAGTGAGTCTGAGACTTCATGCACTGCGCCAACAGTGTGGAGCCTCTGTACTGACATTGCACAGAACAGCGCAGCATGGCAGGGGGGATGGAGTGTGGCTAGTAGTTTGGTTTTTTTATGTCAGTAGCTGTAGGGACCCTCATACTGAGCGGGAGGTGGTTGACATCCTGCTGGGTTTGGGATATTCTACTGAGTGGTGGGGTTGTGTGCCGTCCCCGTGTCAGCAGCCGGGTTGCTCGGATCCGAATCCGCGGTGGCTCGAGGGGCATCCGGACCTGGAGGGGGGGGAATCTCGCCGCCACTCGAATGAAGGGGGGTATTTACAGGGGATTATATTTAGAGTTTGTGACGGCACCCGTGGTGTGTGGTATGGTGGAGTACCACCACTGCAACTGGGAGTACCCGGTGGCAATGGAGTGGGCAGCCAGGTGTTTAACCCCTCCACGGGTAGGGGGGAATGCCCGGGACTCGGTGATGGTGACTAGGATGTGCCATTGGGGAGGTAAGGGTCACTTGCGTACTCACTCAGTCCAATAACGCTAATGTGACGCCCTGGCAAAACCAGGGTGTCACAGAGCCTGCAAAATCCAGCAAAGTGCAGGCCATTCTCCTCCTTGTTAACCTGAACCCACACCAGTGCAGCAGGACAGACCCCCCCCCCCCCCAGTGTAAGAGCTAAACAGAGCAGGAGGGGAGGGGCTGGAGCAGAGTGAGTTTGGAGTGTGAAGAGAGCAGACCAGGAGAGCTAGCTCCTGGCTGCTATAAGGAAGAGAAGCTGTAGGGGGGAAAAAGCGCAATAGGGTCTTACCCGGTATGAGGGTAGAGAGACAGAACAGAAAGAGAGACACTCACCTGGTAGGGTTGTGCCAGTCACAACCCCCTATGATCACATGTGAGTGGTTTTATGTGGTTTAGCAGCGGCCCCGGAAAGCAGGTTATCATATAAATCAAATAGAAAACCGGTTTTAAATGCCGCGCTAAAAACCAGAGATGCTGTAGATAAAGAGATTTCCTTTATTTCACAGTTCTACGCGTTTCAGAGACATCTCTGTCTCCTTCCTCAGGAAAAATATTTGAATATGATTTCTTTTCCTGAGGAAGGAGACGGAAATGTCTCTGAAACGCGTAGAACTGTGAAATAAAGGAAATCTCTTTATCTACAGCATCTGTGGTTTTTAGCGCGGCACTTAAAATCAATTTTCTATTTGATTTATATGATAACCTGCTTTCCGGGGCCGCTGCTAAACCTCATAAAACCACTCACATGCGATCATAGGGGGTTGTGACTGGCACAACCCTACCAGGTGAGTGTATCTCTTTCTGTTCTGTTTTTAGCGCGGCATTTAAAACCGGTTTTCTATTTGATTTATATGATAAGGAAGAGAAGTGAGAGGAAGGGGCCCGAGGTGGCCGGGGCAGGGTAGTGGCCCGCCGGCATCCAGGGGTGGCCCGGATCACTGCAGGGGGAGTGGGCACCCCGTTCCCGACTGAGGAAGGAGAAAGAAGCATCTGGCTGCAAAACAAGACCAGGATCCTGCTGTACTGTGTGTGGGACCCCAAACACCCTCCGCACCGAAGGCTGCAGACACCGGCAATTTCTGGTTAATTCCTGACTCTGTGTGAATTTCCTTGCAAAGCGAACTGTGAGTAA
Organism: Anomaloglossus baeobatrachus; assembly: GCF_048569485.1. Taxonomy (NCBI): domain Eukaryota; kingdom Metazoa; phylum Chordata; class Amphibia; order Anura; family Aromobatidae; genus Anomaloglossus; species Anomaloglossus baeobatrachus. The sequence goes on from NC_134364.1 coordinate 114,693,248, forward strand.
CAACATCCCCCGGTCCAACCGGGCGCACAGCTCTCAGACGATCTCCATCTCCTCCCTGCACCACCTCACCGGGGTCCCGGGACACCAACACCCTACCCGTGGAGGGAAATCACCACCTTGCTGCCCACCACCCTCCCCGGGATCCATTTACCGGCAGCAGCAGTGCTCCGTTACCTCACTACACACCACAAGTGTCGTCACGGACAATCTCCCTTACCTAATCCTCTTCTTACTGTGGAGCCTGGGATCACAGACTGGGTCACGCCACCGTGATACCCACAGAAGTGACCCCGTGGCCCGGATCTGAGTACCCCTTATCCCAGGGCGACACATTTGGCGTCACGAACAGGATCGAACCCGTCCACTTACCGGTGGAAGTGCGCCTTGTCTTGTCCGTCAGCGGCGTCCTGCTGAGGAAAAATCCCGAAGTCCGCCATTTTAGCCTCCATTTTAGGCGCCAAAAACAACAGCTTGGTGCCTTCTTCCCCGAGCGGTGGGCGCGAAAAAGAGGCTCCGCCCCCTGAAAACGCGGGCGGAAGCGAAGCTCCGGAGGACCGGAAGCGAAAGGAAAACTTTAAAAGTTGCTAGAAGGACTGCTCCCGAGTACCAAGGGGGAGCAGTAGGAAGGAACTGCAGTTCATGTGACCAGGACTGTAAAGGCAGGGACGCCAGGACTTTGCCTAATTCCGTTCCTGGACAAGCAGTAGCCGCAACCCCGATGACATCTCACCCGGCTCCGGCAGTCCGCCCGGCCGCAACAGTGATGACGTCGGCTCCGGCAGTCCGCCCAGCCGCAACGGTGATGACGCCGGCTCCGGCAGTCCGCCCGGCCGCAACGGTGATGGCGCCGGCCCCGGCAGTCTGCCCGGCCACAGCAGAGGCGACACTAGACCGGAAGTCTGCCCCAGATGCGGCGCCAGCCGCTCCCAGGTACCCCGTCCCGGCTGTGGAGCGGCCGGAGTGCACCTGCAGGGAGGAGGAGTAGGCCACTGAGCGATGGGGCCCTCAGCAGTTAGCGAGGCCGGTTGTAGCCGGCGCCGGGGGCATCCAAGTGGGCCTGGCTCCTGAGCAGGAGGCAGAGCACGGGACCCGTGCCCCGTACTGTGAGTGGCGGTAGCAGCAGTGGTAGCGGAACCTGGACGGCTACCTGCAAGTTAAAAAAAAAAAAAAAGTTGACTGTTTTATGGACTGTCGCCCCTGTTCAACGTCCTCAAGTTCAGGAGGAGGCCATCTGCACTGCAGGTGGGGGTGGCAGAACAGTTTAAAGTTTTAGTAAACGTACCTCCCGATGTGGGAAGATGTATAGTTGTAATGTGTGCACTTTCTTTTTTTTCGTTACAATAAATATTGGTGCCCCAGACAGCCCGAGGACGGGCTGTGTTTTACCAAGGGGGTGTGTGATGCCCTGGCAAAACCAGGGTGTCACAGAGCCTGCAAAATCAAGCAAAGTGCAGGCCATTCTCCTCCTTGGTAACCTGATCCCACACCAGTGCAGCAGGACAGACCCCCCCCCCCACTGTAAGAGCTAAACAGGGCAGGAGGGGAGGGGCTGCTGCAGAGTGAGTTTGGTGTGTGAAGAGAGCAGACCAGGAGAGCTAGCTCCTGGCTACTATAAGGAAGGGAAGTGTGAGGAAGGGGCCCGAGGTGGCCGGGGCAGGGTAGTGGCCCGCCGGCATCCAGGGGTGACCCGGATCACTGAAGAGGGAGTGGGCTCCCCATTCCCGACTGAGGAAGGAGAAAGAAGCGTCTGGCTGCAACACAAGACCAGGATCCTGCTGTACTGTGTGTGGGACCCCAAACCCCCTCCGCACCGAAGGCTGCAGACACCGGCAATTTTTGGTTAATTCCTGACTCTGTGTGAATTTCCTTGCAAAGCGAACTGTGAGTAACAACATCCCCCTGTCCAACCGGGCGCACAGCTCTCAGACGGTCTCCATCTCCTCCCTGCACCACCTCACCGGGGTCCCGGGACACCAACACCCTACCCGTGGAGGGAAATCACCACCTTGCTGCCCACCACCCTCCCCGGGATCCATTTACCGGCAGCGGCGGTGCTCCGTTACCTCACCGCACACCACGGGTGGCGTCCCGGACAATCTCCCTTACCTAATCCCCTTCTTACTATGGAGCCTGGGATCACAGACCGGGTCACGCCACCGTGATACCCACAGAAGTGACCCCGTGGCCCGGATCTGAGTACCCCTTATCCCAGGGCGACACACTAACACCGACAACTTTAGTAAACCAAAGTTCTGGACACCGCTGTTGCTGAGGGGGAGCACGTTTGGGTCCTGTGTCTGCTGGTGTTGCCTGTTGATCTGTGACCTTTCTCTTGGCACCTTGTTTCCTTTTAGTTGGTCCCTGTAGCTTGAAACTAGTCGGGTCCTGCTCCCCAGTGTGGCTATCTGAGGGAACTTGCTCTCAGGGTTCACACTTGGGATTTCTTGGACCGTATTTGTGGAAAGTCCTATTCCCCTCGTTGCCCTAGTACCCCAATTTTGGAGCGGGTTGAGAGCGGATCTTGAAGGCTCCATTCTCGTCCGGGGAATTGTCAGGTTGCCTGAAGCTACTCCCTGACTTAGGGTACACATACCCCGTCGTGCCCTGGTCCCAGCCCGGTGATGGTACAAGGCCGCTGGCTGTCTTCCACGGCAATACCGTGCCCCTTGTCATGATCCCCTGCGACCGGGGTCCAGATCCTACGAGGCCCAGACCAACGTCTGCTACATAGTAGTTCCAAGGAACCCAGCTCCTGACCTCCTCTCACATTCACTTCCAACACTACACTCTTCCTTTCTCTGACTCTAATTCTCACTGACTGACTCCTGACCTCCCCTTAGCCAACCCCCCACGTGGGCGACCCTATTCCACTCAGGCCGTCCACTGGTGTGTCTGGTGGGTGTGGTGCAGAGTGTTTCTAGGATTTTGATTAGCTGGTTTTGGCAACACTAATGGTTAGGGACTAGTGATGAGCGAGTACTAAAAAGCTCGGGTGCTCGAAGCTCGGGCCGAGCATCCCAAGATACTCGTGTACTCGGGCCGAGCAACGAGCCCAATGTTATCCTATGGGAGACCCGAGTATTTTTGTGAAATGACCCCCCGGCAGCATGGAGAAACCCTAAAAATGTCACAAAAGTCTCAGAAGAGTGCTCAAATGACATGGCAACAGCATGGGGAAGACCCCTTGAAGCATTTATCACTGAAAAGTCACAGCTGTGAACAATTTTGTCCGCGTTTTACGCCATTTTTACGGACTCACCAGAAAACCTTCCAAAATGACCCCAAAATGATTTTTCATGGCGGAAATGTTAAGGGCACATACCCAATAGTGAGATAGAGCTGGTGTATGTTACTTTTTGAGATTAATACATGAAAGATTTTACGTGAAAACATTGTGTGGCACTCCGATGTCCCTGAGAAGAGACATACATGAAGGCCTCTTGAGTCTAATGTGCCCATTTTGAGGAAGTGAGTCTTTGTAGTATTTTCCTTTGCCAGGGCAGTCCAAAATTGTGAGGTTCACCAATGCCCCTGCATACAGACGTGCATGAGGGCCTGTAAACCTGAAGTGCCCATTGGAAGGAAGTGGGTCTATTGTAGTAAAGCCCTTAGGCAGGGCAGCCAAAAATTGGGAGGCTCCACGTTGTCCCTGGGTAGAGACGTGCATGAGGGCCTTTAAACCTGAAGTGCCCATTGTAAGGAAGTGGGTCTATTTCAGTATAGCCCTTTGCCAGGGCAGCCAAAAATTGGGAGGCTCCACATTGTCCCTGGGTAGAGACGTGCATGAGGGCCTCAAAACATTAAGTGTCCATTTTAAGGAAGTGGGTGTATTATAGTATAGCCCTTAGGCAGGGCAGCCAAAAATTGGGAGGCTCCACGTTGTCCCTGGGTAGAGACGTGCATGAGGGCCTCAAAACATTAAGTGTCCATTTTAAGGAAGTGGGTGTATTATAGTATAGCCCTTAGGCAGGGCAGCCAAAAATTGGGAGGCTCCACGTTGTCCCTGGGTAGAGACGTGCATGAGGGCCTCAAAACATTGTTCCCATTGCAAAGGAGCGGGTCTCCTGTCGTTGTAATGTCCATTCTGCAAAGAATGGGCGAAAAAATTTACCACTGGGGGTATACCTGAAACAAAGGCCTAACTATTGTAACGGTCATCATGGTGGCGCATGAGGAGAAGGAGGAGGAGTCCAGCGATTATCCAAAGTCCAGAAGTGTGTACCCATGGGTGAGTGGAGGTACATGGCAAACTTTAAATTCCGCTCTCATTTGCTGGTGGTTTGGTGAAGTCTGGCCCAATCCAACCCTTGTTCATCTTGATCAGAGTCAGCCTGTCAGCATTTTCAGTTGACAGGCGGGTGCGTTTATCTGTAATGATTCCACCTGCGGCACTAAAAACACGCTCTGACAAAACGCTAGCAGCAGGGCAGGCCAGGACTTCCAAGGCGTAGAGAGCCAATTCATGCCACGTGTCCAGCTTGGATACCCAATAATTATAAGGCACAGAGGAATGTCGGAGTACTGTTGTTCGATCTGCAAGGTACTCCTTCAGCATCTGGGCAAACTTAGGATTTCTTGTGGCACTACCCCGCACCTCAGGGGCTGTGGTACGTGAGGGGCTGAGAAAACTGTCCCACATCTTAAAGACTGTTCCCCTACCTCTGGCGGATTGGACTTGTGCCTCTCTCGGCTGTACGCCTCGGTTGTCCACTGATTCATGACCTATGCCGCTAGCGTTTTGTGAGGGGAATGCTTTGCCTACTTCCGTGAGTATGGCCTTCCGAAACTGCTGCATTTTGGTTGACCTCTCCTCCACGGGAATAAGAGACAAAAAGTTCTCCTTGTAGCGTGGGTCTAACAGTGTTACCAACCAGTAATGATTGTCGGCCAAGATGTTCTTAACGCGAGGGTCACGAGACAGGCAGCTTACCATAAAGTCAGCCATGTGCGCCAGACTCTTAACAGCCAGGACTTCAGTAGCCTGACCAACAAGATGACTGAACATGCTGTCCTCCTCCTCCTCCTCCTCCTCCTCCTCCTCCTCCTCCTCCTCATCTACCCTGTCCTCTGGCCAGCCACGCTGAACCGAGGATATGACTGGTGTGCATGTCATATCCTCAATTTGGCCGGAGAGTTGCTCCATGTCTTCATCCTCCTCCTCGTCATAGTCCTCCACTGCACGTTGTGATGAGACGAGGCTGGGCTGTGTGTTATCTCCCACACCCACTACTGTTTCTTGCTGCAACTCATCGCGCTCCGCCTGCAATGCATCATGTTTGTTTTTCAGCAGAGACCGTTTTAGAAGGCAGAGTAGCGGTATGGTGACGCTAATAATGGCGTCATCACCACTCACCATCTTGGTGGAGTCCTCAAAGTTTTGGAGGATGGTACATGGGTCTGACATCCATCTCCACTCCTCAGGTGTTATGTGTGGAGTTTGACCCATTTCCCGACGGCTTAGGTGATGCAGGTACTCAACAACTGCCCTCTTCTGCTCACATATCCTGACCAACATGTGCAGAGTTGAATTCCAACGCGTGGGGACATCACACACCAGTCTGTGAGCCGGAAGATGCAAACGGCGCTGAAAGCCGGCAAGGCCGGCTGAAGCAGTAGGTGACTTTCGAAAATGTGCAGACAGGCGGCGAACTTTTACCAGTAGATCAGACAGCTCTGGGTATGACTTTATAAACCGCTGAACCACGAGGTTGAGCACATGGGCCACGCATGGAACATGTGTCAGCTGGCCTCGCCTCAAAGCCGCCACCAGGTTCCGGCCATTGTCACACACGACCTTTCCTGGCTTTAGGTTCAGAGGTGTGAGCCAGTGATCTGCCTGCTGTTTCAGAGCTGTCCACAGCTCTTCTGCATTGTGGGGTTTGTCACCTATGCAGATTAGCTTCAGCACAGCCTGTTGCCGCTTCGCCGAGGCAGTGCTGCAGTGCTTCCAGCTTGTGACTGGTGTGGAGGGCACAGTGGATGAGGATGCGCAGGAGGAGGAGGAGGCTGAAGAGCATGACATTCCGGAGCTGTAGAGTGTGGGTGAAACACTGACTGAGGTAGGGCCTGCAAACCTTGGTGTGGGAAGGACGTGTTCCGTCCCTCGCTCAGACTGGGTCCCAGCTTCCACAATATTAACCCAGTGTGCCGTCAACGAGATGTAGCGGCCTTGCCCACAAGCACTTGTCCACGTGTCTGTGGTTAGGTGGACCTTGGGTGAAACAGCGTTGTTCAGGGCACGTGTGATGTTTTGTGACACGTGGTTATGCAACGCGGGGACGGCACACCGGGAGAAATAGTGGCGGCTGGGGACCGAGTAACGTGGAACAGCTGCCGCCATCAGGTCACGGAATGCTTCAGTCTCCACCAGCCTAAAAGGCAACATTTCCAGCGCAAGCAGTCGCGAAATGTTAGCATTTAGAACTGTGGCATGTGGGGTGTTGGCAGTGTATTTGCGCCTGCGTTCAAAGGTTTGCTGAATGGATAACTGAACGCTGCGCTGGGACAAGGACGTGCTTGATGATGGTGTTCTTTCTGCGTAGGCAACTGCAGGTGCAGGAGTGGAGGAGGCTTGTTCGCAGGCAGCATGGACAGAGGATTGGCTCGCATGCACAACCAGCGAAGACGTAGCAGTGACATCAGCAAGCACTGCTCCTCGACTCTGTTGTACTTCCCACAAAGTCGGGTACTTGGCTGACATGTGCCTGATCATGCTGGTGGTGGTCAGGCTGCTAGTTTTGGTACCCCTGCTGATGCTGGCACGGCAGGTGTTGCAAATGGCCTTTTTTGAATCATCTGGATCCAACTTAAAAAACTGCCAGACTCGGGAAGACCTAACATTTGTACAGGCACCTTGTGTCGTCGTGTTGTTCCGGGGAACGGTTGCCTGACTTCTGCCTGGGGCCACCACCCTGCTTCTTACTGCCTGTTGTGATGCTACGCCTCCCTCCCCCTGTGCACTGCTGTCCTCGCTCTGCATATCCTCCTGCCAGGTTGGGTCAGTTACTGGATCATCCACCACGTCGTCTTCCTCTTCCGCACCCTGCTCCTCCTCCTGACTTGCTGACAATTGTGTCTCATCATCGTCCACCACTTGTTGAGACACGTTGCCAACTTCGTGAGAACGTGGCTGCTCAAATATTTGGCCATCTGTACAGACGATCTCCTCATGACCCACTTCAATATGAGCTGGCGAGAGGCCAGAATGTGTGAATGGAAACGTGAACAGCTCTTCCGAGTGTCCAAGTGTGGGATCATTAATGTCCGAGGAGGACGTGTACTCAGCCTGGTGGTAGGAATGAGGATCAGGTTCAGAAATGTGCGGTGCAGTATCACGGCTACTGACACTTGACCGTGTGGAAGACAGAGTGTTTGTGGTGGTGCCAATCTGACTGGAAGCATTATCTGCTATCCAACTAACAACCTGTTGACACTGGTCTTGGTTCAAGAGCGGTGTACTGCTGCGGTCCCCAAGAATTTGGGACAGGACGTGCGAGCGACTAGATGTGGCCCTTTGTTGTGGCGAAATTAGAGCTTGCCCACGACCTCGGCCTCTGCCTGCACCACCATCACGTCCACTTCCTTGTTCCTTGCCAATGCCCTTGCGCATTTTGCAATGCTGTGCACTGCTGACGTGTATATTCACTACTTGTGCGTTATATCAAAGTGTGTGGAAATTGCACACAAGTGCACCTGTACGCTGCCACCAACAGGCACACACGTGCGGTTTTAAAAACCAAGCACGGACGCAATAAGAACCTAACAGGTTTTTTTGGGGAGCGACAATTACAGACAAGTCAGACACTATCTGGACTGTTTTACACTGTGTACACCAGCCCCAGATATGATGAAGGCTGGTATACGGTCACCACTACCCTGCCTGCCTGCCTGTATACTGGTACAATAGTCCTGACAAGGACTCTTTTGGTCACTAGCCTGTATTCAGACCTGGCTATACCCTGCCTGTATATAGCAACAGTAGTCCTGAGAAGGACTCTGCTACTGTACTCCGACCTGGCTATACCCTGCCTGCCTGTATACAACTAGAATAGTCCTGAGAAGGACTTTTGGTCACACTGTTTGCAGCCCTGCAACTGAAAAAGCTATAAAGGGCCGCAAAGCTTTCCCTGAATCAGCGACACTCTCCCTACACTGACTGTCTGAATAGCTGTGAGCAGAGCACAGCGCGCCGGCCGATATAAAGGCTCGGTCACGCTGTGCAGGCCGGCCAATCACTGCAATTCCACAACTAACAGGGCTGTGGCATTGCAGTGGTCTGCCAGCCAATCCCTGCATGAGGGCTGGCTCTCAAAAGAGCGCCAACATGCAGAAATGAAGACCACGAGTACAGCACGAGTATCGCGAGATTACTCGGTCCCCGCCGAGCAGCCCGAGTACAGCGATACTCGTGCGAGTACCGAGTAGTGACAAGCATGCTCGCTCATCACTATTAGGGACCCGTAACCAAGGAGGAGGTGGATATTGCACAGAAGGGCAGATTGCACAATACCCTGTGACGACCTGATAGGCCAGGGCGTCACATTTGCATTGGGAGTCATTATATTGAGTGCAGGGGAGTCCATTATACTGAATGAGGGGCAATCATACTGTGTAAAGCGCGGCACCCAGGGCACAGGGGGATAACCTTATTCGTCGCCGGGCCAGTAGTGTCGGTTGTCATGTCCCGATGTCATGGGCGATCCTGCCCGGCTTCTTGCCCCGAGGTGTCCACAATAAAAGGGGGGTTAAGAGGTGGATGTTTGTCGTGACGCCACCTGAGGTACGCGTCCAGGGATTAGCCGCCACTGCTGTTGCTGTCCTCCGGGGCGGATGGTAATAGCAGGTGAGATGGTATTGCTCTTCAGAGGTGGAGCGAGACCTGGAGAGGATGATGAGGGGAGTATTGGTAGTGGCGGTGGCCGTTGGCTCCAAGGCGTGAGGCACCAGCGCCGGTAATAAGAGTCCGAGTTGACTGCTGCAGTTGCAGGTGTCTTTACTCACAGTTCTTTAAGTAACCTGGTTGCTGCCACAGTAGCACTGGTCACCGCTGTGATGGGCCCCATTGACCTCAGATAAGTTGGAAGAAGCCACCGGTGTTTGGAAAAGGTTCTTTGTAAGAGTTGCCCCTCCAACAGTGAGGAACCCGGGCTGAACGTTCCGCTCCAGGCCTAGGCTCTGTGAGAGAAAAAGATGAAGAGAAGATGGGGGTGTCGTGTCCCCAGAACTGATGTCCTGGGTATAGTGACTGAAGATTGTGTGAGTTATTCCTACTTCTACCCCAAGTGAAATCCGCCCCCAGGTGGTTGTCCTAGTGACTGGGAAATTCCCATGCTTCGTGATGGCCAACCCCCCCTGCCTACCCTAGACCAGCTCCCCAGTGAGAAGGCTCCTAAGCTTTATGTAAAATGTGAATGTGGAACTCCGGTGATTAACCCCCTCCTTACCCGAGGTGAATACCGCACCTTAACTGAGGTGCAATACACTGTGGTGACTGGAGCTGCAGAGGCACCACATAAGGCACTGTGGGGACCATGATACTGGGTGGTGTGAGGGGACTGTGCTTCATCATACTGAGTGGGGGTTGTGGAAGCATCATGCGCGGGTCTGTGGGAACATCATACTGAAGGGTAATCATACTGTGTAGGGTGCTGTGGAGACCATGATCCTGTTTAGTGTGAAGGGGCTTTGGGTCATTATACTGAGTGGGGGCTGTGGACGTAACATACTTGAGGAACTGTGGCAATCTGATGTGTGTGTGTGTGTGTGTGTGTGTGTGTGTGTGTGCGATACACCGCAGGTCCTCCCATTCAGCATCCGGTAAGTATGATTACAGGGTCTTCTTTCTTCTCTCTTTTGGGGGTGTCTGATTTCTATAATGAAGTGTCCTACAGTACTCTTTATCTCTTTTAGCTGCTTGGACACTTCATTATTGAACCGCGACTAGGGCTTATTTTTGGGGTAGGCCTTATATTTAAGCCTTACACCGAAAATGCAGAAAATTCCTGCTACAGCTTATTTTTGGGGTAGGGCTTATTTTTGGACAAACATGGTATAAACATGTCCCTGTTTATAAAAGTGGGCAGATATGACTGTTCAACACTGCTGAATATATATATTTTTAAGGGAGGGGAGCAATTAAAACCTTTTGCTATGGGGCCTAATGGATTTTTTGTATGCCCCTGCCTAAGGGTACCTATTTATTTCATGTCTGGCCACTGAAAACTCAAACATTTTATTTTTCTGGGCACCGTGTAATCACGATAATGCAGGATATAATTTTATTTGCCTTTTTGCTCCGTACTGTAATCATCTAACATACGGGCGACGTTCCCCTATATAATAACAGTCCTCCATGTAACGCTGTGTCTGTAGAAGCAACTGAGTTTTTCCCACAGGAAAAAAAAAATCATCAACTGGTAATATATTTAGCGTTTCCTGGTGAGTTCAGCGTTCCCCGCTCTCCCTGGAGGTCACTCCTCGTCCCAGCGTTCTTTCTTGTAAATTAGATATAATTGGAATATGTGAGGAATGCCGGGTTCAATCCAGTCTGTGACAGTTCCCAAATGTTCTTCCGACTTTAGCAAAACACCAGTTTAGGACAAATTTAGATAAAAGGAATTTCGTTATAAAAAAGGCAATAAATTAGGAAACATTCCTGCAGAAAATAGCAGCGCAGCAAACCTTATATCCAGAGGCGCGTTTCGCTCTCCATTCACACTGCTTTGGGCTATGACATGACTGATGCCTCCAATGTATATACTTGTGTTGCGGGCGGAGGAGGGGACGCCGCGCTCTCCCTTCTGCTGCTCGGGTCCGGCTGGCACCGCGGCCTGCTACTGCCGCTGCTCGGTGGCTCGAGCGATGGGCCGGATCCCGGGGACTCGAGCGGCGCTCCTCGCCCATGAGTGAAAAGAGGGTTTTGTTTTTGGGTGTGGGGATTGTTTATTGTCCGTGACGCCACCCACGGTTGTGGTGATTTGTTAGCACCACCACTGCTCTGTATGGGGATCCCGGGAAGGATGGCATGGAGCAGCCAGTTGTTGTGTTGCCCCTCCGTGGGTAGGGGTTGGTGCTCCCGGGGCCCAGTGATGAGTTAGGAGATGCAGGGCTTGGTGGGCGCAGGGACGCGGGGGCAGCGCTGTGCCTTGCGGCACTGTGGTACTCACTCAGCCTGAGACGATGACACAGTTCTCGGTAAAACACACGGCTGGAAAGACGGTTCCCACGGACGGCTGCACTTGTTTTTCCCCAGTAGGTGACGGTGATGGTCACTCTGTCCTGCACCTGTCGCGGGCGGGGAGGAGGGTGTCAGCACACTACGCTCACCCCTTCTGCTCGGGTCCGGCGGCCGCTGCTCAGTGGTGGCTCGAGCTGTAGGCCGGATCCCGGGGGCTTCTCGAGCGGCACTCCTCGCCCGTGAGTGAAAGGGGTTTGTTGGGTGTGGGGATTGTTTATAGTCCGTGACGCCACCCACGGTTGTGGTGATTTCACCACCGCTGCTCAATACGGGGATCCCGGGGATGGTGATGCGGAGCAGCCAGGTGTTGTGTTGCCCCTCCGTGGGTAGGGGTTGGTGATCCCGGGGCCCGGTGATGGCTTGGGGGGTGCAGGGCCTGGTGGGCGCAGGGACGCGGGAGCAGCGCTGTGCCTTGCGGCACTGTGGTACTCACTCAGCCTGAGACGTTGACACAGTTTGTACGGTAAACCAAACGGCTGGTAAGACGGTCCCACGGACGGCTGCAATTGCTCTCCCAGTAGGTGACGGTGATGTCCCTCTTCCTTGCACCTTGTGTACTAGTTGGTTGCGATGGGTCCCCACCGGTAACCCGCTCCCCGGCTTCAAGCTGGGCTGGAGGAGCTCTACTCTTTGCCCGCAGGCGCTGGCCCTCAGAAACTGGTGCCCTGGCGGTGGCGGTGTCTCTGTTGTACAGGTTGGGCTGTTGCCTTCACTCGGGACTTGGTTGTTGGGGGATCTACGTCCCCTTCACTGACGGATTCGGCAATTTACGGCGACTCCAATCCTTGCCGGGGTCCGAGAAGCCCCTGCCCTGGTGCTGACTGTCCTTCGGAACACTGCTCCAGACCACCGGGCACACAGCCTACGGGGTCCTTCCAGGAACTTCCAAACGGTCCCCCTCCAGACAGTCACCGCCGTTGCTGACCTTGCTGACCTGTCCTGCACACAGCTGGACTACTTCAGGCTTTTCTCTCTCTGTCACCACTCTTGCTTTCCTCCGTTACTCCTTTACTTTCCTCACTTTCACTTAGCTGTTTACTCCTTTTGAGCCCTCAGCTAGACTTCACTCTTGCCCTGCCTGGGCTAATCTGCTATTCACTCGTTCATGTCCCTCACTGGACTCCACTCAGTTGTTTCCTCAAGCTCGTCCCTGAGCTGACTGCCTGGTTCTTCCTGCCTCCAGAGCTGTGATCTCCTCGGTGGGCGGAGCCAACCGCCTGGCCCACCCCCTGGTGTGAATCATCAGCTTCTGGAGGAAGGCAACAAGGATTTTTGGTTCAGCTTAGATGTTCCTACCTGGGATGTAGGGTGTGGTGGTGTGTGACCTGTGTCCCCTGGCTTGCCCAGGGCGACACATTCCCCCTTAGCAAAATGCAGACCGTCCGCGGGCTGCCGTCCAACACCGGATTTATTTTTTTCTGCAAAAAGGGATAACAAGGTAAAATAACACATAAATACATTTTCAATAACTCTTCCCAAAACGGGAGGCACATTTCCTTTTAACGTTGCATAACGGTTTACGGTTACGGTTTCCGCTCTCTCCCACCCAAGCAACCTGGCCCTGATGCTGCCCCTAAAGCCCAGGCAGCACCCCTTGACCCACAGTCCAGCACACGGTACCCGAGCGGGATCTGTCCTTCCCTCCAGAGGGTAGCCACCGGTTCCTTTGGTGGCTGGGCCCCAGCCTGCTCCGCTGAGGGCCCTCCCTCCAACCTGCCTCTCCGGAGGCGGCCTGCGGAAACGGTAACGGCAAACAACTTATTTACAAGCCACTAACGTCTGTGGTTGCCCTGCAAGTTCACGGGCTTGTCCATGGATAGTTCCCATGCAAAACTTTTTAAACGGTCCCCACGGGGACAACGGTGCCGGCTCCAGCCGGTTGCAAATCAACAAAGCAAATCAGGTGAAACTTCGGTAATCATCTTTTTCTTATCATTCTTTCAAACAAACAACAAAGTGGTGGTCCCAACGGGGACGGTATTGCGGGCATCCACTGCCCTACTCCGGTTGCTCAAGCTCTGATGCCGCTGCCAGGGGAGGGAGGTCTGCGCTCGCTCGGGCCTCCGGGCCCCTCCTTAGTTTGGCGTCCAGCGCAAACCACCCCCGCTCCCCAAAGTACCGGGTGTATTGTACAATGTCACCCGGCATCAGATTGCGGCCGGGATGTTCCTCAGGCAGGTGGGCATTCACATCCCGCCGGGCTACAAAAACTTCGGCCTCCAGGCCCGGCTCGTAGATGAACCCGTAGCCCCGGCGGACATCAAACCGCCTCACCTGCCCCACGTACAACGGTCCTCGGACACGGGAGGTTGCTTGCCGGAGATTCTCTTTCTCCCGGATCGCTCTGGCCACCAGTTCGGCCTTCTTTCGCTCCCTCTCGGTGATCTCCAGGCCCAGCGGTACCGGCTCCCTATCCCAATACGGCGCTGCTGCCAGCGCCGGCGCACGGGTCAGGCCCCGCGGGACATCCTGGACGTTGCCTACTGTCAGGAGTATGGGCGACAGGTCCCGCGGTGTCTTGGCCTTGGGCGCTGCCTTGCAACAACAACCCGGCGCTACCTCAGCCGAGGTGTGGGGGATGGGCATAGGGGCTTTCCGCTGCTGGGCCTTCGGCTCGGAGCGGGTCATCGGCTCCGGCTCGGGGGGGTTTTCAGGGGATGCCTCCGGTTCCACCTTCGGCGTCTTCCACGGTAACACCTCCGGTGTGCCGCGGGCTCCGGCTACAGGTCGGCCCGCTTGGGCGGGGACGCTGGGTACTGCTACCGGTTGCGGTGGTAGCAGGCCTAGTGGCGGGGTCACGGCCTCCGGAACGGGTGGCGAGGGAGGCAACGGGGGGAGAGGGCTTGGACCGAGCCCCACAGCCGCGATGACCGGCCCTACAAGGGCATCGGGACGTGGGTCACTCACCCTCCCTTTCTCCGCCTCCTCCTCGCGTCTCCGCACGGTGGCTACAACGTCCGCCATGTCGGCCTCCCACTCCTCCATGAGGAGCTGCATCCTGACCTGCAGCCTTTGGTAGAGCTGCGCGGTTCGGATCTCCACCCACGCCGCGGTTCCAGGCGCGGGGGCTACGGTGTCACGGGACGGCATCCACATGATGGCTTCTTCTTTTGCTTCCAGGAACGGTATGTTTGCAGAGTCCTGGCGTCCCTGCTTTTATAGCCGCAGCTACATGCAGCCAACCGCCATCGCGTCCCCCTTAGCTCTTTCCGGCCCCTCCTCTCTCGGGGCGGGGTTTTGGCCTTCGCGCCTCTACTGCTCGAGAAGACGCTCGAGCGGGAACATTTCGCGCCAAAGATGGCGGCTTCTGAAATTTTTCTGCCGGATACCTCCGGCGGTAACAAGGCGCACCTCTACCAAACGGCAGAGCGGTAAGATCCTGTTCGTGACGCCAAGTTGTCGCGGGCAGGGAGGAGGGTGTCAGCACACTACGCTCACCCCTTCTGCTCGGGTCCGGCGGCCGCTGCTCAGTGGTGGCTCGAGCTGTAGGCCGGATCCCGGGGGCTTCTCAAGCGGCACTCCTCGCCCGTGAGTGAAAGGGGTTTGTTGGGTGTGGGGATTGTTTATAGTCCGTGACGCCACCCACGGTTGTGGTGATTTCACCACCGCTGCTCAATACGGGGATCCCGGGGATGGTGATGCGGAGCAGCCAGGTGTTGTGTTGCCCCTCCGTGGGTAGGGGTTGGTGATCCCGGGGCCCGGTGATGGCTTGGGGGGTGCAGGGCCTGGTGGGCGCAGGGACGCGGGAGCAGCGCTGTGCCTTGCGGCACTGTGGTACTCACTCAGCCTGAGACATTGACACAGTTTGTACGGTAAACCAAACGGCTGGTAAGACGGTCCCACGGACGGCTGCAATTGCTCTCCCAGTAGGTGACGGTGATGTCCCTCTTCCTTGCACCTTGTGTACTAGTTGGTTGCGATGGGTCCCCACCGGTAACCCGCTCCCCGGCTTCAAGCTGGGCCGGAGGAGCTCTACTCTTTGCCCGCAGGCGCTGGCCCTCAGAAACTGGTGCCCTGGCGGTGGCGGTGTCTCTGTTGTACAGGTTGGGCTGTTGCCTTCACTCGGGACTTGGTTGTTGGGGGATCTACGTCCCCTTCACTGACGGATTCGGCAATTTACGGCGACTCCAATCCTTGCCGGGGTCCGAGAAGCCCCTGCCCTGGTGCTGACTGTCCTTCGGAACACTGCTCCAGACCACCGGGCACACAGCCTACGGGGTCCTTCCAGGAACTTCCAAACGGTCCCCCTCCAGACAGTCACCGCCGTTGCTGACCTTGCTGACCTGTCCTGCACACAGCTGGACTACTTCAGGCTTTTCTCTCTCTGTCACCACTCTTGCTTTCCTCCGTTACTCCTTTACTTTCCTCACTTTCACTTAGCTGTTTACTCCTTTCGAGCCCTCAGCTAGACTTCACTCTTGCCCTGCCTGGGCTAATCTGCTGTTCACTCGTTCATGTCCCTCACTGGACTCCACTCAGTTGTTTCCTCAAGCTCGTCCCTGAGCTGACTGCCTGGTTCTTCCTGCCTCCAGAGCTGTGATCTCCTCGGTGGGCGGAGCCAACCGCCTGGCCCACCCCCTGGTGTGAATCATCAGCTTCTGGAGGAAGGCAACAAGGATTTTTGGTTCAGCTTAGATGTTCCTACCTGGGATGTAGGGTGTGGTGGTGTGTGACCTGTGTCCCCTGGCTTGCCCAGGGCGACACACACCTATGTTTCTGTATTGGTAGCGATGGGTTCCCACCGGTAACCCCCTCCCCGGCTTGGATATGGGCCGGAGGAGCCCTACTTTGCCCGCAGGCGCTGGCCCTGAGAAACTGGTGCCCTTGCAGTGGCGGTGTCTCTCCTCAATGGTTGGACTGTTGCCTTCAATCGGGACTTGGTTGTTTGGAGACAGACGTCCCCTTCACTGACGGATTTGGCAAATTTACGGCGACTCCTAGCCTTGCCGGGGTCCGAGAGGCCCCTGCCCTGGTGCTGACTGTTCTTTGTATACTGCTCCAGACCGCCGGGCCACTACCCGTCCGCGGTCCTTCCAGCAACCTCCGAGCAGTCCCCCTCCAGACTGTCACCGCCGTCTCCTGACCTTGCTGACACTGTCCTGGCACTCAGCCGGACCAACTTCAGGCTTTGCTACTCTCTTCTTCTTAGCTCCACTACTACTTCACTTCCACTTCACTTAGCTCCTCTATCACTTCCTAACCGAACTCAACTGCCTGGTTCTTCCCGCCTCCAGGGCTGTGTACTCCTCGGTGGGCGGAGCCAACCGCCTGGCCCACCCCCGGGTGTGAACATCAGCCCCTGGAGGAAGGCAACAAGGATTTCGGTAGCCTTGGTGTTCCTAACTGGGGTGTAGGGTGTGGTGGTGTGATGACCTGTGACCCCTGGCTTGCCCAGGGCGTCACATTTGTACCAGACTTTGTGCAAAAAACAAAGCTATACCAATAAAATCCAGCCTGGCGTGTACCTAAAGGACACAATTTTGGCTTCTGTTGGACACATTTGGGTCTATGAACATATTCATTGTTGCTCCGCGAGCAATTCCTGGCAGAAATGCAGAGCAAATGCTGCAGTGTGAATAGATCTTTCTTCCTTTCTATTCACGTCTTTCACTCTTGTGAAAACTACTCCCGTTTTTGTTTCTGGAGAATACAAGGGAAAATTGTATGTATTCTGCATAAATTGTAAAGCCCACATACAGTCACAGCCCACATGCACTCCATAGAAAACAGAAATGCAAACTTAACTAACCGAGAATTAAATTCTGCTTCTTTCTCCACTTATGAGCCACTAGTTCACTGCCAGTTCACTGAGGAATCCGATTATAGTTCCCCATTTACGTATAAAAAGTGGGGAGCAGAGTGAAAAATTTTCATGCTGCTTTCTAGTGAGTGTTTATCTCACCTCTTGCTGGATTCACAGCAACTCTGCTCAGTACTTCTGTATGATGTCCTCCTTGCTGCTGCTTCTTCACAGCTATTCTGCTCAACACTGCTGTATAATGTCCTCCATGCTGCTGCTGCTTCACAGCCACTATGCTCAGTACTGCTGTATAATATCCTCCATGCTGCAGCTGCTTCACAGCTACTCTGCTTAGTACTGCTGTATAGTGTCCTCCATGCTGCTGCTGCTTCACAGCTACTCTGCTCAGTACTGCTGTATAATATCCTCCATGCTGCTGCTGCTTCACAGCTACCCTGCTAAGTACTGCTGTATAATATCCTCCATGCTGCTGCTGCTTCACAGCTACTCTGCTCAGTACCGCTATATAATATACTCCATGCTGCTGCTGCTTCACAGCTATTCTGCTTAATACTGCTGCATAATATCCTCCATGTTGCTGCTGCTTCACAGCTATTCTGCTTAATACTGCTGTATAGTGTCCTCCATGCTGCTTCTGCTTCACAGCCACACTGCTCAGTACTGCTGTATAATGTCCTCCATGCTGCTGCTGCTTCACAGCTACACTGCTCAGTACTGCTGTATAATATTCTCCATGCTGCTGCTGCTTCACAGCTTCTCTGCTCAGTACTGCTGTATAATGTCCTCCATGCTGTTGCTGTTTCACAGGTACACTGCTCAGTACTGCTGTGTAATATCATCCATGTTGCTGCTGCTTCACAGCTACTTTGCTCAGTGCTGCTGTATAATGTCCTCCATGCTGCTGCTGCTTCACAGCTACTCTGCTCAGTACTACTGTATAATGTCCTTCATGCTGCTGCTACTTCACAGCTATTCTGCTCAGTACTTGTAATGCCTGCCTGGATCCACAGACTCAGACGGGCTGTAATGGACAGGCAAGAGGGAAGCCACTCACCAAGCAGGACCCCTAGAACCCTGAAACCCTTTAACCCCTATACAGGGATTTGGAATTACACAGGGCCCAAGGTGATCCCTACCCGTGGAAGGTTGCAGTCCAAGAAAGTAGTCGTCAGGTAGGGTCAAGCCAGGAATTGCTGAGCAGGGACAGAATCGGCAGGCAAGGACGTAATCAGAAAACAAGCAGTGGTCAAATCCAGATCGGGCAGCGAGGTACAAAAACAGCAGGCAGGAGAGGTAGCCAGGAAACAAGCGGTAATCAGCACACAAAATCACAGAACAGAACGGAACAGGAACCAGAATTTTAAGAACTATCTCTGGCAGAGGTCATCAGACAGGAGGGGCATTAAAAAGGGTGTGGTGTCTTCCTATAGGCTGTGTTTTGTTTTTTTTTTCCCCCATAGGCTGTAGCTGAATGATGGTACTTCAGCTGGGAGACACCCGCCACCTACAGTCAGCCAGTGGCACTGTAGATCCCCAGGAAACCCAGACCAGTGGATGAGCGCAGCCTGCACCCACCAGTGCCGCTGGCATCGACTCCTCTCCCATCAACAGCACTAGCCATGGCAGGAACACGGTGTCGCCTGGCGATCGGAGTAGAAGTCGATGGAGCGGACTCCGGTGGTGACGTAACAGTACTGCTGTATAATATCCTCCATGCTGCTGCTGCTTCACAGCTACTCTGCTCAGTACTGCTGTATAATATCCTCCATGCTGCTGCTGCTTTACAGCTATTCTGCTCAGTACTGCTGTATAATATCCTCCATGCTGCTGCTTCACAGCTACTCTGCTTAGTACTGCTGTATAATGTCCTCCATGCTGCTGCTGCTTCACAGCTACTCTGCTCAGTACTGCTGTATAATATCCTCCATGCTGCTGCTGCTTCACAGCTACTCTGCTCAGTACTGCTGTATAATATCCTCCATGCTGCTGCTTCACAGCTACTCTGCTTAGTACTGCTGTATAATGTCCTCCATGCTGCTGATGCTTCAGTGCTACCCTGCTCAGTACTGCTGTATAATGTCCTCCATGCTGCTGATGCTTCACAGCTACTCTGCTCAGTACTGCTGTATAATGTCCTCCATGCTGTTGCTGCTTCACAGCTACTCTGCTCAGTACTGCTGTATAATATCCTCCATGCTGCTGCTTCACAGCTACTCTGCTTAGTACTGCTGTATAATGTCCTCCATGCTGCTGCTGCTTCACAGCTACTCTGCTCAGTACTTCTGTATAATGTCCTCCATGCTGCTGCTGCTTCACAGCTACTCTGCTCAGTACTGCTGTATAATGTCCTCCATGCTGTTGCTTCACCGCTACTCTGCTCAGTACGGCTGTAAAATATCTTCCATGCTGCTGCTGCTTCACAGCTACCCTGCTCAGTACTGCTGTATAATGTCCTCCATACGGTTGCTTCACAGCTACTTTGCTCAGTACTGCTGTATAATGTCCTCCATGCTGCTGCTTCACAGCTACCCTGCTCAGTACTGCTGTATAATGTCCTCCATGCTGCTGCTGCTTCACAGCTACTTTGCTCAGTACTGCTGTATAATATCCTCCATGCTGCTGTTGCTTCACAGCTACTCTGCTCAGTACGGCTGTAAAATATCTTCAATGCTGTCATCACTTCTGAATATGTACTGAATAGAGACAGGACATTAGGAATCCCTCATATTTCTGTGTGCCATGTGTAGGAGACATTGTAGAACCTAATCTCCTCCTATTAGTTCAGTGAGTGGCAATTCAAGAGAGAACCTGCAGAGAGGAAATCTAAAAAATAACATTCTTCTTCTTTCTCCACTTAGGAGTTACTTCTTCACTGCCAGTTCACTGAGGATTCAGATTACAGTTGGTCATTTACATATGTGGAAAGAGGAGGAGAAAAGAGGAAAGAGAAAAATTTTGCTGCTGCTTTCTAGTAAGTGTTTATCTCACCCTTTGCTGGATTCACTGCTACACTGCTTACTACTGCTGTATAATGTTCGCCCAGCTGCTATCACTTGTGAACAAGTGCTACATAGAGCTAGAGGAGCAGGAGTCCCTCATATTTGTGTCCTGTGTGTAGTTGACAATATTAACCCTACCTATTAGTGCAAGGAGTGTAAATTATAGAAGGGGAACACTGGTAAAAAAATAGGCACGATATAAGGCATAAAATGGCCAGAGATAATGCTATTCATATCGAAACACGGTGTGCACAGTGCCTTAAAGAGGACCTATCTCTTCACATGTTAAATCGGTCTTTAAGTTGTCACACGATGAAGGGACTCTTTATCCACACCAAGTCTTCAAATATTTCCAGGAGGAATTACAGAGGGCAACAGACATGCCAGAAGATCTAGTTTACACACATGACCTCACACGCTATATACAATATACTCACAAATATTTATATCCTTTTTTTTAATGCACGACTAATTTATCAGCCTTTGTAGCTTCTGCTTGGCATTGAGTTCTACCTCTCTTAGCATTGTTGAATAACATAGAAAAAGGAGTCTCCTGCTCACACAAGACTATAATGGGCTTTTTGTGAGCTGTTTTTTAGGAAAGTCCCTCCAACAACTGTCAGTCAAATATTTCTTGTTCCAAAAACTGGGGGCAGGAGACGTCTAGAGCCCAGACATGAGAGAGGCTGCACACAAGGCATCGGGAGCAGTTTTCTTTGGCTGCCTGGACGCTTTAATCAGAGTTAGCTGAAACAGATTTGCATCTAAAGTATGCTTAATACTGCCAAATTATTCATTGAAAAGGACTATAGGATCATTTCCAAATCCCCATAATAGTTAGTGCACTCAACAGTGTCGCCTCTACACCGATATCTCTGTTATACGTCCCAAACCTGGGCCATTTATAATGATAGATGTCATCCACCTTAAATTTATTGTTGCACAGATTATTTTATAGTCAAATTAATTAATAAGTAAGTCTATAAGAGCGAAGCGGCAGCAGAAAATGCCTGTGACGTGCTACTGGAAGAGATATTATATAAACCTGTACACTCTAACACACCATGCGGGAGCAGGACTAGAAAATATATATATATATATATAATTAATATATATATATATATATAATATATATATATATAATACAGTACAGACCAAAAGTTTGGACACACCTTCTCATCTCTAGAACAACTGTTAAAGGAGTTGTCCGACATAAACTCAAAAATTTTTGTTAAGCTAATCTGTGCTGTATTGTCATATAAATCACCCCTACATTGTTATTTTTCGTTTTCTAACTTTTGTTCCTCTTGAATTATCCCTTTATTGTCTGCAGCTCTTGTTTACATTCAGCTCCAGCAAACATGACCACTTCCTGTGCAAAACCTCAGTCAGAGCTGGCACCGCCCACCCCAGTGTCCAGCCCCACCCCAGTGTCCAGCCCCACCCTCTGCCCGCCCCCTGCACACACATTCCCTGTCAGTATTCTTCCCCAGCACCTGACCTGGTATCACTACAGCATTGCAAATAACAGCCCCACATCGGGCTCTGCACCGCACACGCACACATATGGCTCTGCACCGCACACATATGGCTCTGCACTGCACACGTATGCTCTGCACCGCACACATATGGCTCTGTACCGCACACATATAGCTCTGTACCGCACACGCACACATATGGCTCTGCACCGCACACATATGGCTCTGCACCGCACACGTATGCTCTGCACCGCACACATATGGCTCTGTACCGCACACATATAGCTCTGTACCGCACACGCACACATATGGCTCTGTACCGCACACATATAGCTCTGTACCGCACACGCACACATATGGCTCTGCACCGCACACATATGGCTCTGCACCGCACACGTATGCTCTGCACCGCACACATATGGCTCTGTTCCGCACACATATAGCTCTGTACCGCACACGCACACATATGGCTCTGTACCGCACACGCACACATATGGCTCTGTACCGCACACATATGGCTCTGTACCGCACACATATGGCTCTGCACCGCACACGTATGCTCTGCACCGCACACATATGGCTCTGTACCGCACACATATAGCTCTGTACCGCACACGCACACATATGGCTCTGCACCGCACACATATGGCTCTGCACCGCACACGTATGCTCTGCACCGCACACATATGGCTCTGTACCGCACACATATAGCTCTGTACCGCACACGCACACACATGGCTCTGCACCGCACACATATGGCTCTGCACCGCACACGTATGCTCTGCACCGCACACATATGGCTCTGTACCGCACACATATAGCTCTGTACCGCACACGCACACATATGGCTCTGTACCGCACACATATAGCTCTGTACCGCACACGCACACATATGGCTCTGCACCGCACACATATGGCTCTGCACCGCACACGTATGCTCTGCACCGCACACATATGGCTCTGTACCGCACACATATAGCTCTGTACCGCACACGCACACATATGTCTCTGTACCGCACACGCACACATATGGCTCTGTACCGCACACATATGGCTCTGTACCGCACACATATGGCTCTGCACCGCACACGTATGCTCTGCACCGCACACATATGGCTCTGTACCGCACACATATAGCTCTGTACCGCACACGCACACATATGGCTCTGCATCGCACACATATGCTCTGCACCGCACACATATGGCTCTGCACCGCACACATATGGCTCTGTACCGCACACATATGGCTCTGTACCGCACACATATGGCTCTGCACCGCACACGTATGCTCTGCACCGCACACATATGGCTCTGTACCGCACACATATAGCTCTGTACCGCACACGCACACATATGGCTCTGCACCGCACACATATGGCTCTGCACCGCACACGTATGCTCTGCACCGCACACATATGGCTCTGTACCGCACACATATAGCTCTGTACCGCACACGCACACATATGGCTCTGTACCGCACACGCACACATATGGCTCTGCACCGCACACATATGGCTCTGTACCGCACACATATGGCTCTGCACCGCACACGTATGCTCTGCACCGCACACATATGGCTCTGTACCGCACACATATAGCTCTGTACCGCACACGCACACATATGGCTCTGCACCGCACACGTATGGCTCTGTACCGCACACGCACACATATGGCTCTGCACACGCACACATATGGCTCTGCACACGCACACATATGGCTCTGTACCGCACACGCACACATATGGCTCTGCACACGCACACATATGGCTCTGCACATGCACACATATAGCTCTGCACACGCACACATATGGCACTGCACATGCACACATATGGCTCTGCACACGCACACATATGGTTCTGTACCGCACACGCACACATATGGCTCTGCACACGCACACATATGGCTCTGCACACGCACACATATGGCTCTGCACCGCACACGCACACATATGGCTCTGCACCGCACACGCACACATATGGCTCTGCACCGCACACGTATGCTCTGCACCGCACACATATGGCTCTGTACCGCACACATATAGCTCTGTACCGCACACGCACACATATGGCTCTGCACACGCACACATATGGCTCTGCTCCGCACACGCACACATATGGCTCTGCACCGCACACGCACACATATGGCTCTGCACTGCACACATATGGCTCTGTACCTCACACGCACACATATGGCTATGCACAAGCACACATATGGCTCTGCACACGCACACATATGGCTCTGCACCGCACACGCACACATATGGCTCTGCACCGCACACATATGGCTCTGTACCGCACACGCACACATATGGCTCTGCACCGCACACGCACACATATGGCTCTGCACCGCACACGTATGCTCTGCACCGCACACATATGGCTCTGTACCGCACACATATAGCTCTGTACCGCACACGCACACATATGGCTCTGCACACGCACACATATGGCTCTGCTCCGCACACGCACACATATGGCTCTGCACCGCACACGCACACATATGGCTCTGCACTGCACACATATGGCTCTGTACCTCACACGCACACATATGGCTATGCACAAGCACACATATGGCTCTGCACACGCACACATATGGCTCTGCACCGCACACGCACACATATGGCTCTGCACCGCACACATATGGCTCTGTACCGCACACATATGGCTACGCACACGCACACATATGGCTCTGCACCGCACACGCACACATATGGCTCTGCACCGCACACGCACACATATGGCTCTGCACCGCACACGTATGCTCTGCACCGCACACATATGGCTCTGTACCGCACACATATAGCTCTGTACCGTACACGCACACATATGGCTCTGCACACGCACACATATGGCTCTGCTCCGCACACGCACACATATGGCTCTGCACCGCACACGCACACATATGGCTCTGCACTGCACACATATGGCTCTGTACCTCACACGCACACATATGGCTATGCACACGCACACATATGGCTCTGCATACGCACACATATGGCTCTGCACCGCACACGCACACATATGGCTCTGCACCGCACACATATGGCTCTGTACCGCACACATATGGCTACGCACACGCACACATATGGCTCTGCACACGCACACATATGGCTCTGCACCGCACACATATGGCTCTGTACCGCACACGCACACATATGGCTCTGCACACGCACACATATGGCTCTGCACATGCACACATATGGCTCTGCACACGCACACATATGGCACTGCACATGCACACATATGGCTCTGCACACGCACACATATGGTTCTGTACCGCACACGCACACATATGGCTCTGCACACGCACACATATGGCTCTGCACACGCACACATATGGCTCTGCACCGCACACATATGGCTCTGCACCGCACACGTATGCTCTGCACCGCACACATATGGCTCTGTACCGCACACATATGGCTCTGTACTGCACATGCACACATATGGCTCTGCACACGCACACATATGGCTCTGCTCCGCACACGCACACATATGGCTCTGCACCGCACACACACACATATGGCTCTGCACTGCACACATATGGCTCTGTACCGCACACGCACACATATGGCTCTGCACACGCACACATATGGCTCTGCACCGCACACGCACACATATGGCTCTGCACCGCACACATATGGCTCTGTACCGCACACATATGGCTCTGCACCGCACACGCACACATATGGCTCTGCACACGCACACATATGGCTCTGCACCCCCCCCCCATAGGGAACACATGTGGAGTACATACTCACCTGTCCTCGGTCCCCGCCGCTCCTGCACGTTCGCGCGCTGTCTGTGCTCTGGACATATCAGCACAGTAGTGACGTCACCGCTGTGCTGAAGAGAGCACAGACAGCCGGGCAGTGATGAGAAGCTGCGCTGCGCTGCTTCTCATCAGCACTTTCAAATGTACCGGCATCGGTGATCTGTGATGCCGGTACATTTGAATGTGTGATCCTGAGCAAGGGGCCCGGTGCTGGAGCTGACACCAAGGCAGCTGCCGCCAGGCCCCGCCCCCAGGTCACGGACCCCACAGCAGTGCAGGGGGAGGTTACTGGAGGTGCGAGGGGAATGTGTGGGAGGGTGCAGGGAAGGGGGCGGGGCTCATCACACTGTAGACACCCAGCAGGGAGGCGACATGCTGTTTCCACATTTGCATGTCAACATGGCCCTGCCCATGCTGACATGAAATGACCGGAAGCAGCAAAATCGCGGCAGGAGTGTGAAGCCCCACGGGTGTTGTATCGGTGCATACCTTCAGGGACTCCACGTAGCTGGTGCTGATCACAGGTAGGGAATCTTCGGTTTTGATCGTGACGCCACTCTCAGTATTGCGGTCAGTAGGGACCGCCACTGCAGGTTGAGGGTCGCCTGGGGCTGATGGTGTGTGCAGTTAGTTGGAATAGCCTCCTGAGAGTGAGGCAAGCCCCAGGGCCCAGTGTAGGTTTGTAGTACCACAAGTCGCAGAATGACTCACACAGGCAGAACTGTCTTTCAAGGGCTTTACTCACATTTGATGGCAGGGTGAGTAGCCCGGGCGTAGCTGGGATGAACCAGATGGGAACCAGGTATCCTTCAGGCTGACTTTATGAGGGTGACTACTGACTCGCCTTCCTTAGCCCTTGGTGGTTTGGGGTGACCCCGACTTTGAGTCCCTATGGGGGTCACCCAGGGAAGATGCTGCAGCCTCTCTCCCCCTTTTGTTTGCCGTTTGCTTGTTCCCCGGACCAGGCCACTCCAGCTGCTTGCCTCCTGTGACCTATGGGCCCTCACTGCGGTTACGTGGCTGCGGCTTTTGTGGTGTTGTGGTGTGGGCTTTGAGAGCCCCACACCGGCAGGTTTAGCAGAAGAAAGCTGGATCTATCTTCGCTTCGGGATCTGCCGCCCGGTTGGGCCTGGTGCTCTCTAGCAGTCTCCTTACTTCCCACTCCGTGCTTTCTCTCTAGCTGAAGCTGGCTTTCAGGTAGCACTCCTAGTTGACCGTTCTCCCCCGTCAGTAGCCACTGCGCGGGCGCTGTTAGACAGCAACAGCCCCACAGGTCTGCTCCTCACTGAGCCCTCTGGAGTTCTCCGCTCTAACTGACTCACTGCTCCTCCTCTCCTGTTCTTGCCTACGCCACCTAGCAACCAGACTCTCTTACCACACCCCTTGAGAGGAGATGGAGGCTTTTGGCCCCCCTCCACTATTCCAGTGAAGGTCAAGGCTTTGCCCCCTCCTGGGACCCCCAGGGGTCCTCTCATGGGTACATGTGTGAGAGCTGATTACTATGCGCCTGTGTTCCACACCCCTGTCAGCCTTCTGGATTACCTGTATTGTACTGTCCCCAGCATGGGTGCAGTACTCAGTGGTGCCTGACCAGGTCAGGGGCGCCACATTCCCCCTTAGTTATCACCAGCACGTCCTCGGGCTGCAAGACAACATTTTAAAATGCATAAAACATTAAAACATGTTAAAACATTTAAAAGCACCAGGTACCATACATCACCACCCTCCACCCACAAGTCCGTTAACCCACCCCAAAACCCTTTCACGTTGGCCGCGACTTCAGCCACTTCTGGCAGGATGTAGAGGCGGCTTACTTGGGCTGGTGGTTTCAGGGTATACCTGGCCTGGTGGATCCGCGCCTTCAGCCTCTTCTGGCAGGATGCAGAGGCGGCCTCCACAGTTGGTGCTGACCAGGTACCCTCTTTGTGGTGGAGAGCCAGGCCCCATAAACAGGCATGCTCTCTGGTTGCAGGTGAGCCAAGGCCCTATATACGGACGGGCTCCTCCTGGTTGCAGACGAGCCAAGCCCCTAAACAGGCTGACTCTGGTGGCGGTGGTGCCCTCTGGTGTAACTATTTACACTGCGAGAGTTTGTGGCTATAGCCAGTTCATAGCCTAAAGGTTTATGGTTTTTCTCACAATAGTTTTTGTGGGCACATTCTTAAACGTAAACGTTGCAAAACAAAACTTTTCAAACTTCAACTGGTAACTTCTTTCTTTACTTTACTTTACTTTTACTCCTCTTTACCAGGGCTTGAGCCTGTATGGCGGTGGCACCTGCTGCTTTCCTGCTCTTTATCGTCGTCTGTGGTAGTTTCATCTGTAGGTTCCTTGTCTTTTCTTTCTTGATCTTCATCTGTGTCTTTATCTCTGTCTTTTCTTTCTTGTGGCATGGGGTGGCTGTAAGGTTTGCTGGTGCATAGTGCTACGTCAAGCGCGTACAGTCCTCTTTCGCCTTCATGCATAGTGAATTGTACTGAATCCCCCATCTTTAGGTTTCTGCCAGGGTGTCCTCTAGGCAGATGAGCGCTCACATCTCTTCTGTTGACAAATATCCCTTCTTTGATACCAGGGGCTACAATAAAGCCATATCCGCTTTTCAAGTTAAAGTCCTCTACTACTCCTCTGCAAAGGGGTCCTCTGACCTGGGCTTTGGACCTTCTCAGTAACCTTTTCTCCTGTAGGTCTCTGGCTGTGACTTCTCTCTGCTCTGGAGACTGTGGTGCAGGGGACAGCGTTGTACTGTTGCGACGCCTTGTCTTGCGGCCTGAACTCTGCGTGGTACAGCTTGCAAACTCCCAGGTGAGACTTTTAGGCAGATCTTCGTCAGCGGACGGTGTCAAGTCCTCCTCATCCCAACGGGAATAGGGTAACATCTCCGGCTCTGGGTATGGCTCTGGAGTCAGCTCCTCAGCTTCCTGGCCTCCTCTCCCCCTTAGTTCTTCTTGGCACTCCTTTGGTGGCAGTGCTGGGGATGGGCTTTCTTCAGCTGGTCTGGGCGGTGGACTCTCTGGCGCGGCTGCAGGGGTTGCCTGAATCTCCTTGGGGGTATGCGGAGGGAGCAGATACCGATCAACCATCTCTTGTGGGAACTTAGCTTCCAGGTCGGCTTTTAGCTGCCAGTATGCGGAGTCCTCACCTACCAGGGATTGCCTAGCAGGGACTTCCTGAACCTGGGGAGCCTTGTCTGCTCTGGCCTTGCGGGCCGGGGTAAATGGTACGTCAGCCTTGTCTTGGCGGGCCGCGCCTGGCATGGCGGCGGCCTGGTCTTGGCGGGCCGCGCCTGACATGGCGGCGGCCTGGTCTTGGCGGGCCGCGCCCGGCATGGCGGCGGCCTGGTCTTGGCGGGCCGCGCCCTGGATGGCGGCGGCCTGGTCTTGGCGGGCCGCGCCCGGCATGGCGGCGGCCTGGATCAGCGTCGCTGTTGCAGGGGGCTCTGTGCAGGCTGGGCTGGACGTCGCTGCAGCAGTCTGGGCTTGGCGGGCCGCGCCTGGCGTGGCTGCGGCCTGGTTCAGCACCTCACTTGCGGCGCGGACGAGCGTTGCTGCGGCGGTGGGGTCTCGGCGGGCCGGGCCTAGCAGGGCGGCGGCCTGGGTCAGCGTTACGCCTGCGGCGCGGATGAGGGTCGCGGTGGCAGCCGGTTCTTTGCGGGCCGGACTGGGCGTTGCTGCAGGGACCGGGTCTTGGTGGGCCGAGCAGGGCATCGCTGCGGCCGCTGGGACTTGGAAGGCCGCACCTGGCGTGGCTGCGGCCTGCTTCAGCGTCGCCGCACCGGACGCCTCTTCGGGGACCGCGGGCGTGGCAGCAGGGGTCGGGGCACTGGCGCTGGCCGGGGCATCACTCGACTCACCCACCGGTGGCAGCATCGGGGTCTGCGTCATCGCCGTCCTGTCTGGCACTCGGCGCGCGGCTCTCCTTTCATAGGCCCGAACCGCCGCGGTCATCTCCAGCATTTCCATTCGTTCTTCCCGGATCTGCTCCACAACCCGGGTCTCCAGTCGGTCGCAGAACTGGGCCAGCTCCCGATACCACCAGGCAGCGGAGCCCGGTTCTGGATTTCTGCGGTCAGACGCCATTTCTTCTGCGCCCTCTTCTGCACGACTCTCCAGCTGTGGACTCGCCGTTGCCTCTGATAGCAAGCTGTTCAGTTTCCGCTCTGCCTCTTTCAGCAGCTCCTCTCCCAGCAGCAGGCTTGTGGCTCTCTTTCCTTCCCGCCGTCTCTGGACGCTTCCACTCTCATAGCTGGCAAGGTCAGAACCCTGCAGGGGATCTCTGGGTAGCCACACCTCTTCGTGGGCGGTAACTTCTTCCAGCGCGGGCTGCTGTTGTTTTTCAGCGCGCTTTTCATGGTGGCAATATGGCGGCGCTTCCAATTTTTCAAGCGGACCGCCCAGGCACATG
The DNA here is from genome assembly GCF_048569485.1 of Anomaloglossus baeobatrachus. Lineage (NCBI taxonomy): Eukaryota > Metazoa > Chordata > Amphibia > Anura > Aromobatidae > Anomaloglossus > Anomaloglossus baeobatrachus. Next base: position 114,722,897 of record NC_134364.1, read on the forward strand.
GTCACCTGTCTGAACAGGTCTAGTCCTTATCCTGTTCGTGACGCCAGATGTGAAGCCCCACGGGTGTTGTATCGGTGCATACCTTCAGGGACTCCACGTAGCTGGTGCTGATCACAGGTAGGGAATCTTCGGTTTTGATCGTGACGCCACTCTCAGTATTGCGGTCAGTAGGGACCGCCACTGCAGGTTGAGGGTCGCCTGGGGCTGATGGTGTGTGCAGTTAGTTGGAATAGCCTCCTGAGAGTGAGGCAAGCCCCAGGGCCCAGTGTAGGTTTGTAGTACCACAAGTCGCAGAATGACTCACACAGGCAGAACTGTCTTTCAAGGGCTTTACTCACATTTGATGGCAGGGTGAGTAGCCCGGGCGTAGCTGGGATGAACCAGATGGGAACCAGGTATCCTTCAGGCTGACTTTATGAGGGTGACTACTGACTCGCCTTCCTTAGCCCTTGGTGGTTTGGGGTGACCCCGACTTTGAGTCCCTATGGGGGTCACCCAGGGAAGATGCTGCAGCCTCTCTCCCCCTTTTGTTTGCCGTTTGCTTGTTCCCCGGACCAGGCCACTCCAGCTGCTTGCCTCCTGTGACCTATGGGCCCTCACTGCGGTTACGTGGCTGCGGCTTTTGTGGTGTTGTGGTGTGGGCTTTGAGAGCCCCACACCGGCAGGTTTAGCAGAAGAAAGCTGGATCTATCTTCGCTTCGGGATCTGCCGCCCGGTTGGGCCTGGTGCTCTCTAGCAGTCTCCTTACTTCCCACTCCGTGCTTTCTCTCTAGCTGAAGCTGGCTTTCAGGTAGCACTCCTAGTTGACCGTTCTCCCCCGTCAGTAGCCACTGCGCGGGCGCTGTTAGACAGCAACAGCCCCACAGGTCTGCTCCTCACTGAGCCCTCTGGAGTTCTCCGCTCTAACTGACTCACTGCTCCTCCTCTCCTGTTCTTGCCTACGCCACCTAGCAACCAGACTCTCTTACCACACCCCTTGAGAGGAGATGGAGGCTTTTGGCCCCCTCCACTATTCCAGTGAAGGTCAAGGCTTTTCCCCCTCCTGGGATCCCCAGGGGTCCTCTCATGGGTACATGTGTGAGCATGTGAGCATGGGTGCAGTACTCAGTGGTGCCTGACCAGGTCAGGGGCGCCACAGGAGCGGTCACATGACCGCTCTGAGCCGGGGGAGAGGGGCTGACAGCAGGGCAGGTAAGTGGTCTCTATCTACTTACCTGCCCCAATGTAGCCCAATAGGGAAATAAAAAAAAAGTCAAAGAAGCCGGATAACCCCTTTAAGTGGAGACTTTGTGCAGCAGCCTTCATGGTAAAATAGCTGCTAGGAAACCACTGCTAAGGACAGGCAACAAGCAGAAGAGACTTGCTTGGGCTAAAGAACACAAGGAATGGACATTAGACCAGTGGAAATCTGTGCTTTGGTCTGATGAGTCCAAATTTGAGATCTTTGGATCCAACCACCGTGTCTTTGTAGAAAAGGTGAACGGATGGACTCTACATGGCTGGTTCCCACCGTGAAGCATGGAGGAGGAAGTGTGATGGTGTGGGGGTGCTTTGCTGGTGACACTGTTGGGGATTTATTCAAAATTGAAGGCATACTGATCCAGCATGGCTACCACAGCATCTTGCAGCAGCGTGCTATTCCATCCGGTTTGCGTTTAGTTGGACCATCATTTAGTTTTCAACAGGACAATGACCCAAAACACACCTCCAGGCTATGTAAGGGCTATTAGACTAAGAAGGAGAGTGATGGGGTGCTACACCAGATGACCTGGTAACCACAGTCACCAGATCTGAACCCAATCGAGATGGTTTGGGGTGAGCTGGACCGCAGAGTGAAGGCAAAAAGGGTCAACAAGTGCTAAGCATCTCTGGGAACTCCTTCAAGACTGTTGGAAAACCATTTCCGGTGACTACCTATTGAAGATCATCAAGAGAATGCCAAGAGTGTGCAAAGCAGTAATCAACGCAAAAGGTGGCTACTCTGAAGAACCTAGAATATAAGACATAGTTTCAGTTCTTTCACACTTTTTTTGTTAAGTATTTCATTCCACATGTGTTAATGCATGGTTTTGATGCCTTCAATGTGAATCTACAATTTTCAGAGTCTTGAAAATAACGAAAACTCTTTGAATGAGAAGGTGTGGTTATATATATATATATATATATTACAATTTGTTAGAATAGGAATTTGTCCTGGTAATTATGTAAAGAAGTCAAATAGGGCCCTGCTTGCAAGTTTACAATCTAAGAGGCAGATTTTACTCTTATTTTATTCCTCTTGCTTCCCTGAGTATTTTTATTATTTTAATTTTTGTTTTAATTTCAGATGTATGGGCCTTTTCATTTACTTTTTATTCTTATGGGGCGGTGCTGATAAGGTAATAATGCAGAGCTGTCTATTGACTCGCCCCTGAGGATCCTGGAAGCACCTCCCATGAAAAAAATCTTAAATGAAAAGGTCCATAAGGCAGATTTACAAAAAAAATGAATAGGGGAAATAAAATAAGAGTAAAAATTTGTCACCTTTGAACTGGAGATTGGGCTACTTTAATGATAGATGGTGTGAGACAATAATATACATCCTTCCTTCATGGTCATTGGATGGCAGCGCTACACCAACTGCCGAATTGGCTGCTCTATGTTGATCCTGTAACTTCTATTTACTTTTTATCTCTGCTCCTCACTGTCTGGCTGCAACACAGACCTCCCTGATGTTCTCCACTGTGTCTGCAGGGCCCTAGGTCCTGTGCCCACCACTCAGGTCTCTTGGGAGCGCGCACCTGCTCCCTGCCTCTTAAAGGGGCAAGAAATGCCTCCAGCCTATGATTGAGACACTAGATGCTTAAGGCATCCTCCCCCTTAGGAAGGTGCCTGAGCAAGATTGTTCCCAGTTAGTCCTATATCTACTATTTCATTGTCAGGTCCCTATACGTGTATCCCGCCTGTTCCCCAACCTGTCCTACCTACCTATACTTGTACCTCTCCTGACTGCCAGGACCTGTACCTATTTAGTCTGAACCTGAACCTGTCAATTTCTATAATTCGATCCTGTCCGACTGTTTGTACCCGAGTCCGCTCCTAAACCTGCCTAGTCTGATCCTGCCATGCAGTCTGAAGAAGACGTCCCATCCATACCAGTAAAAGCGTACACCCTGCCTGTGACATTTATCAGCCCTACTTGTTAAACTGAGCCTCCGTATCTGCGGCCATGACCCCTGGGGTCAGCTGCTGTAGTCCAGGGACTGCCCTGGAGTGGTACCTGGCGCCTGCCGGCAGCAAAGCCCAACCTCACCATCAAAGGCTCTGTTGGATATCCAGTACGCACTTAGTCACGCCCCTTCGGGGTAAGCCCGGTCCGTGGCTCAGTGGGTACACACCAACGTGCCTGACATATTTCTTTGGGCTATTTTTAATATTTTTATTATTTTTATTTAAATTTTTATACTGAATATATTCCAAAACTGATTGGCATTTATGTCATTGCTCATTCATCTGCTCGTTACGGCTTACCGCCACACCCGGGCTTATGTTTTGTTGCTGCGGAAACTGGAAAATAAGCAAATATACAGCTAGTTGCTATGTATTTTTTTTTTATCAGTTGCGGTTGGAGAAGACGGACTGGCAAGAAGTGAAGGGAAGATAAGCAGGAAATGCGCCATTATGGTCAGAGGGATGAGTCACGGCCTATACAGTAGTAACTATGATTTAGAGAACTATGTGATTCCCATCCCATTACCGCCTGTGTTGTGGCTATAAATACCAGACTGCCGGCCGGTAGACTGTTACTAGTGTGGGTGAGGGAAGGACCGCAGTATCAGGCTGTTCTGTGAGCCATTCATTTATATAATGCAAGTTTAAAGAACGTGAACCCATCCGTCCCCTGTTCTTTTTAGCTAAATGCATGTATTTTGTGTTACAAATCAGTTTTACGGTAACGATTTTGCACCGATTGCCTTCTATAGTCTCTTTATTGCAGAATGAGGTAACTGAGAATCGCTCAGTGAGCTCCTTCTGGTTTATGACCTCAAACAATATCATGTTTTAATTGTCTCTTATTGCATTATTTTGCATTGTTGCAGAAGCGAACCCCCCACCCCTCATAATTCTGGACTTTCAATAATTTTTTCTTGTTATGTAGTTTACTGATCAGATTAATTTATTTTACATTTTGATAAATCAGACTTTTACAAATGCAGCGATACCAAATATGTGTATTTATTTATTTGGGGCAAAAACATTTGTATTGTTTTATTTTCTCAATATTTTTAAAAACAATTTTTTATCTTTTTACTGCATTTATTAGTCCTCTTAGGGGACTTGAACCTGCGATTATCTGATTTCTTGTTCTATACATAGTAGTGCATCAGCACTGCTATGTATGGCGAAATCACAGTCTCTTATGAACAGCCTGGTTTTCAGAGGAGAATTGTCATGATAAGCATGGACGTCTTCAGCAGATCACAGGCTGTCATGGCAGAGCATCGGCGCCCCATGATCATGTCACGGGCACGTCGATGGGCAGGTAGAATGACATACCTTTGTCAGCTTGCATTAAATGACGCTGTTAGAGAATGACAGTGGCATATAACAGGTTTTTACTGCATTTATGAGTCCTCTTACGAGACTTGAACCGGCGATCATTTGATTGCTTGTATTCTACATAGTAGTGCATAAGCACTGCTATGTATGGCGAAAATCACAGTCTCTTATGAACAGGCTGGTTTTCAGAGGAGAATTGTCATGATAAACACGGAGGTCTTCAGCAGACCACTGGCTGTCATGGCAACCCATCGGCGCCCCTTGATCATGTCAAGGGCGCGTAGATGGGCCGATAGAATAATGCACCCCTACCAGGACACATTAAATGACGCTGTTAGAGAATGACAGTGGCATATAACAGGTTTATACTCTTAGGAGACTTGAACCTGAGATCATCCAATTGCATGTATTATACATAGTAGTGCATAAGCACTGCTATGTACCACAAAAATCACAGTTTCTTATGAACAGGCTGGCTTTCAGTGGCGAATTGTTATGACAAGCACAGAGGTCTTCAGCAGACCATTTGCTGTCATGGCAACCCATCGGCGCCCCTTGATCATGTCACGGGTGCGCCGATGGGCAGGTAGAATAACGCGACCTCAGCAGGCCGCATTAAATGACGCTGTTAGAGATTGACAGTGGCATACAACAGGTTAACAGCCGCAGACTGAGCTCCACCCCAATCAGGGCCGTAAAAGACAGATGATGTCTGAATCCTTCATCCATCATCAGCCTGGCTTCCACGTCATATGTTGGTAAGGGCGAGCTCGTTCTGAGCTGTTCTCGGCTGATATTTGACCATAGATCACATCAAAATTCGTGCTAATTTTTCTGATCTTTACAAGGTGAAAGTGCTTATAGAACATTATTGTAGAGCAGCCTAAGGACACGCCCCCGAGGATCCTGTAGGCTCCACCTCTTTATAAAGGCCATAACAATTAAGAAGGCCCATATCTCTGGGACTGAATGGCAGATTTAAACACAAAACGAAAGCAATTGAATATTCAGGGGTGCAGCAGGAATAAAACAAACATTCCACACTTGCCTAGGATACAGGTTTTCTTTAAACAGAGCTGTGAATATGAGCAGAATATAGCAGACATACGTTTAGTTACATTCCCTTTCCGTACAGATGTAGCAGAGCTGAATGTTAAATGGAACTGTCTTTCAACTGGAATCTCTGCTTTTAATGAATAATTTATACCTCTCTTTAGATAAATCAATGTTATATATTGAGCGACTTATCTTGTTCTGACACACATCACTCCAAGGCTGGTTTTCTGTTTTAAGCAGTCAACTTTTTATGTAGATTAATATTTGGGCCTGGGTCCCCATCTGCATGCTGGTCAGATATATGGGCTCATACAGCATTGAAGATCGTAAAAAGATGTGTGTTCACTGCTAATGTAATCATGTCCCCTATTTTGGCATGTTCCTGCAATAAACTCCCCTGTCCTAGCCCCTTCCCATAATAATGTCACCATCCTGGGTCCCTTCCTATAATAATGTCCTCCACCCTGGGTCATTCCACTAGTAATGTCCCCTATCCTGTATATTTCTAGTAATAATGCCCCCCATCCTATAACAATGTCCTCTATCCTATTCCCCTTCCTATAATAATGGCCTCCACCCTGGGTCATTCCACTAGTAATGTCCCCTATCCTGGATGCTTCTAGTAATAATGCCCCCCATCCTATAACAATGTCCTCTATCCTATTCCCCTTCCTATAATAATGGCCTCCACCCTGGTCCCTTCTACTTATAATGGCCCCATCCTGGATGCTTCTAGTAATGATGTCCCCCTTCCTGGACCCCTTCCTATTATAATGTTTTCCACCCTACGCCCTTCCAGTAATAATGTCCCCCATCCTGGATGCTTCTAGTAATAATGCCCCCCTATCCTGGGTCCCTTCCTATAACAGTCCCCTATCCTGGGTCCATTCCTATAATAATGGCCTCCACCCTAGGCCCTTCCAGTAATAATGTCCCCCATCCTGGATGCTTCTAGTAATAATGTCCCCCATCCTGGGCCCCTTCCTGTAATAATGTCCCCCATCCTGGACCCCTTCCTATAATAAAGTCCTCCACCCTATGCCCTTCCAGTAATAATTCCCCCCATCCTGGATGCTTCTAGTAATAATGTCCCCCATCCTGGGCCCCTTCCTGTAATAATGTCCCCCATCCTGGACCCCTTCCGATAATAATGTCCTCCACCCTACGCCCTTCCAGTAATAATGTCCCCCATCCTGGATGCTTCTAGTAATAATGCCCCCCCATCCTGTGCCCCTTCCTATAACAGTCCCCCATCCTGGGTCCATTCCTATAATAATGTCCTCCACCCTAGGCCCTTCCAGTAATAATGTCCCCCATTTTGGATGCTTCTAGTAATAATGTCCCCCATCCTGGGCCCCTTCCTAGTTAGTTTAGTATCTCCCATCCTACGCCCCTCCAGTAATAAGGTTCCTCGTTCTTCTCCAGCACATTTTAAAAAAAAGCAAATGATTATTCTCACCTTCCACTGCTCCCACAATTCACGGTGTCCTCTTCTATAGTTGGCACAGAAGCGAGCAGCTGACTTTGGCATGCTGGTACGGGCAGCGCGTGACATCACTGCCATTCACCACTTGTCATGGGCAAGACGATGACTGCTCCTGGCCTCTGATTGGCCAGCAGTGAGTATTGCACCGCAGGGAGCTGACAAGTCTCTGGACCGCAATACATTTGAGCTAAATGTGCATTTGAAGACGCATACCCAGGCGAAATAGACCTTCCGTTGGTAGGCCCTATTGCCATATGGGCCCGTTATGGGCAGAGGATGCGACCGTGATCATTTTGCCCCTGCTCATGATCAACCAACACTCCATTCATTCTCTATAGGGCTGAGAGAAAAAGCCAAGCCCCCCCGAAGTCTCTCAGAGAATAAATACAGCTTTGGTCAGGAATGCCGACTTATTCCAAGGGGGATGTAAGTGCTCTGTTTTGCCGATTGGTGGAGATGCCAGCCAAAACCCCACCGGTCTATAAGTTATCTCCTATTTTATGGACAGGTGATAACGTCTCTCCACTGGACAGCCCCTTTAAGGTAAAATAGTAGTTATTCATTATGTGGAGCAAGTAAAAACAGTGGTATTTCCTACGTCAGATACTAAATGTACTTTGCACGGGGCGCAGTGTGTAGTCAATAGGTCCGTACAAAGCCTTCATCTTCTTCGAGTGTAGAATTGAGTCCCTGGGAATCGGCGTAGTCTATAAACTCCAGAGAAGACATGGGAACACTAAGCTTCCTATAGATCCCAGGAGGAAACCAGAGGCTATTAAGTGGAAGTCTTGTCGTTTTTTATTATCTGTGATCCGTGTGTTACGGGTGCGAGAAGGATAGACCTTGGATTGAGCGTTATTTCCTCATAGATACTAAAAGCAGACTTTGTTTTCATTGTACACAGTTTCTTCCAAAAATAGACCTCGGACCTCAAACTTTCCTCTACACTTCCCCTCTCTGTAGGATCTGATCCCAAATTTGGCTGAGCAGAACGAATACCTGCGGCAACCACGTATGATCTGTGCGGTCAGAACGGTTGGAATTTACTTCTTGTACTTGAGAGTTTACGTAAACCTCTTTGTGAAAAATCTCTCCAAATATCTGAAGTGGCACCACATTTATTATGCTGTTGAGACATCAGAGCTTAAAGGGGTTTTCCACATTATCAAATATATTTTTTAAAAGGGCTAACGCCGGTGGTTAATAGAATATAAGTAATACTCGCCCTAAACGATCCTCAGTAGCTCCCACTCTGATTCTCTACCAGTCCTCACCCCTGTAAAATCCCTACCTGGACCCACTCGAGCAATGTCCGCTTGTGTTGCCATGCTCCACCATTTTGAGTCAGAGGACACTAATGTCGCTGGAACTTGTTGTGACTCCGTGACAAACACAATGGGGGGTGCTGTTCTCCCTGCGGTGGCCATAGGGGCAGCACAACATCCTACTTAAACTCCTAGCAGAATGCTGGCAATTGCCATTTATTGTATTTGATTTACGTCCTGATACTATTCTTCTTTTGTGCTTACTGAGTTCTTGACCTTGACTATGTCTCTCTGTGTGATCTTCCCTGATCTGACCTGAGTTTATCTGACTTTCATTTTGACTACCCCAGCTATTCCTTTTCCTTTGGTTTCTGTGCCTGGTTCTGTTACTTCTGTTACTCAACTGGTAGCTAGATGTTTTTTGCCTCAGTTTCACTTCTGCGGTCAGCAGCTTCTCTGTAGATGCAACCACGGGAGCCCATTGTAAGTCCTGATGTGACGAACTGCCACTAGGTGTCACTGGATGCAACTAGTATTGGGGAAGTCAAACAAACCAGAAGTCAGGAGCCAGGAGGTCACGTATGGAACACAGGGAAAGCTGAGGTCAGAGCATAAACCAGGGGTCAAAAGCCAGGAAGTCACGTAAAGTACACTGGGGGAAAGCAGAGCTGATGTCAGGAAACAAGCCGGAGGTCAGAAGCCAGGAAGTCACATAAGGTACACTGGGGAAAAGCGAGCCCAGGTCAGGGTACAAGCCGGAGGTCAGGAGCCAGGGAACAACGTCAGATGCAGGAACATGGGAGGAGAGGGGTAACAACAGGTCCAGGGTAGGAGGACAAGATCAAAGTACAAACGGGAGCCAGATCACTGACTGCAGGCAGGAACTATGACTGGCAGCATTCTGGGTGAGATTGCTCCCTAATGAAGCAGAGCAATCACCCAGAATGAGGCACCTGGAGAGAGGTCCCTCCCAACACCAGTGCAGGAACCGAGGATGGTAAACCACCTGTCCACCGGCGCAAAATACAAAACAGAACATTGGGTCTGCTAGAGAGCAGAGCACAACGGATCAGAACCATGAGACCTGATCTGCAAAAAGGGGTTAAAGAATGAAGGCAGGGATTCCTCTAGGCTCTGATAGATAAAGTGACTATTGTCAAGTCTGTCGACGGTAGCCTCTTTAAGCTGACGGCCTTATACACACTTTCCAATCAGAAATGGCAAGAAGTGCCACTCAGCCAAACACTGGCTGCAGTATAATGAACACAGAAGAAAAAAGGACTCGCCGTGCAAAGGAAAAGTATAGTCATATTCAGTCAAAATCACAACCTCTAAAAGTGCATATAAAAAAATCACTTTTATTATAAGACCAAGTAAAAGGCCGGTTGGATTAACATCATATATAAATATATAGTTCAGTACAAAAGGTAGAGATCATGGAGTAACGAGGACAAAGGAAAAAGCAGCACATAAACCCAAACATGGAAGAGAGTAATAGGCTGATAAACACTTCACCCTATGGTTGTTCAAAGTAGCTCACAACAGAGTAGGAGTGATGTCCCATAGGGGGGAACCAGGGTAAGTAAGGTTAGTCAGATTAATACAAGGAAAATGCATCACATGCATGTATCAAAAAGCTCCATGTGCTGTATCAATATTCAGGGCTGAAGCAGCCCCACAAAGAGACAGAAGCGTGTTACATGGAGCATATCAGGGAGCATGTCAGAGATCTAATCACACTTACCCATGTGTCAAATTATATCAGCCAGATCGCAGAGTCGTGTGCCCCTACGCGTCTCGCCTATAGCTTCATAAGGGGGAGGTACTCTTCTGTCGCAGGCGGGTAGGAGGGTGTCAGCACTGCGCTCACCCCTCTGCTCGGGTCCGGCGGCTGCTGCTCAGTGGTGGCTCGAGCGGTGGGCCGGATCCCGGGGGTTCTCGAGCGGCGCTCCTCGCCCGTGAGTGAAAGGGGATTTGGGTGTTGGGATATTGTCCATGACGCCACCCACGGTTGTGGTGATTTCACCACCGCTGCTTTGTATGGGGATCCCGGGAGTGATGATGTATAGCAGCGAGTTGTTGTGTTGCCCCTCCGTGGGTAGGGGTTGGTGATCCCGGGGCCCGGTGATGAGATGTGGGATGCAGGGCCTGGTGGGCGCGGGGGACGCGGGGGTAGCGCTGTGCCTTGCGGCACTGTGGTACTCACTCAGCCTGAGACGTTGACACAGTTTTACGGTAAACCACACGGCTGGAAAGACGGTTCCCACGGACGGCTGCACTTGCGGTCCCCAGTAGGTAACGGTGATGTCCCTTTGTCCTGCACCTAATGTTCGTGTGTTGGTAGCGATGGGTCCCCACCGGTAACCCGCTCCCCGGCTTCAAGCTGGACCGGAGGAGCTCTGTTTGCCCGCAGGCGCTGGCCCTTAGAGACTGGTGCCCTGGCGGTGGCGGTGTCTCTACTGTAATGGTTGAGCTGTTGCCTTCAATCGGGACTTAGTTGTTGGGGGATCTACGTCCCCTTCACTGACGGATTCGGCAAATTTGGCGACTCCTAGCCTTGCCGGGGTCCGAGAGGCCCCTGGCCTGGTGCTGACTGTCCTTTGCACGCTGCTCCAGACCGCCGGGTCACCACCCGTCCGCGGTCCTTCCAGGAACTCCCGAACAGTCGCCCCTCCAGACAGTCACCGTCGTCTGCTGACCTTGCTGACCCTGTCCTGCACACAGCTGGACCCACTTCAGGCTTTCTTACTGTCACCTTTCACCTTCCTTCAGCTTCTCTACTCCTCCTTTACCACTTCACTTCCTTAACTCATCTTAGCTGTTTACTCCTTCAACTCCCTAACTGAACTGCTTGGTTTTCCCGCCTCCAGAGCTGTGGACTCCTCGGTGGGCGGAGCCAACCGCCTGGCCCACCCCCTGGTGTGAACATCAGCCTCTGGAGGAAGGCAACAAGGATTTTGTTAGCTTTGATGTGCCTAACTGGGGTGTAGGGTGTGGTGGTGTAATGACCTGTGACCCCTGGCTTGCCCAGGGCGTCACACTTCCTCCTATACCTCCCCCTTATGAAGCTATAGGCGAGACGCGTAGGGGCACACGACTCTGCGATCTGGCTGATATAATTTGACACATGGGTAAGTGTGATTAGATCTCTGACATGCTCCTTGATATGCTCTATGTAACACGCTTCTGTCTCTTTGTGGGGCTGCTTCAGCCCTGAATATTGATACAGCACATGGAGCTTTTTGATACATGCATGTGATGCATTTTCTTTGTATTAATCTGACTAACCTTACTTACCCTGGTTCCCCCCTATGGGACATCACTCCTACTCTGTTGTGAGCTACTTTGAACAACCATAGGGTGAAGTGTTTATCAGCCTATTACTCTCTTCCATGTTTGGGTTTATGTGCTGCTTTTTCCTTTGTCCTCGTTACTCCATGATCTCTACCTTTTGTACTGAACTATATATTTATATATGATGTTAATCCAACCGGCCTTTTACTTGGTCTTATAATAAAAGTGATTTTTTATATGCACTTTGTGATTGTTGTGATTTTGACTGAATATGACTATACTTTTCCTTTGCACGGCGAGTCCTTTTTTCTTCTGTGTTCATTATATTGCATTTTAAGGACGTGCTTGAGCGGTCACAAGATAGCCGCACTTATGATTCCACAACTGCGGATTTGTTTATTTATACTGGCTGCAGTATAGACTCGTCTCAGCCAATGATAAACATGTATTTTAGTTTTTTGTTTATAAAATGTATACATATTTAGCTTTGCATAATATAACAAACTTATGGCAACTCAGCAGTTTTAGGCAAATGGGTTCTGTGTTCCAGGAAACCTCTTTAATTTTCCACTGAACAAGAGACATAAGTTGAAACGTCAAGAATGGGGATCAGAGATCATGGAATGGTAGAGTTGGAAGGGACCTCAAAGGCCATCGGGTCCAACCCCCTGAGAGTGCAGGTTTTGCTAAATCATCTCAGCTATATGTTTATCCAGTTTCCGCTTGAAGATTTCCATTGATGGAGAGTTCACTACCTCCCATCTACCTCCATCTGTCATAGATATTTGACAACAGATTTTTCAAAGATTTTATTGACTGATGGGATGAGAATGATTCTTGATGGATCCGAGAGTTGGGCCCATGGCTGGATCAGAAATGGTCAAAGACCTCCGTTTCCATTCAGATGCCAGCAAGGTGGAGGTGGCGTACGTTCACATACTAATCTGCCCTTACCCATTATCTTTTAGGCTTGGGGGCCTTGTCACTAATGTCCCATTCTCTGGACCCTTCTACCTACTGCCACTTCTCTAGAAGGTCCGTCTCTAGCTTCAGCGTTTTCTCTTCTGTGTCTGTCACATCCCCACCGGAGTCCACTCCTGCGACTTCTGCTTCAGTCACCAGGTGCCACCGTATTCCCACAGTGCTGATGATAGGGGAGGAGTCAGTACCAGTAGTTTTGGTGGGCGCAGGCTCTGCTCATCCACTAAGCTCGGTTTCCCTGGGACCTGCAGTACCACTGGCTGACTGTGGTAACGTGTATCTTCCATCTGAAGTTTCCACCTTTCAGCTACAGCCAATGGGAAGGCACCACAAGCTTCTAATTCCCCCTTCTGTCTGGTGGTCGCGGCCAGATATAGTATAAGTATTACTGCTTGTCTCTGGTTCACACCCGGCTCTGTATATTGATCTTTGTGTTTTGACCCCTGCCTGCTCGCTGACTACTCTCCTGCCTGCTGTTTTTTTACCTTGCTGCCATCTCTGGTTTTGACCTCTGCCTGATTTCCTGACTATGCTCTTTTTCGACGATTTTGTCCCTTTTCAGTATTTCATGGTTTGACCCTGCCTGATGACTACTCTCCTTGGACTCAGCCTTCCACAGGTAGCGATCTCCGGTGCCCTGTAGTAATTCCAAATCCCTACATTGGGCTAAAGGATTTCGGGGTTCTCAGGATCCTGTTTAGATTTTCTTCTAACCTGTCCTTGACAGCCATTCTGAGACTGTGGTTCCAGGCAGACATTACAGCGTCATGGTCAATGCTTCAGAAAGGATCACTCTGTCTCATTTCGGTTTCCTCATTCTCTTTCCTGCCACGGGTCACCCACTGCATGCAACCTTGACGACCTCTGAGACCATAGCTCTGCTCTAGTCACATGCTGAGCCCAGTATGTGACTAGAGCAGACCTATGGTCTCCGAGGTTGTCAAGGTTGCATGCAGTGGGTGACCCATAGCAGGTCCCCACTGAAGCACCACTGAAAACCGTCACAACACCACCCATTGTGGGCTAGTTCCAACACTTAACTATCTCTTACCCTATCATCTGGCAAACAACACAACATTACTGCACATTATGCATCACACTTCACATTATACATGATTTACAAACACGCAGAATACAATTCACATTACATCACATGACAACAACGCGATTGGTGTCTTCAGCGAAGAACGTGACTGCAGGTCCACCTCCTTACATAACAGCATAGAGGACCTAAGGACTAATGCATTTCTAGATCTGAATTGACCCATTAATGGTTCCATTACTTTTCTCTTTGCTCCTAATACTGATCTGGTTCCAGAATATGGGTTTTATCCTCTCAGATGTAGATCAGAACATGATACACACATGCAAAAAAAGAGAGCAGCATTCCATTTATGGTCAAGGACTTGTGAAAGGGCTACTTCAAACACTAGTAAAATCCTCTTGCCCTTCATGGCTAAAAATCCCTCTGGTTAAGACGATAATTAGAAGCAGAGAACATTGTCAGTACATGTTTATGTGTTCAGAATATACTATGATTAAGAAAAGCCGGGTAGAGAGATGCCTTACAGCAAGAAAAATGAGACAATTGACAAGGCTGTGAAGAAACGGTAGTTCTCAAGTCAACGGCTTCTATTGACCGTACTTAGAAAACTCGTGAGAAATTCATGATGTGAACCAATCGAGAATCTGAGAAAGAAAAGTGTAAATTAAAGCCAGATGTGAAGTTAAAGATTCAGAACCGTTAGGTCAGCGGATGGAATTAATTTAGAGGAACACTTTGGGCAATAGTGACTGAGTGATGACTACACCAAAGACAGGATTCTTGTATCCTTGGATGGAACTGAAGATGTGTGAAGGACCTCGGAGAATTTACAGACTGACCCTGTAAGCTCTGACAGGATCACTGACAGAGAAACGCTAACAACTCCATTCATTTGGAGGAGGAATAAATAGTGGAACAACACAATACCGAGTTCTAAGAAGAAATAAAAAAAATATATATTTTATGGGAAAATTATATATTTGAGAAAACAGATGAAAGCTAAACCTGACCATACACGTGAGATAGTTGTCGGGCTGTTCGTTTGAAAACTATCTTAACTATTTCTCGACTTTTCCATGCATATGATGTCACGGGTGACAAACAGTCCTGTGGTGTCCGGCAATACAAAGTCACAGCGTTTGACTGTGCAAAATTCTCCCAGACTTTCTATTATTCCTGCTGTTAGTGTTCATTGTACTAGGTATCTTCTCTGTTGGGTTTTCATCCTTTTCCCTTTAGGACCCTGCGGAGCTCCTCTTCCCTTCAGCTGCTAATCACCTGTATTTCCCCTTGGGTTTAAATACTCTCATTTTCCCCTGGACTTGTGCTGGTGATATTCACTTCCTTCACAAGCCCTGGATGCAAGCAGGCGGCTTTCACTCATCTGTAGGATCATTGCTGGTCTTTGCTGAAGGTCTTCCTGAGGCATCAGGAGATAAGTTGTTTATGTACTTTCCCCATGTATGTGCTCTTTGTGTCTTCTTTAGTGTTTAGTGGGATTGATGAAGAGCTCATCCCACCCATTCCCTATCTAGTTCCCAGCTCTAGGGTCATCTTAGCGTCGGGTATCTGGCTCGGTGCATAACTGCAAAACTAATCTAGGCTGGAAAGGGACCCCAGGGGCCAGTGGTAGGTTTGATCAGGGGGTCATCATCTCCCCCTTTCCTAAACGCAGAGTTTCCCTTCCTTTTCAACGTTCGCTTGGTACTCCCCCATGTCTAGTGTGACATATGAGCATTTGACTTGGCCAAGTAGTCATGTTTTTGATGGGAAAAGAGAAGAAAGTAACTGCCAGACAGAAGAAAGGGATGAAAACAAAAGGATCGGGCATTGAAATTCCAACTGCCTTATTGAAAGACTTGCAGGGCCACCATACATAATGGATGGTCAGACGGTAATGCTAGAATTGGTGGCTTAGCCAACTTCCATCTAATCTGTATGGGAAAATAATCTAGTGCTTAAATCAAATTTTTGTGTTAAATGTATTTGTTTTTTAGAAACTTTTGGCATTTTTTTTCCATAATATAATCTATATTAAAAGTAAAACTGAGAAAGGTAGCAATTTTCAGAATTTTCACACCGGCCACTGGGTGTCCCATGGAATTTCACTCAAAACTGAGCAAGTGTCATGGTGGCATCAGATGCTGTTCACACTACAGAATCTGACACTCCACATTATGATGGTGGAATCTGTCTTCCCATGCTGACTATAGTCTATTGCTGAGTTGGTCTGTGTGCTGCTGTATCCCAGTCCTGCTGGTGATTATATTGCATGGTGCTTGTAGTTGTTGAGGAGTTCTCCCATTGTCTTGTTGTTTCCTCCCTGCTCTTATTTTCCTCCTTACCTCTTATTACCTGTTTCTTTTTATGTAAGCGTTCTGTGAGATAGAGTTTTGGTTTTCCCTCTTTGTCTATCTCTATTGGTATTATCACACTCCTGTCCCCTGGGGTAGGCGGCTCAGACATCCTCACCTTTAGAGGTAACTCTGAGATAAGGGATAGCTAGGGTCCTCCTAGGCTGAGGGCCAGTCTAGGAGCCCTGGTCCTCGCTCCTCCCGATCATCGTGACACTGGGGCTTTTTAAGACTCTAACTTTCTTTTCTTTCAATAAACAACGCACGTACATTAGAAGCAATGAATAGACCCCCAGCCCTATCTGTTGTATTGAAGCATCTAATGAGCGTGTGCAAAGGGAGGGGGAGCAGAGTCAGTTGTGAGATCACCTGTATTATCTCCTGTGTTTAGCGGTGTTATCAGTCCTTGCAATCCTGCCTCTGCTAATAAGGAAACTGCTGAAAACTCTTTCTGAAAAGCCAGGAAGTTTGAGTCTAAAAAAGAACTAGGAGCCACAAAGAAAATTGAAAGATTAATAATTTATTTTTTTTTAATTTGATTAAACAATTCCAATTTTTTTTTTTTTAAAAAATACATTACATCCCTCTTTAGAAAAAAAAAAACTCTGAAAAGCCACAGATAAAAAAGACAAAGAGCCAGGTCCAGTCATGAGCAGTGAAATCCAAAAGACAGCACTGTCCAATGTGTACACCCGTGTCCTCATGAAAGCACTCGTGGTCTGTGCACTCAGTGTTATCACAAGGACATTGAGCCTCATAGTAGCTGAGCTCTTCTCTCGGCAGACATACCTCTGTATGCGTGGCTTGTAAATGTCCGCTCTGTAAAGGGGCTAGTTTTGTATATAAAATCCGCTATCAAGAAATGAAGGAAATTCCATTCTCTAATTGTTTGTTATTGCAGATATGAAATGTATACAGATGAGAGGTTGGCTGGCGCTCGCACTGCAGTTAATGGCTTACAGCTCCTAGTAATTGTACCCAGTAGACATAGGTTTGCTGTAACTGGTCCCAGTAAAAGATATTAAAATATATGATGAGTATAATTATATGCTTGCTTTTATTGTGCCCTCTTGCTTATGAAAACATACTCATCGCTTAAGTAAAAGCATAGGCTTGTTATCCTCAGCACCCACAAGAAGCTAAAACCTCATTTGTGCACATACCGGTCTAATATGTCCCAAAACTATCCAGAGTCTCCTGCTTTGTAATTTGCTATTCACTTTTTTTGAAAGGACATTTCAGCAGTTTTTGGCCAGGACAATAAGTAGAAGTATAGGAACTTGCTTTCTGTATCTATTGGCATACATGGCTCCAGCCAGTGTCCAATGGATTGGCTATTTGGAACTAAACGTTTGCCTCTCTCTATTAGGCCGGTATGCATATGCCATATGATGGGACAGCAGGAGTACTGACAAAGACCCTCCCCCACTTATTGTGGAGAGATTGACCCACCCCCACTTACTGCAGAGAGATTAACCCACCCCACTTACTACAAGGATAAGTCATCACAAATTCCTGCAGAGATAAAGAACTGCCTCACTTGCTGTAGAGAAAAAAAAACACCTGCCCACACCTACTGCAGAGAGATAAAATCCTGCCCCATTTACTGCAGAGAGCTAAAGACCCACCCCCACTTACTGTAGAGAGATAAAGACCCACCCCCACTTACTGTAAAGAGATACAGACCCACCCCCACTTACTGCAGAGCGGTAAAGAACCACCCCACTTACTATAGAGAGATAAAGACCTACCCCCACTTACTGTCGAGAGATAAAGTCCCACTCCCACTTACTGTAAAGAGATAAAGACCCACCCCCACTTACTGCAGAGCAGTAAAGACCCACTCCCACTTACTGTAGAGAGATACAGACCCACCCCCACTTACTGTAAAGAGATACAGACCCACCCCCACTTACTGCAGAGCAGTAAAGAACCACCCCACTTACTATAGAGAGATACAGACCCACCCCCACTTACTATAGAGAGATAAAGTCCCACTCCCACTTACTGTAGAGAGATACAGATCCACCCCCACTTACTGTAGAGAGATACAGACCCACCCCCACTTACTGCAGAGCAGTAAAGAACCACCCCACTTACTATAGAGAGATACAGACCCACCCCCACTTACTATAGAGAGATAAAGTCCCACTCCCACTTACTGTAGAGAGATACAGACCCACCCCCACTTACTGTAAAGAGATAAAGACCCACCCCCACTTACTGCAGAGCAGTAAAGACCCACTCCCACTTACTGTAGAGAGATACAGACCCACCCCCACTTACTGTAAAGAGATAAAGACCCACCCCCACTTACTGCAGAGCAGTAAAGACCCACTCCCACTTACTGTAGAGAGATACAGACCCACCCCCACTTACTGCAGAGCGGTAAAGACACACCCCTACTTACTGTAGAGAGATAAAGACCCACCCCCACTTACTGTAGAGAGCTAAAGACCCACTCCCACTTACTGTAGAGAGATAAAGACCCACCCCCACTTACTGCAGAGTGGTAAAGACCCACCCCCACTTACTGTAGAGAGATAAAGACCCACCCCCACTTACTGTAGAGAGATACAGACCCACCCCCACTTACTGTAGAGAGATACAGACCCACCCCCACTTACTGCAGAGCGGTAAATACCCACCCCCACTTACTGTAGAGAGATAAAGACCCACCCCCACTTACTGTAGAGAGCTAAAGACCCACTCCCACTTACTGTAGAGAGATAAAGACCCACCCCCACTTACTGTAGAGAGATAAAGACCCACCCCCACTTACTGCAGAGTGGTAAAGACCCACCCCCACTTACTGCAGAGTGGTAAAGACCTACCCCCACTTACTGTAGAGAGATAAAGACCCACCCCCACTTACTGTAGAGAGATAAAGACCCACCCCCACTTACTGTAGAGAGATAAAGACCCACCCCCACTTACTGTAGAGAGATAAAGACCCACCCCCACTTACTGTAGAGAGATAAAGACCCACCCCCACTTACTGTAGAGAGATAAAGACCCACCCCCACTTACTGTAGAGAGATAAAGACCCACTCCCACTTACTGTAGAGAGATAAAGACCCACCCCCACTTACTGTAAAGAGATAAAGACCCACCCCCACTTACTGCAGAGTGGTAAAGACCCACCCCCACTTACTGCAGAGAGATACAGACCCACCCCCACTTACTGTAGAGAGATAAAGACCCACCCCCACTTACTGCAGAGTGGTAAAGACCCACCCCCACTTACTGCAGAGTGGTAAAGACCTACCCCCACTTACTGTAGAGAGATAAAGACCCACCCCCACTTACTGTAGAGAAATAAAGACCCACCCCCACTTACTGTAGAGAGATAAAGACCCACCCCCACTTACTGTAGAGAGATAAAGACCCACCCCCACTTACTGTAGAGAGATAAAGACCCACCCCCACTTACTGTAGAGAGATAAAGACCCACCCCCACTTACTGTAAAGAGATAAAGACCCACCCCCACTTACTGCAGAGTGGTAAAGACCCACCCCCACTTACTGCAGAGAGATACAGACCCACCCCCACTTACTGTAGAGAGATAAAGACCCACAGATATTTACTGCATAAAGACCACCCCCACGTAATGCATAAGACCCACTCCAACTTACTGCAAAGATTGACCCATCAACATTTTTACCGTACAGAAAAAAACACTCCATTAACTGCAGAAAGAGAACACCTTGCCACAACGTTTTGTCAAAAGATAAAGTCCCCACTGACTTTCTTGGAAGGGACAAGACCCATACCAATTTCCTGTAATCCATCTTGGAGGTTCTGTTGCTAGACACTAATTACATTACAACAGGAATTGGACAGAAAGTTAGAAATGAGATGCTTCGTCGTTGGGACCTTAGAGTTATTTTTTCAAGGGTAAGGCAACATATATACCGTGTTTCCCCGAAAGTAAGACAGTGTCTTACATTCTTTTTACCCCTAAAAGTCCCACTATGTCTTACTTTCGGGGTATGTCTTATATTGGAAAAAAATCCCACAGCAATCTCAGCAAGTCTCCATGAAATGTACCGTATGGGGACTTGCCACGATTGCTGCACATGAGGGCACTGAGGCTGCGTGTTTTTGTATGTTGTCCGTGGTCCTGATGGACCACGGACAACATTACTGCAACATTTCTCGGTGGCCGAGCGTTCGGCTGAGCGCCCGACCGCCGGCATGTGACAGCTCTCAGCTGAGCGCTCGGCCGCCAGCATGTCAGGGCGCTCGGCTGAGCGCTCAGCCGCCGGCATGTCAGGGCGCTCAGCTGGGCGCTCGGCCGCTGGCATGTGAGAGCGCTCTGCCGTCGGCTATTGGGAGCGATCAGCTGATCGTTCACAATAGTTGGCTGCCGGTACTGTAACGAAGAAAAAATAAATAAATAACGCTTTCCGTTTACTATTTCTTACTTTCGGGGTACGTCTTACATTAGCCGACCCCCCCAAAACCCCCACTACGTCTTACTATCGGGGGTGTCTTATTATCGGGGAAACACGGTAGTGTCCTCACATATAACAGTGCTTGGTGTGGTGTGGAATTCCTCCTGCCGTCTGGTTATTTCCTCCCTGCTTTAGTTGTCCTTACTACTTGTCTGATTACTCTGTGTGAGCATGCTGTGTGATAGAGTTTTGGTTTCACCTGTTGTTCTTTCACTGTTGGTGTTTACAAGCTCCTGTCCTGGCCCTCCTGGGATAGGGAAGGAGGGGGTACTAGATCAGGGCTGGTCAGGAGCAGGGGTTGGAAGGTGGCCCAGACATCATCACCATCTCTGGGATCAGGGACAGCTATGGCCCCAGTTTAGGAGCCTCAGTCTCCTGTTATCCCCTGCCAACCCATCACACTAGCGAGGTACAGGGAGCTCCTATACTGTTGGTGAACCTTAACCTATCCCCAACCTCCGGATTACCCCTGATAGTTGAGACACCAGAGTTCCATGCCTTACTATTCTCCTGACCAGAACTAAACTGTTCACCCCCTCCCAGAGAAGGAAGGGGCAGGACTATGATGGAAATACATATTAAGAGAGACAGGGAAAAAACAAAACTCAGACACACTGCAAACTCGCAGAGATAGACTGTAAGAAACTACAGAGAAAAGCAAGAGAAGTAAGGCAGCAACAAAAAGACAACATCCATCCACAGCAACAAAATCCTAAAACCACCAGTTAGTCTGGATTACAACACTTCACCAGACCAGTATAGAGAAGCTATAACTGGCATTAATGGAACAATATATAAACAAAGGGAGTGAATGTGACTGGCTTTCCAATAGCATGTGATCAAAGGAGACCAACAAGCAGCCCAACAGAGATTAACTCGTGTTAAGGCCCCGTGACACGCAACGACGTATTAACGATATATCGCCAGGGTCACGGATTCCGTGACGTACATCCAAATCGTTAGCGATGTCGTTGCGTGTGACACCAACGAGCAACCATTAACGATAGAAAATACTCACCAAATCGTCCATCGTTGAAACGTCGTTCGTTTTCAAAAAATCGTTGATTGTTGAGGTCGCAGGTTGTTCGTCGTTCCCGAGGCAGCACACATCGCTATGTGTGACACCTCGGGAACGATGAACTACAGCTTATCTGCGGCCGCCGCCAATGAGGAAGGAAGGAGGTGAGCGGGATGTTACGGCTGCTGATCTACGCCCCTCCGCTTCTATTGGGCGGCCGCTTAGTGACGCCGCACGAACCGCCCCTTTAGAAAGGAAGCGGTTCGCTGGCAACGTCATTAGGCAGGTAAGTCCATGTGATGGCTCCAAACGATATTGTGCGCCACGGGCAGCGATTTTCCCATGACGCACAAACGACGGGGGCGGGTACGCTCGCTAGCGATATCGCTGCGTGTGACGGGGCCTTTAGTCTGCCTATGAACCACAAGTCTTTGGGTTAATGCCCAAGTCTACCTGCGTTGATCACAGGCATCCGAGAAGTGATCAGGCAGAGAGCCAGAATCTGTAGTCTAAACAGATCCTAACGCCACCATGACAGTCAGCGATGTTTGGAAAAACTTCCTTGTGACAGCAATTGGGACAAGCAGCTAAAAATGCCTTCTGAGTGCCCCCTTTTAAGAATTTTGCACCACATTGGCCCCTGCACTTGTACTTGTGACTAAAGCCTTCCCAATAGAAATGCATAAATTGATTTGCAGGACCCTGATCTAGTTGCCACTTTTGTATTCCATGGCCGCCAGTCGGGATACTTGTGACCTGCTTCCTACCTACTGGAACCCCGGGAGCCTCTTCTGATTTGTCATCCTGGAGCTACATCATTATTGCGGTGTTGTGTATGCATGAATTCATACCAGGCTTAGTAGTCAAAAGAGATATGTGGATGCCGGCAGGTAGGGTGAGGTTTGCATAGGTCCTGTCCAGCGGCCATGGACATTGTCACGATTCCTCTGTGCAGAGCATCTTGCACACTAGGAGATGCTCTGCTGTGTTTTCCTGGACTTCTGGATAGCAGGTTGATTGACAGCGCTGGCTTCCATGCTGGTTCTGTGAGGTGCTGATTGCTCAGGCGTTCCATCTTCTGGGTAATTGCTCTGTTTCTTTAATAAGTATGCTCTCCCAGAACCTCACCAGCTGTACATTCTGGTTCAGTTGTTGTGCTATTGGCCTGAGTTCCTGCCTGTGTTCTGGTCTTGGTTTCCTGACCACAGACTGTTGTTTGACTCCTCACTACCTCCTCCTTGTTCCTGACGTGACCTCCCGGCTTTTGACCTTGGACCATTACCTGACCACGTCTCAGCTTACTCCCTGAATTTATTACGTGCCTTCCCGGAATTCTGACTCTCAGATTGTGACCTGACTATGCCTCTGTTTACTGCCTGTGTCGATATGTGCCCTCCTGTTACCAGACCTTGGCTTTCCTGGCTACTCTACCATTTGTACTTCCCATAAGTAGTGACAGCATTACAGACAAGTCCCCTAGTCCAGGGTCCTGCAAATCGATTTGCTCATCTCTAATTTCCAATATTCTATCATATCCATAAATTCCTCATGTATTTATTAGATTTTATGTGAAAGAACATTATGTAAGTCAGTCTAAAACTATGGTCTTGCCCTTCTATCTTCTCACCAGGACAATTTGTACTAATGTTGTACAGACTGGACATTTGCCGAGCTTTCCATTAGCGCACAACTCTTTTCCCACCACACCCGGATAAGCACACGACCACGCTACTTACAGAATGTTCTGTTTATTAGCACTTAGATATTTTGGTGTTTTCTGGATTTAGTTTTTTTCTCACTTTCAAATTCCACTCACAAGCGAAACTGCACTTAACGACAATATATCACCCCACGTCATGATCGCAGGGAATGAGAAAGCTGAGAGATTTGGTGTCTTTCTCGTTTTAAGCTTTACTTGACTTTGAGGATCATCATTCATTTGTAAGAACAACTCCTGAAAAATTGCATATTGATAGAAGCAATCATTACTAACATGATTAATATGCTGTGCCTTAAAGCTGGGGTGGGTAACATTTTCTGGTACACTGGATACAAATTGGGCCCATCCCTTTTGAGTGAAAGATGGAAAAAGCAAGGTGTTAAGACTTTCTGCACTGCACAGGGCATGCTGAACAAGTTTTTACATTGACTTAGTATTGGCCCCATTATGCCTGAGTGAATTCCTTTGAAATACTCAATGTGCCAGCGTCATATGCCCTATGTATGCTCACAATGTCCAAAAGATTCCTCAAAACTTGGAGAACTCATATAAAGTTTGATAGGGGCTCTGTCCCGTCTAAATACTCAGCACTTTCCATTTGTACATTTGCTGTCCTCCAAGGCTCCTCCTCCCAAAATACCATAACCCTCTAGCTGATGCCAAGTTGTTGTCTGCATCCATACCCAGGGTAAAGAGGAAGGCAATCTGTATGAACAATTGGGAACAGCACATGCAAAATTTGATATGTTTTGGAGAAATTTGGTCTGGGTTCTGTATCTGTTTAAGAGACTGTGTTTAGATATTGTAGTTTGGTTTGGGTCTGTATTTGTTTAGGGGTCTTGTTTGGAGTCTGTATTTTTTTAATGTGTCTGGTTTGTATGTTTTAGGAGTGGTCTAGGGTATTTAAAGGCGTTGTTCATTACTCTGCAATAGTGGCCATATCCCTGTAAAACTGATAGGGAAGGCTTTTTCTAATTACATTGTTTAGCCAATTCTGCCTGTGAGCGGCGCTATTGCGTTCTGCTCATCCCAATGAAGTGACACCCCCCCCCCCCTCCCGAGCTACGTGACCTCTCAGATCTGGTGATGTCAGGTCAACTTCCAGTTGACCTGACGTCACTGAGGTGGAACCAAGTCTCCCTGAGTGACTGGTCTGTGGGCGGCGTTTCACCGCTCATCACAACCCATCATGTCATGCGCACTCTCCTTCACTGCAGAGGGCTGCAAGCAGGAGCGATGCTGGCCTGTGATGACGAGCGGTGACACGTCGACTACATGCATCATTCAGGAAGATTGGAGCCAGCCTCGGTGATGTCAGGTCAAATGGAAGTTGACCTGACATCACCGGATGCCAGAGGTCACGGAGCCCGGAGGGTCATTCATTGGGATGAGCAGAACACGATAGCGCCGCTCAGAGGCAGAAATGGCTGAACAAGGTATTTAGAAAAAGTCTTCCCTATCAGTTTTACAGAGAAGTGGCTACTATTGCAGAGTAGCGAACCAATTCTTTAATTGTTTGTGAGATATGGTCATGGGTCTGTATCTGTTTAGGGGGTCTGTGTAAATCTAGTTTGCGAACAGAATTTGTTTGGGGTGTGTATTTGCTTAGCATATTTGGGTTCTGCGTCTGTATTTGTTTTTGGTGGTTGGGTCTGTTTTCATTTAGGGCACCAGTGTCCGTATTTGTTTTAGGCTTTTAGTTTCCAATTTGTATTAATTTTGGGAAGTGAGGAAGACGGTTTGTACATTAATGGTGACTCAAATGCTTTAGATTTCAGAATGACCCAATATACAGTGGGTAAAATAAGTAATGAACACATCACCAATTTTCTAAGTAAATATATTTCTACAGGTGCTATTGACATGAATGTCTCACAAGATGTCGATAACAACCCATCCAATCTACGCAGGCAAAGAAATCAAACTATGTGTAATAATGGTGATGACAACTTCAACATGCTTCTTGTATGGAACAACTATTGCCAGCATTGCTCAGGATTGAGTGTGGTTCCTTCTTCCACGCAAACACTCTTCATACAAGGAGCCCACGGGACCTTCAGCAAGTGAACGCTTAGTTTTAGTTCCTTCATTAAGTTTTCTGTTGGATTCAGCTCCGATGATCGGCTCGGACATTCTAACAGATTTATTTTCTTTCTCTGTAACCAGTTGAGCGTTTCCTTGGCTGTGTGTTTGGGATCAATGTCTTGCTGAAATATCTACCCTCATTTCATCTTCATTATCCTGGTAGATGTTTATCACAAATGTCTTGGTAAATTTATCCACTCAGCTTTCCTTCAAATATATGTAGTTTGCCATGGCCGTATGCTGAAAAACAGCCCCACACCATGATGTTCCCACCTCCAAAACTTCACTGTTGTGTTGTTGGTGGTTGTGTTTTGGTGAATTGCTTTTTGGCCTCCAAACATGAGGTTTATTATGGCTTCCAAAGAGTTCAATTTTGGGCTCATCTAAGCAGCTTATAACCTCCCAGTATTTCACAGACTTACTAAATGTTGAGCACTTTTTAAACACGCCTGAACAGGCTTTTTGTTCAGCTATGGAGACTTGCGTGGTGAGTGCCATAAAGGATGAGGGCATTACTTTTTGTTTTCTATGAAACAACTGTACCTACTGACTCGAGCTCTTCCTGTAGCTCTCCACAGGTGGTTCTTGGCTCTTAGACAACTCTTCTGATAATGCTTTTGACTCCTCTGTCTAATGTTTTGAAGGGAACACCTGGTCGGGGATAGTTTATGGTAAACTTATGCATTTTCAACTTCAGGATTATGGGCATTGGAATCTTCAGTAGTTTAGAAATTCTTCTATAACCATGCCATCAGTGTGTTTTGCAATAATAACATTGCAAAGGTTTTGAAACAGCTCATTGGTTTTACCCATCATGAGATGTTTCTTGTGTGGCACCTTGGTAATGAGACACCTTTTTATAGGTCATCAGTTGAACCAGTGGCAGGATTGCTTTCTAATGACTGATTTCAGCCTTTGTCGTGACTTTCCATGGATTTATGCACCTCTCTTTCTTCATGTGTAACACAGAAAAGCCGATGTTACGTAATGGATTCATTCCTGATTGGGCTCACCTACTCGATGGAGCCCTGTGCAGCTGAACTGTCATCACCCAATGTAGATTATTTTCTTCTGAGGTCACAAAGGAGGGGCAGTCATTTTCATTTTATTGGATATTTACTTAATTCTTTGCTCTTTATTATAGCTGGATTTTGCTGAAACACTAAATGAGCTACAAGCTCCACTGAAACATTTTCCTGTTCTAAATGTTTTTTTCTTTCTAGGCATATTATTATTAATTATTATTAGTATTATTGAACACATATATTTCTATATGCCAGGATATAATATCTTAAAAAAGCTGAAAAGTTGAAAAGTTCAATTCTTTTTTTCCGTAAACAAACATAAAAATAATGGCAAAAAAGCAATTACAATAATTGCATTTTTTAATACAATTTGATAAGTAAACATCATAAAACCATAAATAATATAAGCATATCTGGTTGACACTTTATGGTTATTGGTAAATGATGTAAATTAAAATGGTGCAATTTATTTCTTTTAATACATTAACCCATAATAATAGTTAATGTTTATGCCTACATGGCTGTATTAGAAAAAGATACCTAAAATAAACCAAGCAGCTCATCTCACAAAGAACAAGATGTTATATAGTGATGATCACTGTCACAGGTGACACAGTCATGTGGTTTCTGGCTATAGAAGATCACAGCATTTGTCTGTACAGAATGCTCCCTGACTTTCCATTGTTCCTGCTGTCAGTATTCATTGGTATAGGTAGCTTTCCTACTGGATTCATCTCTCCCCTTTTGGACCCAGCAGGAACTCAATTTCCACCCAGCTGTTGATTGTTTGGTGTCTAAATACCCCTTCTTTCCTTTGGACTGGTACTGGTGATATTTTCAGTTCCTTGAAGCCACGGTTGCAAGCAGGTGGCTTGTACTCTTCTGTGGTATCGTTGCTGAAAGCTCTTGTCTCTTATGGCTCTGCTCTACAGTATGCAGAGCCATTGTGTCCTAGGTGTTTTCTTGTCTGTATTTTCTGGGTTCAGGCTATTCGGTCATGCCTCATTCTGAATGATCGCTCTACTTTACGTTGGAGCTGTTTCACCTGGGATATCTAGGGTCAGGTATCCGGCTTGGCGCACAGGTGCAGAACCTATCTAGTGTGGTGGGAGACCTCAGGGACCAGGAGTAGGCTTGATCAGGGGTCACCATCTTTCCTTTCCCTAGACACTGGGTATACCCTTCCCTTTCGCCCTGCGCTTGGTACTTTTCCATATCTGGCATGACAATGACTTGGGGAAAGTGAAAACAAATTACCCAGGTCTGCAGTTGTAAAATTGTTTGAAAAGTAGGAGGTGATTTTTAAATTCTTTTAATCTCTGGACTCAGTAAAAATATGAAAAAATTTTCATCACGTACAGTTTTTTTTCACAAACACTGACTCCATAGGCTTTTTCTTCTATCATACTTTGACCCCTTTGAGTGACTTTTGGTGGATGATTTTGTTATCAGATCGATGGGAAATTAATAGACGCTTAAAGGATTCTAAGAAAACTTTCACGCTAGTCCCAATGAGACACAGCTTTTTTTTCACAGCTCAAATTTAGTAATCTAGTCAGGGACTTGGATCTTCCTAAAAATTCTGCTGAGCTTTTAAACTCTAGAACCTCCTTGCTCATGGTACCTGTTTTTAATGTTACAGAAGCAAAGAAATCAATGGAATTCCTTCCATACTTTTCTCAAGACGGTGCTGAAGTGTATGGCAGTGATGTTCCTGGGCTGATGGAAAAACTTAACATTGAGTAAAATGTGAGCGAGTGGAGACTTTTTATTGATTCATCTGTGACGCCCTGGCAAAACCAGGTAGTCACAGAAAGAGTTAATTCTCCCTGGCAGCTACACAATCCCCACACAGATGTACACCAGCCAATCAGGCCCTACTCACCCCCTCCCCAGGAAAAAAGGGAGGGGGCGAGAGGAGCTAAGGAAGTAGAGGAGTAAGGTTTCAGTTTGTGTTTAGGCAGTGGAGAGCTAACAGGGGAAGCTTGGAGCTCCCCGGAGAGAAGGTGGTAGCCGGGGTTGGAGCCCTGGACTACCGGACTAGGTGGCCGTGAGGGCCACAGGCGATGAAGATCCGGTCGCGGGGATCCTGAGGCGACCGGTTCAGCGTTGTATCCCGCCAGTGCTGGGAGAGGGACCCGTTTCAGAGGCCATTCAAATGGACTAGTCCAGACAAGAAAGAGACAGACAGAGAGTGTGGAAGGAAGGGCCCCTGGCTGTACATCTGGGTGTGGGACCCGAAGACACCCGCCAAAGGTGACCGGCCATTTGGCAAGTTGGTTTACAAAAGACTCTGTGTTTACTGACCCTCCACATCAATACAGTATCATCCAACACCAGGACAACTGAACTGTAAGTGTGCTGATCCCTGCATTCCCTGCCACCACTACAACTCCCAACTGGGCCCCGAGACTACAACTCCCCTACCCGTGGAGGGGATCCCACCTTGCTGCCCCACACCATCAGTCCCGGGCACGGTCCCCAGCGGCGGTGCCACCATCTCATCACCGCAACCCACGTGTGGCGTCACAGACAATCTCCCTTGTAAATATCCCCTTTTCACTTGTGGGCCGCAGACCGCTGCTCGAGCCCGGGTCCGGTTCACACTCGAGCCACAGTAAAGCCCCGGATCCGAGCATTCACGAGCAGCTCACTAGCTACGGTCTGGCCCCCCCTCCAAAAAAGTCTGAAAGCTGCTACTGCACAATGACAGCGAGTATACTTCACTGCCTGTAAGGCAATCTGTGCAGTTGAAGGAAAGGTATGAAAATTTAGACTTTATTCTGAAGAAATATAACTATGAGGATTAAAGATGGTCAATATGTTCTAATCTGAAAGTTCTCTCTTTGCTCCTTGGGCAGCGAGGAGGATAGACGAAGTACCCATGCTTTTTGTGTGAATGGGACAGCCGGGATACGAATTGGCCAACGAGATCAGAGAACATCTTTGCAACCAGGACTCAAAAACATAGTTGCGGAAAGTTTAGTTGATCCCAGTAAAGTTCTTCTTCTACCACTCCACATTAATCTTGGACTGATGAAGCTGTTTGTGAAAGTTCTACTGAAATAAGGACAGACTTGTAAGAACCTGTGTACCAAATATCAAGGACTGTAAGATGCAAAACTGAAGGAAGGCATTTTTGTGGGTCCAGATATTGGGAAACTCATGAAGGACGACATGTTTGAAACGAAAATGAAAGCTGCTGAGAAAAGGGCTTGGGATTTTTTAAAAGAAATTGTGAAGAAATATCTAGGTAACAACAAAAATCCAAAATTTAGGTCAATCGTGGAGAACTTGCTGAAATGTTCCAAAGCCTTGGGTTGTCTGATGAATTTGAAGTTACATTTTTTACATTCCCACTTAGACTACATTCCTGAAAACCTTGGTGCTGTTATTGAAGAGCAAGGCGAAAGATCTCATGAGGATACCAAGGAGCTGGAACGGCGATACCAAGATAGATGGAACGTGAACATGATGGGGGACAATACCAAGGTAGATGGAACGTGAAGATGATGGGGACGATACCAAGGTAGATGGAACGTGAAGATGATGGGGACGATACCAAGGTAGATGGAACGTGAAGATGATGGGGACGATACCAAGGTAGATGGAACGTGAACATGATGGGGACGATACCAAGGTAGATGGAACGTGAACATGATGGGGGACAATACCAAGGTAGATGGAACGTGAACATGATGGGGGACAATACCAAGGTAGATGGAACATGAACATGATGGGGGACTATAACAAGGTAGATGGAATGTGAAGATGATGGGGACGATACCAAGGTAGATGGAACGTGAACATGATGGGGGACGACTACTGGAGGCTTCAAAAAGAAGATCTGCAGCCTTCTATAGGAGAAAAGGGATTAAAAGAAAAGGAAAAGGGGAAAGAATGAATTTCCAATACAGTTGCAGAATGAATGTTCAATATATTTATACATAATATTGTGGACATTTTTGGTTACAATAAAGATATTTCTTGTTCATCTCGCTTGTACGTAATTTTACTTGCGTTTTGTGCAAAATCCATACGTGATGGTTAAAACTAGAAGTGGGCTTTTTTAAATGGTATATAAAAAAAACATAAGAATCAGTCATTTGATTTGTAACACTTTCCATGAACTCTAATTTTTCATACTTGTGTAATTCTCAAGTGCAGCACCAAAATTTCTATCCATAAATACCTTCAATTGCAAACTTTGCAGGATGCAGCTGCCCCTTTATTTTATGGTATGTTCACACACACACACACACACACACACACACACACACAGTTTTTGTGTTCTGACAGGAAAATATATTTATACCACTTTTATGTGTCTAATGTGTATATACACGACTCACAAAAAGTTCGGGATATTTGGCTTTTGGGTGAAATTTATGTAGAACGTAAAACGTTCACACTACTGTGACACTTTATAGTCTGGCATTTAAGTGGAAGCAGCAATGGTGATTTCCTCATCTCAAACAATTTATTGAAAAAAAAGCCAACAAAACTGGTGGGTATAACTGTTACGAGTATGTCATGGCCTGATGCAATCTCTGGGAGATCTGGGATAAGAAGGTTGCAGCGTATAGTTGATTGCAGATCTGCTTTAGTGCCCATCTGGCACTGAATGGTTAAGGTTCCTTTCTATCCTGCAGTGATTGAACAGGTAGTTGTAACCTCAACTGCAGCCACTGCCTTCTGCAATAAATATCCACTCCTCCTTTTGTCAGATATAGTCATACTACACTATCCACTCTGAAGGAGCCTGTCTCTGAAGGAGCTTAGGTGTTTGTTTCTGTTGCAGCAGAGAGGTTTCCTACTGGAGAAGCTGTGAAGTTCTATTTCTTGTGTCTTTAGACTCTGTAACACTCTAAGTTATTTGTTAGAGAAAAGCAAGTTGCACAAAAAAGCTGCAACATTGAACACTTGGGCATGTGCATCCAAAAGATTAGAGAAGGTGACATTAAGTTCACCTGAAAAGGTTAAAGTGTATTTTAGCATCATCCTGAAATTCCCCCCGAAAGCCAAATATCCCTAACTTTTTTGAGTAGTTTATGCGTAATTTCTATATGCATTCGTAATGTATGTGAATGCTGAGAATGTGTATGGGCATATAGAGAGGAAGAGAACTTGAAGCTATTAGATATAGCAATCCTAAAGGTCAGTCTCAACCCTTTAACGAGCTTTACAACATGATGGAATAAGAAGCCAAACCAGACAGTCCATATGAAGACACATGTTTCTGGGTGTTTGCCCCTCATCAGTGCAAAGCAGGAGATCTGATTTGACTAGCTGGGAGGCCTATACAGACAGACTATGATCAAAACACATATACTCCACATGGGCCCTTGGCTGTAAGTGTCTGCTGCAGCATCACACCATACACCAGACAGTGTTAGATGACTACAACATAGTATGCCAGCTATATATGCTCTCAACAGTATCTTCCAAGCATGGCCTCCACAAAAAAATACCTGCTTGGCCACCTTTGTATAGATTGACCATGGTATAGATTAGCTTTTTTTCTAGCAGTCTAGTGTCCGATCTACTTATTGTCGCAGGTGTGTCACGAGTGACAGACAGTCATGTAGTTTCTGGCAATAGAAGGTCACAGTGTTTGGCTGTTCAGAATGCTCCCTGACTTTCTATTGTTCCTGCTGTCAGTATTCATTGTTATAGATAGCTTTCCTGCTGGATTTTTATATCTACCCTTCTTGGACCTAATAGTAGCTCTCCTTCCTCCCATCTGCTGATCATCAGTATTCTCTTGGTGCTTAAATACTCCCTTCTTCCCCGGACTGGTACTGGTGATATTCAGTTCATAGAAGCTCTGGTTGCAAGCAGGTGGCTTGCTCTCATCTGTAGTATCGTTGCTGAACTTCTACCTGAGTCATCTAATGATAAGTAGTTCATGCTTGTTCCCCTGTGTGTCCTCCTTGTGTCCAACACTAGTGATACCTAGGGTTAGGTATCTGTCTCGGGGTATAGGTGCAGAACCTATATAGGGTGGTGAGGGACCTCAGGGACAAGCAGTAGGTTTGGTCAGGGGTCACCATCTCCCCCTTCCCTAAAAGCAGGGGTCTCCTTACTTTACGTTTTGCCACTCGCTTGGTACTTCCCCGTACCTAGCGTGACACTTACATGGAAGGTGGTCATAATCTGCTTTCCCCTGATGGATTGCAGCCCAGTGTTGGAGACTATGAATCTCAACGCACTGAACATGGTGATTTAGATAATACAATGATCTCAGGAAACACTACTTTACCAATTCTCGAATGTATTTCTGTGTGTTGTTCACCTAAGCTGACCCTAGATTTTGGAGCATCATACAAGCAGCTCTAACATATCAACATCAATATAACAATATTTTATAGGAAGAAGAACACAAATGTTTTATTAATTATTTTTATGTTTTTATAATTAAAAGCAGAACATTACAGAATCAATGTAATGTGATTTATTTATAACTCAACATAAATGAGAATGCTTTGGCTCCAGCTGGAGAAACACAAGCTTGGACTGAAACGCATCGGGCGTCTGGGTTTGTGAACAAATGATAATGTGTAAAGATCACGTTTTCAAGATGTAACATTACCTTTGGTGAACTTCACTAATCTACTGATCCCTTATAAGTGAGAGTGTTTGAAAAATGAGAAAGTTGTTCCTAGTTAATGCTCAGAATGCACTGTGTAATCTTTAATTTTTCTATAGTTTCTTGACGTGTTTAAAGTAAGTGGTGTCATGATTCATGCATGGCTCTGCCGTTCCGGAGCCGGTGCACGTATCCTGCCTCTGGAGTTTAGGTCCCTTGGGAGGGGCCTGTTCGTTCTGGCCTCGTTTCGGGGGTCACGCCGCCATATCTTGGTGCTGCTACCTCCGGGAAGCCGCCAGTAATATTTCCGGGTCTACTGCATGCACTGTTCCTGAGAGAAGTTCTCTGTTTCTTGTCCTGTTACCCGGTATTGTTCGTCCTGACCTCTGTTCCACTTGCCTGACCTAACTTCTGTCCCTCCTGCCTGACGTGACCTCCGTCCCCCCACCTGATCTGTCCTCTATCCCTCCCTCCCGACCTTACCTCCGTTCCTCCCTGTCTTCCAGACTCCGGTCCTGTTCCGTGTCTTCCTCTCCCTCCCTGGTGCTTACTTGCTCTCCCATTACCTGACCTCGGCTTGTTTTCGCCTCAGTACAGACTTGACATCCCTGCTTAGACCCTGACTGATCAACTATCCCTGCTCTTGTGTTATCGACCTCTAGTGGGCTTCTGGCTACCTGCACTCAGGAGTTTTCTTTCTACCTGAGTCCCAGAGCCCCCTAGTGGTAGCCGGAAAATGGAAAAAAAAAAGTGTGACAATTATGTAGATATGTGTGGCTCAGTCAGTTGGTATAACAATAGTCTGTGGCTCAGTTAGTGTTGGCCTAAAGCTGCAGCTGGCGGTCATATTCTCTAATGTGTCGGCGAGCTGCAACTTCAGTATGTAGCAGACCTGGGATCATCATGGGACCTTGTGTGAATTGTTGGACTTAGGTGTTTGGGGGGTTGATAAATTAAAGAAAAAAAGGTGGGCTTTTTGTATTTTATTTAAAATAAAGTATTTGTTCGGTGTTTGCCTATATTTCTTTTCATTTACAGGATTAGTAATGGGGGGGTCTCATAGACCCCATACCCATTACTAATTAGGGCTTAGTGGCAGATGTGAGCTGTCATTAATCACTTAAATTACCCCGATTGTAACCGCATCAGGGCAATCAGGATGAGCCGGATAAAGCGCCGGAATTGTCAAATTTAATTGATGCGACAATTTTGGGGCGGCTGTGGGCTGATATTTTTAGACTGGGTGGGGCAATAACCATGGGCCTCGCGAATCTGAGAATACCAGACTCCAGCTGTTGGCTTTATCATGGCTGGGTATCAAAATTGGGGAGGTCTGCACGCCATTTTTTAAAAATGATTTATTTAAATCCTTTTTATAAAAAACCTCATAGGGTTCCTCTTTTTTTGATACACAGCCAAGATAAGCACATGGCTGGGGGACTGCAGCCTGCAGCTGTATGCTTTATCTGCACTGGGTATCCCAATATGGTGGGACCCCATGCCATTTTTTATATTTATTTTTACACCTCTAGGGAAGCAAACAGCATTTGTCTTTCCAATCAATCACAGACGCTGTCACACTGGGTGGGGGAGCGGTCTGTCTTCAACCAATCACAGATGCCAGCAGTGAATATGTATGGGAGTTAATGAGTGGACCTGGAAGTAGTGTTACCATCGCGCAGGAGATTCAGTAAGTATATCTGTGCTGCTTTGTAGTCCCCTTGCCCTTTCTACTATCATTTTACAGCACAATGTTCTGGTCCCTATAGAACTATATGGGGATCAGCGTCCGGGTAGATGATATTGTTCATTTCCAGTCCTTAACTGGACTGTCATGATTCTGATTAGCGGTGCTCTGCTCTCCTGCAGAGCCTGTACTGGGCCTCATATTTTCCTCTGGTGAACTCGTTGTTCCCGGTCTACTCCTGTGTGGTGTAGGGGGGGGCCTGTCTTTATAGACTCGTTTCGGGTGATGCTTTTCTTTAGCTGGGAGCTATTTCACCCACAATGCCACCATTGATAGTTCCTGTTTACCAGTGTACGTCTCTGGCTCCCGTAAGTGACTGACCTGATCTTGTCCCGCTACCTAGTTCCTTGTATACTGTCCTGTGTTCTCCCATACTCTGACTTGACTCCCTGACCTTCGGCTTGTTTCCTGACCCCAGCTCTGGTCTCTCCCATGTACCTGACACGTCCTCTTGGCTACCGACCTCGGCTCGTACCCCGGCTCCGCTATCTTCCTGGTACTGGACGCGACTTTCTGGTTTACAGACCCACTCGCACATTGACTTTGGCTTCTCTCTCTCCCTCCGTTACGGATGTGATCTCCCGACTCCTGACACCTGTCTCGTTCGACTGCCCCGCAGAGCTCTTTCACTAGTGCATCTAGCTACTCCTAGTGTTTTAGTGTCTCACCTGGGTGTTTGGCATCACATGGACCTTTTTTTTAAAGTGTGGCCAGACCCGCCGGACCCAAACATCTGCAGATTTGCCCCTCTCTACTTACTGCCACTACACATATAATTACACATTATACATTCTTCTAAAAGCAATGATGTCTTCTGGGGCTTGCAAGTAACATGTCACTCTCCTACATACTCCCTGATGAAGACGACACCGAAACGTGCGCACGTCGGGGTGGGCGTCACACACAAGGATTAGTGCTTCAACTCCCTTCTGGTAAATCTTCTCATTTACTTGTACCTATTTTGTGCCTATTACTGGCTTTATGTAAATCCATATGAATATTTAGCATTTGGCTATCATTCATAGTACTAGTTTACAATTTTTTACCTGCAACCCCTTATGGCTAGTATATATTCTATTGTAGCCACATATTTGGTGTAGGCTACACATATATTTGGTAAATAAATCTATGGTTTCACCATTGTTGCATATTGAAGCAACAATTAGGTGTACATTTTGTGGCTTAATTTATGGCTACTCTATTTGAGCACGTGACACTTTATTTCCCTTGCTGTTAATAATTTTTGTACTTACCCCTTTTTTTTGCACATATAAATATATAAACAAATCTTCTTTCCTTTTGTATACTGTGGTTTCCAGGTTCCCTTTTTGTGACGCCTTTTTCCTTCCAGCCAATGGTTGTGTTTTTTAAAAAATATTTAATATTTGCTTTTTATTTGAATACCAATAAAGATATTGTTATTTGTGACCTCTTATTCGGTTTTTCTTTTTTGGTTTTGTACTCTCCTACATAGGTTTGCAAACTATGAAAGACTGGTGAGAACTGATAAAATTAGATGGAATACCAAAGCAAAACCCCACAAAAATGCAAATAAATCACGACAAAAATCATAGTGATATTGTCTTTCTTGTCTATAGCAAAACCAATCAAAGTTCAGCTTTCATTTTATAAACTGCGCAGGGAAAATGAAAGCTGAGCGCTGATTGGTTGCTGTGTGTAACAAGGTCAGTGAGGCTCATTGTCCCTCAACTTGTCTGTATAGGACATTGTGTAAGGGCGCTTTCACACTTGCGTTGAACGGCATCCACTGCTATCTGCTGCCTTGTGGAATTACGGTAACCGTTGCAGGAAACCGTTTTATTCCTCATAGACTTCTATTAGCTACGGATAGCATCGGATGGCCTTGCGTTGCATCCGTCAGCCGACGCTGCGTTGCATCCACCTGGCGGATGGAACGCTGCATGTAGCGTTTTTCTGTGCTTGGCGAAGTGTCGAAAAAACGCAACCTGCAGGAATCCGTCGGCGTCCCTTGTTTTTATAATGGATTCCGTTAGAATTCGTCATTTGATGGATTTCGTTAATGCAACCGTCTTTATGTCGCGGGCGGAGGAGGGGACGCCGCGCTCTCCCACTGCTGCTCGGGTCCGGCTGGCACTGTGGCCTGCTGCTGCCGCTGCTCGGTGGCTCGAGCGATGGGCCGGATCCCGGGGACTCGAGCGGCGTTCCTCGCCCGTGAGTGAAAGGGGATTGGGATTTGGGATAGTTTATTGTCCGTGACGCCACCCACGGTTGTGGTGATTGAATGTACACCACCGCTGGTTGGTGATCCCGGGGCCCAGTGATGAGTTGGGAGATGCAGGGCTTGGTGGGCGCAGGGACGCGGGGGCAGCACTTTGCCTTGCGGCACTGTGGTACTCACTCAGCCTGAGACGGTGACACAGTTCTCGGTAAAACACACGGCTGGAAAGACGGTTCCCACAGACGGCTGCACTTGCTCTCCCAGTAGGTGACGGTGATGTCCCTTTGTCCTGCACCTAATGTTTCTGTGTTGGTAGCGATGGGTTCCCACCGGTAACCCGCTCCCCGGCTTGGATATGGGCCGGAGGAGCCCTACTTTGCCCGCAGGCGCTGGCCCTGAGAAACTGGTGCCCTGGCGGTGGCGGTGTCTCTCTGTAACGGTCGTACTGTTGCCTTCAATTGGGACTTGGTTGTTTGGAGACAGACGTCCCCTTCACTGACGGATTTGGCAAATTTACGGCGACTCCTAGCCTTGCCGGGGTCCGAGAGGCCCCTGCCCTGGTGCTGACTGTCCTTCGTATACTGCTCCAGACCGCCAGGCCACTACCCTTCCGCGGTCCTTCCAGCAACCTCCGAGCAGTCCCCCTCCAGACTGTCACCGCCGTTGCTGACCTTGCTGACACTGTCCTGCACACAGCCGGACCAACTTCAGGCTTTTCTACTCTCACTTTTACTCTTTTCTTCTTTGCTCCACTACTACTTCACTTTCACTTCACTTAGCTTAACTCTGTTCTTTCCACTTCTCCCTCCAAAACTGTTCACTTAGCTCCTCACTCAAGCTCCCCCTGAGCTAATCTGCCTGGTTCTTCCCGCCTCCAGGGCTGTGTACTCCTCGGTGGGTGGAGCCAACCGCCTGGCCCACCCCCTGGTGTGAATATCAGCCCCTGGAGGAAGGCAACAAGGATTTTAGTAGCTTTGGTGTTCCTGACTGGGATGTAGGGTGTGGTGGTGTGATGACCTGTGACCCCTGGCTTGCCCAGGGCGTCACATTTACACAACTGCGCATGCCCAGATGTGTAAAGTCAAGAAAAAAAACTATAACGGATTGCGTTCTTTTGTACGATCCGTTGCATCCATTGTGCCACTATATGCAACGCATCCAGTGCATCCGTCACACAACGCAATGCAACGTATGCCGTTCAACGCAAGTGTGAAAGCGCCCTAAAAAAAAATGTCAGACCAGGAATTTATTGTCTGCACATTTGTGTACGTAATGTTTGCAGGTGTCTTAACAGAGGGGCGTCCATTCAAAGGCTCGCTAATAGTACACCCAAATCCTAATACGTTCCAACACGTTCCTCCAAGATCAAAGGAGAAAAAGCATTAAAGCCAATTAATGAGAGTTAATAAACCCTTTTAACACCGGACTGTTTTGGGGACGCAAACGTCTTAACTGGCTACAACATGTTACTGCTTCAGACAAATATTCAAAGGAGACGAGGTTATTAGACAAATGAATGTAAAAAGGAATATAAAAACAAAAAGGAAAAATAGGAAAAACATTTTTTTACTGTCAATTTGAAGCAAGACTTCCACCCCCCAAAAGATATTAAACTAGATTTTATTAAAATAAAAATCATACTAGCAGTGTACATGTTAATGATAAGGAGCGTGCAAAAATTATGATAAAATGAAATTAAAAGCTTTTTCCCACTAACAAAGTTAATTTTAAAGTTCATTTTAATCAATAGATCTTGGAATAATAATAAGTTCCATAATTGGATGTGATTAAAAATATGTTCCAGTGCCGAGATAATCTTATACAGTGCTGGCCAAAAGTATTGGCACCCCTGCAATTCTGTCAGATAATGCTCAGTTTCTTCCTGAAAATGATTGCAATCACAAATTCTTTGGTATTATCTTCATTTAATTTGTCTTCAATGAATAAAAAAAAAAATTGTCAAAGCCAAATTGGATCTAATTCCACACCAAACATAAAAATGGGGGTGGACAAAAGTATTGGCACTGTTTGAAAAATCCTGTGATGCTTCTGTAATTTGTGTAATAACAGCCCCTGTAACTTACCTGTGGCACCTAACAGGTGCTGGCAATAATAAATCACACTTGCAGCAGGTGACATGGATTAAAGTTGACTCCACCTCTGTGCTGTGTCCTTTTGTGCACCACATTGAGCATGGAGAAAAGAAAGAAGACCAAAGAACTGTCTGAGGACTTGAGAATCCAAATTGTGAGGAAGCATGAGCAATCTCAAGGCTACAAGTCCATCTCCAAAGACCTGAAAGTTACTGTGTCTACGGTGCGCAGTGTCATCAAGAAGTGTAAAGCCCATGGCACTGTGGCTAACCTCCCTAGATGTGGAAGGAAAAGAAACATTGACGAGAGATTTCAACGCAAGATTGTGCGGATGGTGGATAAAGAACCTCGACTAACATCCAAACAAGTGCAAGCTGCCCTGCAGTCCGAGGGTACAACAGTGTCAACCCGTACTATCCGTCGGCGTCTGAATGAAAAGGGACTGTATGGTAGGATACCCAGGAAGACCCCACTTCTTACCCCGAGACATAAAAAAGCCAGGCTGGAGTTTGCCAAAACTTACCTGAGAAAGCCTAAAACGTTTTGGAAGAATGTTCTCTGGTCAGATGAGACAAAAGAAGAGCTTTTTGGAAAAAGCCATCAACATAGAGTTTACAGGAAAAAAAAAGAGGCATTCAAAGAAAAGAACACGGTCCCTACAGTCAAACATGGCGGAGGTTCCCTGATGTTTTGGGGTTGCTTTGCTGCCTCTGGCACTGGACTGCTTGACCGTGTGCATGGCATTATGAAGTCTGAGGACTACCAACAAATTTTGCAGCATAATGTAGGGCCCAGCGTGAGAAAGCTGGGTCTTCCTCAGAGGTCATGGGTCTTCCAGCAGGACAATGACCCAAAACACACTTCAAAAAGCACTAGAAAATGGTTTGATAGAAAGCACTGGAGACTACTAAAGTGGCCAGCAATGAGTCCAGACCTGAACCCCATAGAACACCTGTGGAGAGATCTCACAATGGCAGTTTGGAGAAGGCGCCCTTCACATCTCAGGGACCTGGAGCAGTTTGCCAAAGAAGAATGGTCTAAAATTCCAGCAGAGCATTGTAAGAAACTCATTGATGGTCACCGGAAGCGGTTGTTCACAGTTATTGAGGCTAAAGGTTGTGCAGCCAAGTATTAGGCTAAGGGTGCCAATACTTTTGTCTGGTCCATTTTTGGAGTTTTGTGTGAAATGATCAATGATTTGATTTTTGTTTCATTCTCTTTTGTGTTTTTTCATTGCAAGCAAAATAAATGAAGATAATAACAACAAAGAATTTGTGATTGCAATCATTTTCAAGAAGAAACTGAGTATTATCTGACAGAATTGCAGGGGTGCCAATACTTTTGGCCAGCACTGTATATGTGTCCCTGCTACAATTGAAACCAGTGTACATACACATTTATGCAGAATTTCACTCCGCTCTCTATAAGACACAGCTTGAGGTTCTCACTCTGACATGAAATCAGAATAAACCTTTCCCGTTTTAGGTCAATTAGGAACCAAAATTATTTATATTTCCCAAATGCCAGAAAGAGAGAGAGAGAGAGAATGTTTTCAGGCATTTTTTATTACTTTCTGCAAAGTAAAAAATTTCCGTACACTAAAAGCCGCTTTACACACAACGATATCGCTAGCGATGTCACACGCCCAGATCGTTGTTACGATTTGCCAAGATCGCTCATAGGTCGTTTTGTAGCGGTCACACGTACACAGCTCACAAACGACGCTACATCGTTCAGCCATATATTGTTTGACCAAGGCGGTCGTGTGGATGTGGTTCGTTGTTGGCAGGGTGTCAAACGTAGCAATATGTCTGCTGCGTTCCAAAAGACGAACAATATTTTGAAACTGAATGATGTGTCAACGATCAACGATTTTCACCCTATTTGCGATAGTTCGGAATCGCACGTAAGTGTCACACGCAACGACGTCGCTAACGATGACGGAAGTGCATCACGAAAACTGTGACCCCAAGGACA
The DNA here is from genome assembly GCF_048569485.1 of Anomaloglossus baeobatrachus. NCBI lineage: Eukaryota > Metazoa > Chordata > Amphibia > Anura > Aromobatidae > Anomaloglossus > Anomaloglossus baeobatrachus. The sequence goes on from NC_134364.1 coordinate 114,763,829, forward strand.
TATCGTCAGATAAATCGTAGCGTGTAAAGCGGCCTTAAGAATACTATGTCTTTTAACAATATGGGACAGCCCATATGATGATGTCATGTTTTTGGAAGCTTCTGATAGGTTTATTGGCAACATCTGAGTTAATTAGTGACACACCTGTGGATGTATTTTAATACACACCTGAAACACACTGCTGCTTTGTGGGAAAGTCGAAAGAAATCAACCAAGATCTCAGGACGAGAATTGTCTGGAGAAAGAGTCTGGTTCATCCTTGGGTGAAACTTCTAGATGCCTCATTCATCTGTACAAACAATTATACACAAGTACACACAAGATGGGAATGTCCAGCCATCATGCAGCTCAGGAAGGAGACGGGTTCTATGTACCACAGATGAATGTGCTTTGGTCAGACATGTGCATATTAACTCAAGAACAAAAGCAAAAGACCTTGTGAAGATGCTGGCGGAAGCTGGTAAGATTGTGTCATTATCCACAATGAAACGTGTACTATTTTAACATGGGCTGAAAGGCCACTCTGCAAGGAAAAAGTCATTACTTCAAAAGACACATAAAAACTTAATGCACACAGGAACAAAGACCTTAATTTTTGGAGACATGTCCTGAGGTCTAATGAAAGATTGAACTGTTTGACCATAATGACCATCGTTACAGTTGGAGGAAATAGGAAGAGGCTTTGAAGCCTAAGAACATCATCAAAACTGTGAAACACGGGGCTGGCAACATCATGTTGTGGGTCTGTTTTTCTGCAGGAGGGACTGGTGCACTTTACAAAATAGATGGCATCATGAGGAAGATTATGTGGCGACACTGAAGAACATCTCAAGACATCAGCCAGGAACTTAAAGCTTATGTGGAAATGGGTCTTCCAAATGGACAATGACCTGAAGCTACTGCCAAACTGGTTACAAAGTTGCTTAAGGATAACAAAGTCAGTGTTTTGGAGTGGCCATCACAAAGCCCTGGCTCAATCCTATTGAAAATTTATAGGCAAAGCTGAAAAGGCCAATGCAAGCGGTGACCTCCAAACATGGCTCAGGTACACCAGTTCTGTCAGGAGGAATGGACCCAAATTCCACCAACTATTGTGAGAAGCTTGTGGAAGGATCCAAAACGTTTCACCCAAGTCACACTGTGTAAGGGTAATGCCACCAAATACTAATGAAATGGAAGGAAACTTTTGACTTTGTAGAAAGTAAGAAAAATGTCTTAAAACATTCTCTCTCTCATTATTCTGGTGTGGCGCCCTGGACAAGCCAGGACGTCACAGGTACAACAACAACACACCCCGGCTAGGCACACCGAAGTCAAACACAAATCCTTGTTGCCTCCCTCCAGGGGCTGATGTCCACACCAGGAAGTGGGCCAGGCGGTTGGTCCCGCCCACCAAGGAGTTCACAGTCCTGGAGGCGGGAAAAGGAGTCAGATTAGTTTTGAGTTTTGGAAAGTGAAGTGGCAGTAGAGGAGACTAACTGTGTCCGGGTGCGTGGCCCGGGCACATACAGCAAGGTTGGCAGACGGTGGTGACCATCTGCAGGAGAGGCTAATTGAAGTGAACCGTAAGGACCGGGGACGGGCGGTGGCCCGCCGGTACCGGATCGGGGAGCAAAGAGAAGCCAGCACCATTCGGCAGGGCTTATGGACCCCCACCAGGCTAGGAGTCGCCGTAAAACCGGTCAAATCCGTTAGCGAAGGGAACCTCCGGGGTTTCCCAGCAGTCAAGACCCGATTGAAGGCAACAGCTCACACCGTGAAGGGGAAACACAGTCACCGCCAAGGCTACAGTTCCCAGGGCCAGAGCCTGCGGGCAAAAGGGGCTCCCTCAGCCTCCATCCAAGCTGGGGAGTGGGTTACCGGTGGGAAGCCATTGGAACCGTGAACACAACACAGGTGCGGGGAAAGGCAGTCACCATCAACCTACCGGGAGAGCTACCGCAGCCATGTGTAGGACCCGTCCATCCAGCCGTTTGTTTTACCGGAGACTTTGCATTCGTTATTGGCTGAGTGAGTACCACCGTGCCGTGCGGCACAGCGCTGCCCCCGCGACCCTGCACCTCACCAGTCCCCGTAACCCGCCTGCCATCCATCCCTACCCCTCACCGGGCCCCGGGACAACCAACCCCCTTCCCACGGAGGGGAAAAAACAACATCCAAGCTACTCCCTGTCATCGCTCCCGGGATCCCCGTCCAGAGCAGCGGTGGTGTCACAACCTCACCACAACCGTGGGTGGCGTCACGGACAATATCCCTAACCCAAACCACCCCCTTTCACTCACGGGCGAGGAGTGCCGCTCGAGTCCCCGGGATCCGGACCACCGCTCGAGCCACCACCGAGCAGCAGCAGCAGCAGTTGGACCCCAGCAGTGGGTGAGCGCAGCGTCCCCTCTTCCGCCCGCGACACTGGCATTTGGTAAATATAAATAACTTTGGTTCCTAATTGACCGAAAACGGGAAAGGTTTATTCTGATTTTATGTCAGATAGTGAGAAAAACCTGCAGATGTGTCTTATAGAGAGTGAGGGAAAAAACCTGCAGATGTGTCTGTATAGAGAGCGGAGGGAAAAACCTGCATATGTGTCTTTATAGAGAGTGGAGGGAAAAACCTGCAGATGTGTCTTTATAGAGAGCAGAGGGAAAAACCTGCAGATGTGTCTGTATAGAGAGCGGAGGTAAACTTCTGGTTTGAACTGTATGTGCCCCTGCTGTGTACTGTGTAATGGTTGTGTCTGACCATACAGAGACATGGTCTGATCATACCACATCTCCTGGGTGCCTGGGAGGACGCAAAAGAGTATAAATACATTATAGCACGGGATCACAGTTGATTCTTTTTATGAGGTAAAACATTTCCCTGCCTGTTTTTAAAAAATGTTTTACCTCAAAGAAAGAATTATTTGTAATCCCGCGCTGCAATATATGAGAAGGGTAGTGAGCCCCATAGGGGTGAACGGACCCCATGACGATCGGGAGGGTGAAAGGTTAGGAAGGGGTTAAGTGGTTTATTTGGGATAGAGGATATATGGGCTTATAGGATTGGTAGAAGAGAGCTGTAGGGGGATTGGAGGGGAGCAGGAAAGGGGTGGGGGTGTTGTGGGAGGTATAAGAGAGGTGGTGTCCTGATTACCTCCCCTTTTGTCGCCGGAAAGTTTGTGTCCCCAGGACGTGTGTGCTGCCTGCTGCCATGTCTGACCTGCAGTAGCTGCTGGAGATGGTGCGTGGGGCCTCTGAGGTTCTAAGCGTGGGTGCTCTGCGGCAGCAGCTGGCGGCGGTCTGTGGGGCGGGAGCGGTTCTGCCTGCTGCTCCTGCGCCCGGGCCACTGCTACGTGCTCGGCGGGCGCGACCGCCGGAGCGCTACTCCCCCAGCTGGGGGGGGAAGAGTCCGATCCAGGACCAGGCAGCCTGGTGAGCGGACGACAGAAATGTTTAATGCTGTGGGTAGTGCGGGCGGGGGTTCCTCCGCGGGAAGCATTACGCAGGGGGTGAGTGCGGTCGGACAGTCTGGTTTACCGGGCCCGGAGTTTTGGGGGCAGCTTTTGGGGGTGTTGCAGGGGTTGTCTGCGGAGCGGGTTAGTCGGATTGGGCCTGGGGCTCCGGTGGGGGCGTGGGTGGGCCCCTCGGAGGTGGTGCAGACAGAGGCGCCGGTGCGCGAGGTTGCGGCGCGGGACCCTACCTCGGCGGTAGGTGCGGGACAGGCGGTCGGTGGGGCGGCTGACGTGGGTGCGAGTAAGGAGGCGGAAAAGGAAAAAGAAAAGGAGGATGAGGTTGTGCGGTTGGATGATAGGGCGCGGAGTGAAATTTATGTGTGTTTTGAAAGTCAGTTAGGGGTTCATTTGAAGAAGGAGGTGAGGGAAAAGATTTGGAAAGGGGAGTATGTGGAAATTTTTTCCCTGCTTCCCTTGGAGAAGTTTAATTTGGATAAGGTGAAACCCAGTGATACAAAAAAGGAGAAAGAGGACGAAGAAAAACGAAGGTATAGGTTGATCCCGAGGACGTTTACTAACTGGCTACAGGCCTTTGCGATCTTAGCCAGCATGATCGGGGAAAAGGAGCCGGAGCATTGTTCCGCCCTATTTGGATATATGGACGCGATAGGGGAGGCGTATAGAGTGTACGGCGGTTTAGGGTGGTTAAGATATGACGAGCAGTTCTGGCAACGGAAGGCTCTGCGGCCGGGTGTCCAGTGGGGTCACAAGGATATTTCTTTGTGGATGCGGTTAATGACGGCTCCGGCTCAGCCCTTTCGAGGGGGTGCCGGGAGCCCGGGTGCGAGCGGCGGGTCCCCGGCTGGACAGAAAAAGGGGGCTTGTTGGCAATATAACGAGGGACAGTGTAAGTTCGGGGCCTCATGTCGGTTCAAACATGAGTGTTCCGGATGTGGAGGGTCCCACTCCTTGGCCAGGTGCTTCAAGAAAGGAAACGGAAAGGCGGGGGAAGGGTCTGGAAAAAGGGAGGACGCCAGTGAGGGTAGAGGCGATGCTTCCCTATTTAAATAGATACCCGGATGTTCGGGCGGCGGAGTTGTTGGCACGTGGTTTTACGGAGGGTTTTCGGATTCCGTTTGAATCTGAGGCGCCGGTGTTTCGCCCGGGGAATTTGAGGTCCGCGAAAGAGCATCCGGCGGTGGTGAAGGAAAAGCTGCAAAAGGAGGTGAGTTGGGGAGGATGGCGGGCCCATTCCAGGACCCGCCATTCTCCAACTTAAGGATTTCCCCCCTTGGGGTGGTACCTAAGAAGGAGCCGAACAAATTTCAGCTCATTCATCATTTATCTTATCCGGCGGGATTGTCGGTGAATGATGGGATATCACCAGAGTTGTCGGCGGTATGTTATGTATCATTCGATAAGGCCTTGGAGTTGGTAAGGGTTGCAGGGCGGGGGGCTCTGATGGCAAAGGCGGATGTGGAAGCAGCTTTTCGTTTACTCCCGGTGCATCCAGAGAGCCTTCATCTCTTAGGGTGTATGTGGGATGGTGAATACTATGTGGATCGCTGCCTGCCGATGGGCTGTTCCATTTCGTGTGCTCATTTTGAGGCATTTAGTACTTTTGTGGAATGGGTAGTCAAGGAGGTGGCAGGAGTTCATTCAGTGATTCACTAATTGGATGATTTCTTTTGTGTGGGTCCGGCGGGCTCTTCGGTTTGCTCATTGTTGTTATTCACGTTAGAGCGTATCGCGGGGAGCCTCGGCATTCCCTTGGCGAAAGAAAAAACGGAAGGGCCGGTGACGGCCCTGTGTTTCTTAGGTATCAAAATTGATACATTGGCGATGGAATGCCGGTTGCCGGAAGGGAAGCTTTTGGATTTGAAGGCGTCGGTGCGGTTTTTGTCTCGGGCTAAGAAGGTGCGGTTGCGGGAGTTGCAGTCAGTGCTCGGAAAATTGAATTTCGCTTGTCGCATTATGCCGATGGGGCGGATATTTAATAGGAGACTGGCGAGCGCAACCGCTGGGGTAAAAGCGCCGAATCACTGTCAGAGTGACTAAGGTGATGAAGGGGGATTTGTTGGTCTGGGAGGATTTTTTGGATCGGTATAACGGTCGGACCTTTTGGATGAGCAGGGCATTGTCCAATAGCCAGTTGGAATTGTTTACTGATGCAGCTGGCGCGACGGGTTTTGGAGCACTTTTTCAGACGCACTGGTGTGTGGGAAAGTGGCCGCAGCTTTGGGTGGAAAAAGGTTTGGTAAAGAATTTGGCGCTGCTTGAACTTTTTCCCATTATTGTGGCGGTGGAGTTGTGGGGCCCCGCTTTTTCCGGAAGACGGGTTTGCATGCATTGTGACAACATGGCGGTGGTGCATTTGCGGGGTTGCTCGGCATGTGCCCGGAGTTCAAAACGAGGTGGCTGACGCGCTATCACTGTTTCAGTTTTGCAGGTTCAGGAGGCTGGTGCAGGGAGCGGACTTGGATGGAGAACCCTGCCCGGAATGGTTGTGGGGCCTGGCATCGGTATAGCATTTGAAGCAATTAGGAGATCGGTGACCGAAGCTACTTGGTGCCGATACCAGGCGGTTTGGGAGGAATGGGCAGAGTTGGAAAGTGGGGACTTTATGGAGCCAGGTTATAGGGGCCGAGTGGTGGGGGTCCTGATGTTAATTAGTGGGGATTTTTCGGCAGGTCGGTCCGTTTCGATGATTGGTTACAAGTTGGCGGCGTTGGCCTTCTTGTTTCAGATGCAAGGGGTTAGGGATGCGACTAAGGATTTTCTGGTGCGCCAGGCAATGAAGGGTTTTCGTAAAGGGGCTCAGTCACGTGACATGAGGCGGCCGGTGTCATTGCCATTGTTGGTTCGTTTAGTGGGGTGTTTAAGGGAGTTGTGTTCGTCCCCTTATGAGCGGGTGTTGTTTTGGGTAGCTTTTGTATTGGCGTTTTTTGGGGCCTTTCGCATTGGTGAATTGGTCAGCCCGACTAAGCAAGCGATGGGTGGTTTGCTGATGGAGGATGTAATGCTGGGGGAGGACAGGGTGGAATGTCGGCTTCGTTTTTCAAAGACGGATCAGAGGGGCCGGGGGCGCTTAGTTGTGTTGTTTGCATTAACGGGGCACCAGTTATGCCCGGTGGTACAGGTTGCGGAGTTTTTACGGGTGCGCGGGGATTACCCCGTCGTTTTTCTGAGGCATATGGATGGATCGGCTTTATCGCGGTACCAATTCATTGCGGTGCTGAAAACGGCTTTAGCACGGGTTGCGGAGGAGCCAAGTGAGTACGGGTCTCACTCCTTCCGGATTGGGGCGGCGACGGAAGCCGCTAGGTGGGGTTTGAGTGAGGATTGTATGCGGTGGATTGGGAGGTGGGAATCTTCCAGGTTTCGCTTGTACATTAGGCCTCACTTGGTCAGGTGAGGGTTTGTGGGGTGTGGGTTTCCTTGTTTGCGGTTTGATTTTGGTATGCGATATGTTTTCTTATTATGTTGCTGTTTTTATTCGTGGTCTTTGTATTTTGTAGGTCCATGCCTTGTGTGGATCCTCGGGCACTCCTATGTGTATTGGGGAGCGTTGCGGGCGGATGTTCGTCGCGACGGTCGGCAGCTTGGAGTGGCGGTGACGGAAGCCCGAGTAAAGTGGCTTGGAATTCGGGGCATGACCTGGGGTAGAGTGCGCCCCGAGGTGGCTTATTATAGCCGTATGGATCGTGACCCGGATGTGTTAATTTTACACGTGGGAGGGAATGATTTGGGAGTGAGGTCGGCGAGGGAATTGAAAAGGGACATAAAGCTGGACCTGTTACATTTGTGGAGGGCGTTCCCGGGCATTGTTATTGTTTGGTCGGACATCATAGCTCGGACGCAGTGGCGTTTTGGTAGGTCGGTGGACCGTATTAATAGGGCTCGGAGCAAGCTGAACTGGGCAATTGGCAGGTTTGTGGCGCGGAATGGTGGGTTGGTGGTGCGGCATAGAGAACTGGAGGAGTCCACTGAGCAGTATTTAAGGAGAGATGGGGTTCATCTGACAGATGTGGGTCTAGATTTATGGATGTTGGGTTTGAGGGATGGTCTGGAGCAAGCACTAGGGGTGTGGGGGGCCCGGGCCAAGTAAGGGTGTCACTTGGCCGGTCTGTGGCGGGGTGATAGGTCCGTCAGAGAGGTTGGGAGTACCGACAGTCGGTTTGTTGGTACGAAGTCGCTCAAGGGGAGTGGCTTCGGATTGGATGGGAACTTGTGGGCGGAGGTCCCGCAGGTTCTGGGTAGGGGTAATTAACGATGGAACGTTGTTACCCCTCACCTTGGGCCGGGTGCTTACGGCCGAGGTGGTCCTCTGGGCCGGTTGGAGGTTACGGCCGGGGGGGTTAGGAATGATGGTTGGCCTCTCGGACGGATCTATCGGTGGTTTGGTTATACGGGTATATACAGTTAGGTCCAGAAATATTTGGACAGTGACACAAGTTTTGTTATTTTAGCTGTTTATAAAAACATGTTCAGAAATACAATTATATATATATATAATATGGGCTGAAAGTGCACACTCCCAGCTGCAATATGAGAGTTTTCACATCCAAATCGGAGAAAGGGTTTAGGAATCATACCTCTGTAATGCATAGCCTCCTCTTTTTAAAGGGACCAAAAGTAATTGGACAAGGGACTCTAAGGGCTGCAATTAACTCTGAAGGCGTCTCCCTCGTTAACCTGTAATCAATGAAGTAGTTAAAAGGTCTGGGGTTGATTACAGGTGTGTGGTTTTGCATTTGGAAGCTGTTGCTGTGACCAGACAACATGCGGTCTAAGGAACTCTCAATTGAGGTGAAGCAGAACTTCCTGAGGCTGAAAAAAAAGAAAAAATCCATCAGAGAGATAGCAGACATGCTTGGAGTAGCAAAATCAACAGTCGGGTACATTCTGAGAAAAAAGGAATTGACTGGTGAGCTTGGGAACTCAAACTTTGGAGAAGAAAGGGAACGGCACATGATCCAAGGCACACCACATCCTCTGTAAAACATGGTGGAGGCAACGTGATGGCATGGGCATGCATGGCTTTCAATGGCACTGGGTCACTTGTGTTTATTGATGACATAACAGCAGACAAGAGTAGCCGGATGAATTCTGAAGTGTACCGGGATATACTTTCAGCCCAGATTCAGCCAAATGCCGCAAAGTTGATCGGACGGCGCTTCATAGTACAGATGGGCAATAACCCCAAGCATACAGCCAAAGCTACCCAGGGGTTCATGAGTGCAAAAAAGTGGAACATTCTGCAATGGCCAAGTCTATCACCAGATCTTAACCCAATTGAGCATGCATTTCACTTGCTCAAATCCAGACTTAAGACGGAAAGACCCACAAACAAGCAAGACATGAAGGCTGCGGCTGTAAAGGCCTGGCAAAGCATTAAGAAGGAGGAAACCCAGCGTTTGGTGATGTCCATGGGTTCCAGACTTAAGGCAGTGATTGCCTCCAAAGGATTCGCAACAAAATATTGAAAATAAAAATATTTTGTTTGGGTTTGGTTTATTTGTCCAATTACTTTTGACCTCCTAAAATGTGGAGTGTTTGTAAAGAAATGTGACAATTCCTACAATTTCTATCATATATTTTTGTTCAAACCTTCAAATTAAACGTTACAATCTGCACTTGAATTCTGTTGTAGAGGTTTCATTTCAAATCCAATGTGGTGGCATGCAGAGCCCAACTCGCGAAAATTGTGTCACTGTCCAAATATTTCTGGACCTAACTGTATGTATAAGGTTAAGTTTAACAATTGGGTGGCATGTTGAGCCACAAGTTTTGGTATACATATATACGGTCAAATAAAGCTGTGGCCATTCCTGCAATAAAGTCGTGGTTCTCGTCTTTATTTAGGTAAATATGGTACGAGGGGTGTTTAGCATGGTAACCTGCTTATCCCTTATAGATGCGTCAAGAAGGGCAGTGAGCCCCATAGGGGTGAACGGACCCCATGACGATCGGGAGGGTGCAAGGTTAGGAAGGGGTTAAGTGGTTTATTTGGGATAGGGGATATATGTGCTTATAGGATTGGTAGAAGAGAGCTGTAGGGGGATTGGAGGGGAGCAGGAAAGGGGTGGGGGTGTTGTGGGAGGTATAAGAGAGGTGGTGTCCTGATTACCTCCCCTTTTGTCGCCGGAAAGTTTGTGTCCCACCCGCCCGCCCTTATAAAAAAAAAAAAAAATTGTGCAAAGGTGATGGTTTTAGAAAAAAAAAAAAAAGAAAAAAAAAAAAGAAAAGAAAATACAAGGTTGATTTGCCAATTTGTTTGTTGTCACAGCGGGGTGATAGGTCCGTCAGAGAGGTTGGGAGTACCAACAGTCGGTTTGTTGGTACGAAGTCGCTCAAAGGGAGTGGCTTCGGATTGGATGGGAACTTGTGGGCGGAGGTCCCGCAGGTTCTGGGTAGGGGTAATTAACGATGGAACGTTGTTACCCCTCACCTTGGGCCGGGTGGTCACGGCCGAGGTGGTCCTCTGGGCCGGTTGGAGGTTACGGCCGGGGGGGTTAGGAATGATGGTTGGCCTCTCGGACGGATCTATCGGTGGTTTGGTTATACGGGTATATATGTATAAGGTTAAGTTTAACAATTGGGTGGCATGTTGAGCCACGAGTTTTGGTATACATATATACGGTCAAATAAAGCTGTGGCCATTCCTGCAATAAAGTCGTGGTTCTCGTCTTTATTTAGGTAAATATGGTACGAGGGGTGTTTAGCATGGTAACCTGCTTATCCCTTATAGATGCGTCATGTACTTTATACATCCCCCTCTGCCCAGGAGATGTGGTATGATCATACCATGTCCCTGTACAGTCAGACACGGCCATTACACAGTACACAGCAATGGCATATATAACATTATCTCAGCTGAGGGACATTTTTTTTAATCACATCCAATTGTGGAATTAATTATTATTCCAAGATCTATTCTTTAAAATTATCTTTGCTTATGGGAAAAACATCTTTAAATCAAACGCAAAGAAGGGGGCTTCGGTAAGTGGCCAAGTGCTTAGATCCTCATTACGCCCCCTTAATTAGAAATTTAGGGACTGATTGACAGCATTCGCTTGCCCAAAGGTTCATCGAAGCCCCCTCTTTTGTATTTGAATTCAAAGTACTTTTCTTGGGCTCTTTACCACTAAAATGTGCACTGCCAATATGACTTTTATTTGGGACAAGTCAAGCATTTTGGGGGTGACAGACTCCCTTTAATTTTTAAATTGCAGTGCTAAGTGGTTGGTGAAAATCCTATATCTGGTAAATTCTATTTTGCAGGTACAGCTGTTGAGCTTTATAGGATTTTAAGCTATTAAAATTATTTTAAAATATGGTATTTTTGTATTACAGAATAAGATCATTATGATTTAAACAGATGGACGTTGTAGCGGTTACCCACGGCTGTATCTCTGCAGGAGAGCTATTCATACCTTCCTGAAAACACATCAGCCAAATGCATTCTCCATCCATACATAATGCAGCCATACATAAGGCCTAATCCCAATAGTACTTTTTGTGGTTTCAGCTAACTTATAGGTCTGGTTTGTGGGAAATACAGTAGTGATGAGTGAGCACTACCATGCTCGGGTGATCGGTACTCGTAACTAGTGATGGGCGGGCACTACCATGCTCGGGTGCCCGGTACTGGTAACTAGTGATGAGCGGGCACTACCATGCAGGGGTGCTCGGTACTAGTAACTAGTGATGAGCGAGCACTACCATGCTCGGGTGCTCAGTACTCGTAATTAGTAATGAGCGGGCACTACCATGCTCGGGTGCCCGGTACTAGTAACTAGTGATGAGCAGGCACTACCATGCAGGGGTGCTCGGTACTAGTAACTAGTGATGAGTGAGCACTACCATGCTCGGGTACTCTGTACTTGTAACTAGTGATGAGTGAGCACTACCATACTAGGGTGCTCAGTACTCGTAACTAGTGATGAGCGATCACTACCATGCTGGGGTGCTCTGTACTTGTAACTAGTGATGAGTGAGCACTACCATGCTCTGGTGCTCAGTACTCGTAACTAGTGATGAGCGGGCACTACCATGCTCAGGTGCTCAGTACTCGTAACTAGTGATGAGCGGGCACTACCATGCTCGGGTGCTCGGTACTCGTAACTAGTGATAAGTGAGCACTACCATGCTCAGGTGCTCATTACTCACAAGTAGTGCTGAGCGAGCACTACCATGCTCGGGTGCTCTGTACTCGCAACTAGTGATGAGCGAGTGTGGCGCCCTGGACAAGCCAGGGGCCACAGAGCACAACATCCAACACCCCACACTCCCAGCAGGCACACCGAAGTCAGACACAAAACCCTTGTTGCCTTCCTCCAGGGGCTGATGTTCACACCAGAGGGTGGGCCAGGCGGTTGGTCTCCGCCCACTGAGGAGTTCACAGTCCTGGAGGCGGGAAAACCAGGCAGATTGAGTTTGGAAGTGAAAGTAAGCAGAAGGAAGTGGTAGTTGAGCAGCCTGAAGTTGGTCCGGGTGTGTGACCCGGACAGATCAGCAAGGTTGGCAGACGGTGGTGACCGTCTGCAGGAGTGGCCTATCCGAGTTACCGTAAGGACCGTGGACGGGCGGTGGCCCGGCGGTACCGGATCGGTACACAAAGAGAAGCCAGCACCATCTGGCAGGGGCTTTTCGGACCCCGGCAAGGCTAGGAGTCGCCGTGAATTTGCCGAATCCGTTAGTGAAGGGGACCTCCTGGGTATCCAAACAGCCAAGTCCCGACAGAAGGCAACAGTCCAACCAACAGAGGGAGACAGCGCCACCGCCAAGGCAACCGTTTCTCAGGGCCAGCGCCTGCGGGCAAAGAGGGGCACCTTCAGCCCATAACCAAGCTGGGGAGCGGGTTACCGGTGGGAACCCATCGGAACCATCAACCGTACTTAGGTGCAGGGAAAGGCAGTCACCATCAACCTGCCGGGAGAAACAACACCGCAGCCGTCTGTGGGACCCGTCCATCCAGCTGAGTGTTTTACCGAGAACTGTGTCTTCATCATTGGGCTGAGTGAGTACCACCGTGCCGTGCGGCACAGCGCTGCCCCTGCGACCCTGCACCTCGCCAGGCCCCGTAACCCGCCTGCCATCAATCCCTACCCCATCACCGGGCCCCGGGACAACCAACCCCCTACCCACGGAGGGGAGAAATAACAACCAAGCTGCTCCCTGTCACCGCTCCCGGGATCCCCGTCCAGAGCAGCGGTGGTGTCACCATTATCACCACAACCGTGGGTGGCGTCACGGACAATAAATCCCCACAATCAAATCCCCCCTTTTCACTCACGGGCGAGGAACGCCGCTCGAGTCCCCGGGATCCGGCCCACCGCTCGAGCCACCACCGAGCAGCAGCCGCAGCAGCAGCGGCAGCTGGACCCGAGCAGTGGGAGAGCGCAGCGTCCCCTCCTCCGCCCGCGACAACTTGGCGTCACGAACAGGATCCTACCGCTCTGCCGTCTGGTAGAGGTGCGCCTTGTTACCGCCGGAGGTGTCCGGCCGAAAAATTTGCGAAGCCGCCATCTTGGGCGCGAAAAGTTCCCGCTCGAGCGTCTCCTCGAGTAGTAGAGGCGCGAAGGCCAAAACCCCGCCCCAATAGAGGAGGAGCTAAAAAGAAACTAAGGGGGACGAAATGGCGGCCGGTTGCATGTGAGCGCGGCTATAAATGCAGGGACGCCAGGACCCTGCGGCCATCTTGTTCCTGGGAGAGGCCGCCAGCAAGATGTACATGCCGTCCCGAAGCACCGTAGCCCCCGCGCCTGGAACAGCGGCGTGGGTGGAGATTCGGACCGCGCAGCTCTAACAGAGGCTGCAGGTCAAGATGCAGCTCCTCTTGGAGGAGTGGGAGACCGACATGACGGAGGTCATAGCGACCGTGCGGAGACGCGAGGAGGAAGTTGCGGAAGAGAGGGTGAGTGACCCACGCCCCGGTACCACTAGTGGGCCGGTCATCGTGGCTGCGGGACCCGGTCTGAACCCCCTCGCCCTACTGCCTCCCTCGCCACCCGTCCCGGCTGCCGTGACCCCGCCACTAGGCCCGCTACCACCGCAACCGGTAGCGATACCGAGCATGTCCGCCCAGTCGGACCGACTTGTAGCCGGAGCCCGTAGCTGACCGGAGGTGCTACCATGGAAAGCCCCGAAACCCGAACCGGAGGCATCCCCCGAGAGATTCCCCGAGCCGGAGCCGACAGTCCGCTCCGTGCCGAAGGCCCAGCGGAAGAAAGCCCCTGTGCCCATCCCCTACACCTCGGTTGAGATTGTGCCGGGTTGCCGCTGCAAGGCGGCGCCCAAGGCCAAGTCACCACGGGACCTTCCGCCCAGATCAACAGCAGTGGGCAGTGTTCAACAGGTCTCGCGGGGCCCGACCCGTGCGCCGGAGCTCGCAGCAGCGCCATACTGGGATAGGGAGCCGGTACCGTTGGGCCCAGAAATCGAGGAGAGGGAAAGGAAGAAGGCGGAGTTGGTGGCCCGCGCAATCCGGGAGAAAGAGAGCCTGAGACAAGCGACCTTCCGTGTCCGGGGCCCGCTGTATGAAGGGCAGGTGAGGCGGTTTGATGTCCGCCGGGGCTATGGTTTCATCTATGAACCGGGCCTGGAGGCCGAAGTCTTTATAGCCCGGCGGGATGTTAATGCCCACCTGCCAGAAGAGCACCCAGGCCGTAACCTGATGCCAGGAGACCTGGTGCAATACACCCGGCACTGCGGGGAGAGGGGGTGGTTTGCGTTGGACGCCAAGCTGAGGGGCAGCAATGAGGCCCGAGTGTGTACCGCGCCCCCTCCCCAGCTGATACAGAGGACTCAGAGTAAGGGCAGCGGAATGCCGTTGTCACCGTCCCCGTTGGGACCACCACTACTGTTTAAAGTTTTGAAAGTTTGTAAAAATGATAAGTAAATGATACCGATGAAGTCACCTGATTGAAGCCCTGATTTACTGTTGATTGAAACCGGTTGTTGCCGGCACCGTTGTCCCCGTGGGGACCATTCAAACAGTTGCATAAAGAACTCTTTATGAACATGCCCGAGAACTAGCAGGGCAACCACAAACTTGTGGCCTGTAAATAAAAATGTTTGTTGTGGCTTCCACCGTTACCGCCTCCGGAGAGGCAGATTGGAGGAAGGGCCCGCAGTGGAGCAGGCTGGGGCCCAGCCACCACCGGAACGGTGGCAATCCTCTGGGTATTTCAGGGGTTCCCCATGGACGTGGGTCCCCTGAACAGGATAGAACCCGCTCGGGCAACTTGTGCAGGACTGGGGTCAAGGGGTGCTGCCTGTTTGCTTAGGGGCAGCATCAGGGCCAGGTTGCTTGGGTGGGAGAAAGTGGAAGCCGTGACCGTTCGTAACCGTAACGTTTAAGTAAGAGTACCTCCCGATGTGGGAAGATGTTATTATAATTGTATGTCTGTTACCGTTTTCTATCTTTTTCAGTTGGTGAAAATAAAACCGGTGATGGACGGGCAGCCCGCGGACGGTCTGCACTTAACTAAGGGGGAATGTGGCGCCCTGGACAAGCCAGGGGCCACAGAGCACAACATCCAACACCCCACACTCCCAGCAGGCACACCGAAGTCAGACACAAAACCCTTGTTGACTTCCTACAGGGGCTGATGTTCACACCAGGCGGTGGGCCAGGCGGTTGGTCTCCGCCCACCGAGGAGTTCACAGTCCTGGAGGCGGGAAAACCAGGCAGATTGAGTTTGGAAGTGAAAGTGAGCAGAAGGAAGTGGTAGTTGAGCAGCCTGAAGTTGGTCCGGGTGTGTGGCCCGGACAGATCAGCAAGGTTAGCAGACGGTGGTGACCGTCTGCAGGAGTGGCCTATCCGAGTTACCGTAAGGACCGTGGACGGGCGGTGGCCCGGCGGTACCGGACCGGTACACAAAGAGAAGCCAGCACCATCTGGCAGGGGCTTTTCGGACCCCGGCAAGGCTAGGAGTCGCCGTGAATTTGCCGAATCCGTTAGTGAAGGGGACCTCCTGGGTTTCCAAACAGCCAAGTCCCAACAGAATGCAACAGTCCAACCAACAGAGGGAGACAGCGCCACCGCCAAGGCAACCGTTTCTCAGGGCCAGCGCCTGCGGGCAAAGAGGGGCTCCTTCAGCCCATAACCAAGCTGGAGAGCGGGTTACCGGTGGGAACCCATCGGAACCATCAACCGTACTTAGGTGCAGGGAAAGGCAGTCACCATCAACCTGCCGGGAGAAACAACACTGCAGCCGTCTGTGGGACCCATCCATCCAGCCGAGTGTTTTACTGAGAACTGTGTCTTCATCATTGGGCTGAGTGAGTACCACCGTGCCGTGCGGCACAGCGCTGCCCCTGCGACCCTGCACCTCGCTAGGCCCCGTAACCCGCCTGCCATCAATCCCTACCCCATCACCGGGCCCCGGGACAACCAACCCCCTACCCACGGAGGGGAGAAATAACAACCAAGCTGCTCCCTGTCACCGCTCCCGGGATCCCCGTCCAGAGCAGCGGTGGTGTCACCATTATCACCACAACCGTGGGTGGCGTCACGGACAATAAATCCCCACAATCAAATCCCCCCTTTTCACTCACTGGCGAGGAACGCCGCTCGAGTCCCCGGGATCCGGCCCACCGCTCGAGCCACCACCGAGCAGCAGCAGCCGCAGCAGCGGCAGCCGGACCCGAGCAGTGAGTGGGAGAGCGCAGCGTCCCCTCCTTCGCCCGCGACACGAGCACTACCATGTTCGGGTGCTCTGTACTCGTAACTAGTGATGAGTGAGCGCTACCATGCTCGGGTGCTCGGTACTCATAACTAGTGATGAGCGAGCACTACCATGCTCGGGTGCTCAGTACTCGTAACTAGTGATGAGCGAGCACTACCATACTCGGGTACTCTGTACTCGTAACTAGTGATGAGCGAGCACTACCATGCTCAGTACTGGTAACTAGTGATGAGCGGGCACTACCATGCTCGAGTGCTCAGTACTCGTAACTAGTGATGAGTGAGCGCTACCATGCTCGGGTGCTCGGTACTCATAACTAGTGATGAGCGAGCACTACCATGCTCGGGTGCTCAGTACTCGTAACTAGTGATGAGCGAGCACTACCATGCTCGGGTGCTCAGTACTCGTAACTAGTGATGAGCGAGCACTACCATACTCGGGTACTCTGTACTCGTAACTAGTGATGAGCGACCACTACCATGCTCGGGTACTCTGTACTGGTAACTAGTGATGAGCGGGCACTACCATGCTCGGGTGCTCGATAGTCGTAATGAGCAGTTTGACGCTCGGACAGGCTTGACTTGTTTACTGAGTATAATGGAAATCCGTGAGGATCTCGAGCATTATTCCGGAAGATCTTACAGATCTTCGGCCTACTCAAAGCATCCACTAAATATACAGCAATTGAGGAATCTCAATCATTTTAAAATCGAGTAATCTCAATTATAAAAGAATGCTGGGATTTCCGCCAAGCAGATAAGGATTCTTGATATACTGTAGGTCATGGGGTTGGATGAGTATAATTTTGCAAGTGATTTGGAGGTCTGACAATTTGGATAGTAGACTGGTTCATTAGGGAAATGAGGTGCTAAGAGAGGGGAAGTGACAGATTTTCGCCCGGTTTGGGTATGAGAATAGTTCTGACCTCAGAAAAGCCTTCACTCATTGTAGTGTTTATTAGACTTTAACACTGATGATTAGAGATGAGCGAACCGGTCCCGGTTCGGCTCGAGGCGGTTCGCCGAACGGGGGGTCTGGCTCGAGTTCGGCTCGTCGAACGTTCGACGAACCGAACTCGAGCCCATAGGAAACAATGGCAGGCAATCACAAACACAGTAAAACACCTAGAAAACACCCTCAAAGGTGTCCAAAAGGTGACAAACAACTCACAACACAACACAAACACATGGGAAAGTGACAAGGACATGTACTCATGCGAAAACAAAACAGCTGGACAAGGAAAAAGAGGAGGACACACAGATATAGGCATGGCACGCCCTTCTAAAGTCATGTAAAACACCGCAAGGTGACTCCAAGCGGAGTCTCCCTTTTTTCCAAAAATTGGGCCCCACACACCCACCCCTTCAGTGGCAGCAGTTGTGCCCCAGTTGTACACTTCACAGCTAGATTTGCATCAAGCACATTCAAAAATACGCCATTCTTATCCGTCCCCAGGATGACACCGGGGTAGGTAGCAAAGTCTTTCCTGATCCCAGCTCTGTTCATCTTGGCTTCTTTTAAAAACACAGCAAGCAAGGGTTACTCCAAGCGGAGTCTCCCTTTTTTCCAAAAATTGGGCCCCACACACACCCACCCCTTCAGTGGCAGCAGTTGTGCCCCAGTTGTACACTTCACAGCTAGATTTGCATCAAGCACATTCAAAAATACGCCATTCTTATCCGTCCCCAGGATGACACCGGGGTAGGTAGCAAAGTCTTTCCTGATCCCAGCTCTGTTCATCTTGGCTTCTTTTAAAAACACAGCAAGCAAGGGTTACTCCAAGCGGAGTCTCCCTTTTTTCCAAAAATTGGGCCACACAGACACCCACCACATCAGTGGCAGCACTTGGGCCCTAGTTGCAAACAGGATGTTTTGATTTGCATCAAGCACATTCAAAAATACGCTATTCTTAGCCGTCCCCAGGATGACACCGGGGTAGGTAGCAAAGTCTTTGCTGACCCATGACTTGTTCATCTTGGCTTCTTTTAAAAACAATGTAAGCAAGGGTTACTCCAAGCGGAGTCTCCCTTTTTTCCAAAAATTGGGCCACACAGACACCCACCCCATCAGTGGCAGCACTTGGGCCCTAGTTGCAAACAGGATGTTTTGATTTGCATCAAGCACATTCCAAATCCACAAGCATTTACTCTCCCCAGGATGACACAGGGGTAGTAAATTCCTTCTGGATCCATGACTTGTTCATTTTGATGAACGTCAGTCTGTCCACATTGTCACTGGACAGACGCGTGCGCTTATCTGTCAGCACACACCCAGCAGCACTGAATACACGTTCAGAGACAACGCTGGCAGCTGGACACGACAAAATCTCCAAGGCGTAAGTTGCGAGCTCTGGCCATTTTTGTAGGTTTGAAGCCCAAAAGGAGCAAGGCTCCAGTTGCACAGTCATGGCATCGATGTTCATTTGGAGATACTCCTGTATCATCCTCTCCAGCCGTTGACTATGTGTCAGACTTGTTGTCTCTGGTGGCCTTGCAAAAGAGGGTCTAAAAAAATTATGAAAAGATTCCATAAAATTGCTGTTACCGGCACCAGAAAAGGTCCTACTGGTACGGGTAGACTGTTGAAGATGACGAGACCGTCCCATGTTTGTCAAGTTACAACTGGGAGATTCACTCCCTGCACCTGCACGGTTGTTTGGTGGAAAAGCCGAGCTAAGATCTAGTAACAGCTTCTGCTGATACTCCTGCATACGTGCGTCCCTTTCTATGGCTGGAATTATGTCACAAAATTTGGACTTGTACCGGGGATCTAATAGTGTGGCAATCCAGTAGTCATCATCACTTCTAATTTTGACAATACGACTGTCATGTTGGAGGTAGTGCAACAAAAAGGCACTCATGTGTCTTGCGCAGCCATGCGGACCAAGTCCATGCTGTGTTTGTGGCATAGAGGTGCTACCCGTTCTTTCTTCCTCTGACATCTGACCCCAACCTCTTTCAACTGAAATTTGACCAAGGTCTCCCTCATCCGCTGAGTCTTCCATGTCCATGGACAGTTCGTCCTCCATTTCTTCATGTTCTCCTGCACCTTGCTCAACATTTCGCCTGCTACTATGCGCCCTTGTCGATCCCTGTCCCCCATGGTCCCATGCCTGCTGCGTTGGTGATGATGAACGTCTGGACCTTCGTGATGTTGTTGTCCCTTGCGCATATGAATCCTCCTGTAGTTCCTCCCCTTCATGTTGTCCCACCCCCTGACTCCGAATAGTGTTTAGCGTGTGCTCCAGCATGTAAATGACTGGAATCGTCATGCTGATAATGGCATTGTCAGAGCTAAACATATTCGTCGCCATGTCGAAACTGTGCAGAAGGGTGCATAGGTCCTTGATCTGAGACCACTCCATCAGGGTGATCTGCCCCACCTCTGCATCTCGTTGGCCCAGGCTATACGTCATGACGTATTGCACCAGGGCTCTGCGGTGCTGCCACAGTCGCTGTAACATGTGGAGAGTTGAATTCCAGCGTGTCGCCACATCGCATTTCAGGCGATGAACCGGCAGGCCGAAAGACTTCTGGAGCGATGCAAGTCGCTCTGCTGCGGCGCTTGAACGGCGGAAGTGAGCTGACAGTTTTCGTGCCCTGTTCAGAAGGCCATCTAGGCCGGGATAGTGTGTTAAAAATTGCTGCACGACAAGGTTCAACACGTGAGCCATACAAGGTACGTGTGTCACCTTGCCCAGGCGAAGTGCCGCACCCAGGTTTGCAGCATTGTCGCACACGGCCTTACCAGGCTGCAGTTTGAGTGGAGACAACCATTTATTAAACTCGGACCGCAAAGCTGACCACAACTCCTCAGCTGTGTGACTCTTATTACCAAGACATGTCAAGCTAAAGACCGCCTGATGCCGTTGCGCTCTGCTGCCAGCATAGTAATGAGGGGTGCGTGATTCCTTCTGCGCAGTGAGAACGCTGGTGGCCTGACCAGGCAGGCTTGGGGCGGAGGTGGAGGACCCAGATGAGGTGGAGGATGCAGAAGCAGTGGCGGAACTTGGACAGACAGAGGATTGACACACAAGTCGTGGGGACGGCAAGACTTGTGCAGCAGACCCTTCACCATCTATCACCATAGTTACCCAGTGCCCAGTCAGCGACATGTAACGTCCCTGTCCATGCTTACTGGTCCAAGTATCGGTGGTGAAATGCACCCGTTCACACACAGAGTTTCTCAAGGAAGCGGTGATGTTGTGTGCGACATGCTGGTGTAGCGCGGGCACACCTTTCTTAGAGAAGTAGTGGCGACTAGGCATCTGGTACTGGGGCACAGCGACAGACATAAGGTCTCTAAAATCCTGTGTGTCCACTAGGCGGAAAGGCAGCATTTCGGTAGCCAACAGCTTACAGAGGGATAGAGTCAACCTCTTAGCTTTGTCATGGGTCGGAGGAAGTGGCCTTTTATTTGACCACATCTGAGGGACAGAGATCTGGCTGCTGTGTGTAGACGGTGTTGAGTAGGGTGTCCCTTGAAAAATGCAGGTTTGTGAGGAAAGTGCAGGCGGAGACATGATGTTGCCTTCATCCAACGTTGGTGCTATCGATGTCTGAGAGAGCTGTACACACTCACTTGTTTCCCCTTCCAAACCAACTGACGACCTTACAAGCAAACTGCCTGTTGCGGTTACAGTGGTGGAAGTTTTGCGTGGAAAAACAGGTGTGGCAGCTGTCCCCACAGTCCTAGAAGATGAAGAGCGCGCGGATGCAGTGGAAGGGGCGGGCGGTGGATGGTTCGCTCCACTAGGCCGCATTGCAGCACGGTGAGCTTCCCACCGGGACTTATGATATTTAGTCATGTGACGATTCATGGAAGAAGTTGTCAAACTGCTGAGGTTTTGACCTCTACTAACAGAATCATGACAAATGTTACATATCACATGAGTTGGGCGATCTTTTTCGATGTGAAAAAAGGACCAGGCTAGGCAAGGCTTAGAGGCCATGCGACCTGTTGATCCACCCCGAATAATGCTCATAGGCAGAGTGGTGGCTGAGGATGCAGTTGTAGACGTGCTACCAGTGCTCCGACTCTGTCCAGGAAGGCGCAAGGTAACTTCGTCGTCGGTTGCATCCTCCTCCACCGCCTCTGTTGACCTCCTCGAGTGCCTGACTGGGGGTTGACAGTAGGTGGGATCTAGAACGTCATCATCAATTGTTGTGTTTGCACTCCCCTCCCCCTCAGACCGAGCCTCTTCTTGCCCTGACGGAATATTTAAGTTGTCATCCCAATCGGGTATCTGCGTCTCATCTTCATCAGTATGTTCCTCATTGTCTATAACCACAGGTGTTACAGTTTGTGACAAAGGGTCAACATTATGCTCAGAAACTTGGTCCTCACGGCCTGAATCTGAGTCACAAAGGTTCTGGGCATCACTGCAGACCATTTCCTGTTCTGTACTCACTGTAGCTTGGGAGCAGACCTCTGATTCCCAGGCTATAGTGTGACTGAACAGCTCTGCAGACTCAGCCATCTCAGTTCCACCATACTGTGCAGGGCTGATGGAGACTTCAGAGCTGGGAGAAAGCAAGTTTGATTGGGATGACAACTCAGAGGACTGGTGTTTTTTGGATGCGGTACTTGAAGTGGCAGAGAGGGCACTTGTTGGACCACTTGAGATCCATTCAAGCATTTTCCTTTTTTGCCCATCATCTACCTTTGTTCCTGTTGTTCGTGTCCGTAACAAAGGGAGCACATCGGATTGTCCACGGTAAGTAGTAGACATCTTACTTTTGCTGGTAGATGGTCTATCTTCAGCAGATGATAATGGAGCTTTGCCACCTTCCCCACGGACAAAACCTTTTTTGCCTTTTTCCACCACGCCTCTTCCCCTTTCCACCAGCATCTGTCATTTTGCCACTCATGTTGATTGCGACAAGATTGTGGACTGAAAATGTGGTAGTAAAAATTGAGAGGTGGTGAAGATTGCAGTGGTGGTCTAGCTTTATTAACAGCAGAATAATAAAGAATAAATATCCCTGACAATGCAACTTAGTTATAATTAGTTGGAGTGTGCAACGCAGGCAGACGCGCTCTGCAAATGTCTTTGCACTAGTGGGACTATAGCAAAGTCCAATAGCCACGTATAGGATGCCACTAGGTACACTGAGTGTTTGCTAGTATAATGGCTTGGTTAGAATGAGTTGTAGTGTGCAACGCAGGCAGACGCGCTCTGCAAATGTCTTTGCACTAGTGGGACTATAGCAAAGTCCAATAGCCACGTATAGGATGCCACTAGGTACACTGAGTGTTTGCTAGTATAATGGCTTGGTTAGAATGAGTTGTAGTGTGCAACGCAGGCAGACGCGCTCTGCAAATGTCTTTGCACTAGTGGGACTATAGCAAAGTCCAATAGCCACGTATAGGATGCCACTAGGTACACTGAGTGTTTGCTAGTATAATGGCTTGGTTAGAATGAGTTGTAGTGTGCAACGCAGGCAGACGCGCTCTGCAAATGTCTTTGCACTAGTGGGACTATAGCAAAGTCCAATAGCCACGTATAGGATGCCACTAGGTACACTGAGTGTTTGCTAGTATAATGGCTTGGTTAGAATGAGTTGTAGTGTGCAACGCAGGCAGACGCGCTCTGCAAATGTCTTTGCACTAGTGGGACTATAGCAAAGTCCAATAGCCACGTATAGGATGCCACTAGGTACACTGAGTGTTTGCTAGTATAATGGCTTGGTTAGAATGAGTTGTAGTGTGCAACGCAGGCAGACGCGCTCTGCAAATGTCTTTGCACTAGTGGGACTATAGCAAAGTCCAATAGCCACGTATAGGATGCCACTAGGTACACTGAGTGTTTGCTAGTATAATGGCTTGGTTAGAATGAGTTGTAGTGTGCAACGCAGGCAGACGCGCTCTGCAAATGTCTTTGCACTAGTGGGACTATAGCAAAGTCCAATAGCCACGTATAGGATGCCACTAGGTACACTGAGTGTTTGCTAGTATAATGGCTTGGTTAGAATGAGTTGTAGTGTGCAACGCAGGCAGACGCGCTCTGCAAATGTCTTTGCACTAGTGGGACTATAGCAAAGTCCAATAGCCACGT
This sequence comes from Anomaloglossus baeobatrachus, assembly GCF_048569485.1. Classification (NCBI taxonomy): domain Eukaryota; kingdom Metazoa; phylum Chordata; class Amphibia; order Anura; family Aromobatidae; genus Anomaloglossus; species Anomaloglossus baeobatrachus. The sequence goes on from NC_134364.1 coordinate 114,787,008, forward strand.
ATAGGATGCCACTAGGTACACTGAGTGTTTGCTAGTATAATGGCTTGGTTAGAATGAGTTGTAGTGTGCAACGCAGGCAGACGCGCTCTGCAAATGTCTTTGCACTAGTGGGACTATAGCAAAGTCCAATAGCCACGTATAGGATGCCACTAGGTACACTGAGTGTTTGCTAGTATAATGGCTTGGTTAGAATGAGTTGTAGTGTGCAACGCAGGCAGACGCGCTCTGCAAATGTCTTTGCACTAGTGGGACTATAGCAAAGTCCAATAGCCACGTATAGGATGCCACTAGGTACACTGAGTGTTTGCTAGTATAATGGCTTGGTTAGAATGAGTTGTAGTGTGCAACGCAGGCAGACGCGCTCTGCAAATGTCTTTGCACTAGTGGGACTATAGCAAAGTCCAATAGCCACGTATAGGATGCCACTAGGTACACTGAGTGTTTGCTAGTATAATGGCTTGGTTAGAATGAGTTGTAGTGTGCAACGCAGGCAGACGCGCTCTGCAAATGTCTTTGCACTAGTGGGACTATAGCAAAGTCCAATAGCCACGTATAGGATGCCACTAGGTACACTGAGTGTTTGCTAGTATAATGGCTTGGTTAGAATGAGTTGTAGTGTGCAACGCAGGCAGACGCGCTCTGCAAATGTCTTTGCACTAGTGGGACTATAGCAAAGTCCAATAGCCACGTATAGGATGCCACTAGGTACACTGAGTGTTTGCTAGTATAATGGCTTGGTTAGAATGAGTTGTAGTGTGCAACGCAGGCAGACGCGCTCTGCAAATGTCTTTGCACTAGTGGGACTATAGCAAAGTCCAATAGCCACGTATAGGATGCCACTAGGTACACTGAGTGTTTGCTAGTATAATGGCTTGGTTAGAATGAGTTGTAGTGTGCAACGCAGGCAGACGCGCTCTGCAAATGTCTTTGCACTAGTGGGACTATAGCAAAGTCCAATAGCCACGTATAGGATGCCACTAGGTACACTGAGTGTTTGCTAGTATAATGGCTTGGTTAGAATGAGTTGTAGTGTGCAACGCAGGCAGACGCGCTCTGCAAATGTCTTTGCACTAGTGGGACTATAGCAAAGTCCAATAGCCACGTATAGGATGCCACTAGGTACACTGAGTGTTTGCTAGTATAATGGCTTGGTTAGAATGAGTTGTAGTGTGCAACGCAGGCAGACGCGCTCTGCAAATGTCTTTGCACTAGTGGGACTATAGCAAAGTCCAATAGCCACGTATAGGATGCCACTAGGTACACTGAGTGTTTGCTAGTATAATGGCTTGGTTAGAATGAGTTGTAGTGTGCAACGCAGGCAGACGCGCTCTGCAAATGTCTTTGCACTAGTGGGACTATAGCAAAGTCCAATAGCCACGTATAGGATGCCACTAGGTACACTGAGTGTTTGCTAGTATAATGGCTTGGTTAGAATGAGTTGTAGTGTGCAACGCAGGCAGACGCGCTCTGCAAATGTCTTTGCACTAGTGGGACTATAGCAAAGTCCAATAGCCACGTATAGGATGCCACTAGGTACACTGAGTGTTTGCTAGTATAATGGCTTGGTTAGAATGAGTTGTAGTGTGCAACGCAGGCAGACGCGCTCTGCAAATGTCTTTGCACTAGTGGGACTATAGCAAAGTCCAATAGCCACGTATAGGATGCCACTAGGTACACTGAGTGTTTGCTAGTATAATGGCTTGGTTAGAATGAGTTGTAGTGTGCAACGCAGGCAGACGCGCTCTGCAAATGTCTTTGCACTAGTGGGACTATAGCAAAGTCCAATAGCCACGTATAGGATGCCACTAGGTACACTGAGTGTTTGCTAGTATAATGGCTTGGTTAGAATGAGTTGTAGTGTGCAACGCAGGCAGACGCGCTCTGCAAATGTCTTTGCACTAGTGGGACTATAGCAAAGTCCAATAGCCACGTATAGGATGCCACTAGGTACACTGAGTGTTTGCTAGTATAATGGCTTGGTTAGAATGAGTTGTAGTGTGCAACGCAGGCAGACGCGCTCTGCAAATGTCTTTGCACTAGTGGGACTATAGCAAAGTCCAATAGCCACGTATAGGATGCCACTAGGTACACTGAGTGTTTGCTAGTATAATGGCTTGGTTAGAATGAGTTGTAGTGTGCAACGCAGGCAGACGCGCTCTGCAAATGTCTTTGCACTAGTGGGACTATAGCAAAGTCCAATAGCCACGTATAGGATGCCACTAGGTACACTGAGTGTTTGCTAGTATAATGGCTTGGTTAGAATGAGTTGTAGTGTGCAACGCAGGCAGACGCGCTCTGCAAATGTCTTTGCACTAGTGGGACTATAGCAAAGTCCAATAGCCACGTATAGGATGCCACTAGGTACACTGAGTGTTTGCTAGTATAATGGCTTGGTTAGAATGAGTTGTAGTGTGCAACGCAGGCAGACGCGCTCTGCAAATGTCTTTGCACTAGTGGGACTATAGCAAAGTCCAATAGCCACGTATAGGATGCCACTAGGTACACTGAGTGTTTGCTAGTATAATGGCTTGGTTAGAATGAGTTGTAGTGTGCAACGCAGGCAGACGCGCTCTGCAAATGTCTTTGCACTAGTGGGACTATAGCAAAGTCCAATAGCCACGTATAGGATGCCACTAGGTACACTGAGTGTTTGCTAGTATAATGGCTTGGTTAGAATGAGTTGTAGTGTGCAACGCAGGCAGACGCGCTCTGCAAATGTCTTTGCACTAGTGGGACTATAGCAAAGTCCAATAGCCACGTATAGGATGCCACTAGGTACACTGAGTGTTTGCTAGTATAATGGCTTGGTTAGAATGAGTTGTAGTGTGCAACGCAGGCAGACGCGCTCTGCAAATGTCTTTGCACTAGTGGGACTATAGCAAAGTCCAATAGCCACGTATAGGATGCCACTAGGTACACTGAGTGTTTGCTAGTATAATGGCTTGGTTAGAATGAGTTGTAGTGTGCAACGCAGGCAGACGCGCTCTGCAAATGTCTTTGCACTAGTGGGACTATAGCAAAGTCCAATAGCCACGTATAGGATGCCACTAGGTACACTGAGTGTTTGCTAGTATAATGGCTTGGTTAGAATGAGTTGTAGTGTGCAACGCAGGCAGACGCGCTCTGCAAATGTCTTTGCACTAGTGGGACTATAGCAAAGTCCAATAGCCACGTATAGGATGCCACTAGGTACACTGAGTGTTTGCTAGTATAATGGCTTGGTTAGAATGAGTTGTAGTGTGCAACGCAGGCAGACGCGCTCTGCAAATGTCTTTGCACTAGTGGGACTATAGCAAAGTCCAATAGCCACGTATAGGATGCCACTAGGTACACTGAGTGTTTGCTAGTATAATGGCTTGGTTAGAATGAGTTGTAGTGTGCAACGCAGGCAGACGCGCTCTGCAAATGTCTTTGCACTAGTGGGACTATAGCAAAGTCCAATAGCCACGTATAGGATGCCACTAGGTACACTGAGTGTTTGCTAGTATAATGGCTTGGTTAGAATGAGTTGTAGTGTGCAACGCAGGCAGACGCGCTCTGCAAATGTCTTTGCACTAGTGGGACTATAGCAAAGTCCAATAGCCACGTATAGGATGCCACTAGGTACACTGAGTGTTTGCTAGTATAATGGCTTGGTTAGAATGAGTTGTAGTGTGCAACGCAGGCAGACGCGCTCTGCAAATGTCTTTGCACTAGTGGGACTATAGCAAAGTCCAATAGCCACGTATAGGATGCCACTAGGTACACTGAGTGTTTGCTAGTATAATGGCTTGGTTAGAATGAGTTGTAGTGTGCAACGCAGGCAGACGCGCTCTGCAAATGTCTTTGCACTAGTGGGACTATAGCAAAGTCCAATAGCCACGTATAGGATGCCACTAGGTACACTGAGTGTTTGCTAGTATAATGGCTTGGTTAGAATGAGTTGTAGTGTGCAACGCAGGCAGACGCGCTCTGCAAATGTCTTTGCACTAGTGGGACTATAGCAAAGTCCAATAGCCACGTATAGGATGCCACTAGGTACACTGAGTGTTTGCTAGTATAATGGCTTGGTTAGAATGAGTTGTAGTGTGCAACGCAGGCAGACGCGCTCTGCAAATGTCTTTGCACTAGTGGGACTATAGCAAAGTCCAATAGCCACGTATAGGATGCCACTAGGTACACTGAGTGTTTGCTAGTATAATGGCTTAGTTATCAGTTGGAGTGTGCAGAGGACAAGAGGGTACAGTGGCAGGATTGTGGTGCTCTGGGTAGAGGAATGGAAGCCTGCCTTTCTATTCCCTCCTAATGGTGAAATGCAGGTAGGAAATCCCTGACCTGGGCTACACAGACGCTGTTGCTGTTTGCAGGACCTGTCACCTATGGCTCTCTGACCCTGCCGGTTGGAGCCCTTAAAAGGACTGCTATAAAGTGCTCTCCCTAAGCTGTCTAACGCTGTGTATGCAGCGCATACAGCTGTATCGGCTATAGGACTCAGGAAGACGGAGCTGCGACAGTGATGTCTGACACCAAAGACGCAGAAGGCAGATAATGGCGTCCGTGAAGAAAATGTCCGGTTTTATAATGCAGGGACATGTGACATGCAGATCCTATCACACATGCCGTTGCTTCTCTGGCTCAAAGTCCACTTAGCTGTGTGTGTGTCTGGGATTGGCTGACATGCTGGCCCGCCCCACAAGACGCGCGCACTTAGGGAAGGAAGACAAGAAAAAAAAAAAAAAAAAATGGCGATCGCCATTATAGAAACAGCAGTGATCTGAAGGCGCTGTTCACGCACACTATACACTGAAATGTGATAATAGTTTGATTCACAGAGTGACTTACACTATTACAGCAGAAACCAAGCTATGATTTAGCTGTTTTTTGGCTGCTAGAACCGTTCTCGAACGTTTCTAGAACTACCGAGCTTTTGCAAAAAGCTCGAGTTCTAGTTCGATCTAGAACATGCCCCAAAATCACTCGAGCCGCGAACTGGAGAACCACGAACCACGAACCGCGCTCAACTCTACTGATGATCTATCATAAGGATAGATCATCAATGTCTGATCCATGGGGGTGCCTCCTGCCGATCAGCTGCTCCTGATGCCACCGCCAGCCAAGACTACTCCATTGCGGAGCTGCATAGCACAGCTCTGTCAACTGTGTAGTGGCTTTAGCTGTGTACTGCACATCCGCCCCCTATTGATTTGAAGAGGGACAGATATGCAATACCTAGCCGCAGCCACTACACAGTTAATGGAGCTGTACAGCCAAGTAGTTCCGACTAGGGGCAGCATCGGGAATAGCTGATTGGCGGGGTGCAAATGTTTGTTGTACATGTGAGTAGTAGGAATAGTCCTGTGGGGTGTGGTGGAGGACATGCCATGGTTCATGTTGAGAGAACTTGGATGGTAGGCGTAATAGAGTCTGTGAGAGAAAGGGCAGGAGGGAGCCCTGGATTTTTATAGGTTGCAATGGCACACGAGTGCTATCACACAAGCCTGTAATTGTCTCTGAGGAGAATAGAGTAGAAATCATTCTTACGTGTGGTTGGGGTGCTCAAGTGTAGTGTGACGCCCTGGCCTATCAGGTCGTTACAGGGTATTGTGCAATCTGCCCTCCTGTACAATATCCACCTCCTCCTTGGTTACGGGTCCCTGACCTTTGGTGTTGCCAAGAACAAGCTAATTAAAATCCTAGAAACACTCTGCACCAAACCCACCAGACACACTAGTGGCTAACCCGAAGGGAATAGGGTCGCCCACTTGGGGAGTTGGTTGAAGGGGAGGTCAGGAGTGATAGGAGACAGACAGTGGAGAAGTGACTCTCGAGAGGAGAGGTCAGGAGCTGGGCTCCTTGAGACTACTAGGTGGCAGACGTTGTTCTCATCTTGGTAGGAGCTGGACCCCGGTCGCAGGGGATCATGACAAGGGGCACGGACCATCGAGGAGGACAGCCGGCGGCCTTGTGCCATCACCGGGTAGGGGCCAGGGCATGACTGGGTACGTGGACCCTAGGTCAGGAAAGAGCTCCAGGCGTCCTGACAATTTACCCGACTAGGACAGAGCCTTCAAGATCCGCTCTCCACCCGCTCCAAAATCGGGGTACTAGCGCAACGAGGGGGATAGGACTTTCCCACTACACGGTCCAGAAAATCCCAAGCGTGAACCATGAGAGCAAGTGTGACGCCCTGGCCGGGCCAGGTAGTCACAAATAGGGCCCTGCATTACACCTGTCCCTCATAGGTAACACACAGCCAACCATTTAAACCCTAGTCACCCCCCTCAGGGCTTGATGGACACACCAGGGGACGGAACCAGGCGGTTGGAAGACGCCCACAGAGGAGTTCAGACAGCCCCGGGGCGGGAAAGTAGCCAGATAAGGTTGAGAGTTCAAGTTGGAGAGGGGTGTCGGCTGGAGCTGTGTGCAGCTCCAGCAGAGGAGAGAAACCAATTTGAGCAGGTGCCAGAGTAAGAGCCCTGTTACCTTTGGCTAGGAGACAGACGGAGGCCTCTGTCTGCAGGAGCCGGGAAGACGACTCAATGGAACCGAGGTGGACCAGGACAGGGTTGTAGCCCGCTGGTACCGATCCGGGGAACCGACTCGGAAACCGGAGCACACAGGGGAGTACTCAGACCCTGAAGCTAGGTCCAGAAGCTACTGGGGGCTAGCTAATTAACTGATTGAGGACAGGACTAGAGGTCCTGTCTCACCCAAATTCCCGACTGAAGGCAACAGCTCAACGAGGGGGTTAAGCAGCCACCGCCACGGGTCAGAAATCCCACGAGCCAGCGTCTGCGTGCAAAGGGGTCCTTAGGCAACAACAAGCCGGGAGCAGACTCCTGAAGTTGCAAGCACAGGCAGTCCACCATCCAACACAGGTGCGGGAGAAAGACAGAGACCACCAGCCGGGTGGGGGACCAGACTGCAGCCGGCTGCGGGCACTGACCACCATCACCTTGGTTTACCAGAGACTCGTGTGTTTATTAATAGTGAGTACAACAGCACCCTCCGGCCGCCCATCTCTCTGCACCGCCAAACACCCCTAATGGGTCCTGGGGCCATCATCCCTGCCCACGGAGGGGTTAACAACTTACTGCGCAACATCTCCCCCGGGTGCCCCGTAACTGCAGCGGTGGTGTCCACCTTCACCACATCCCGTGGGTGGCGTCACGAACTTAACATGTCTACGGCTGTACATCTAAGTCCCCAAACCACAACCCCCCTTTCAGTTGAAGTGACCGTGAGACCCCCGGGTCCAAAGACCCTCGAGCCACCCACTGAAGATCTGGATCCGAACGGCTCGGCGGCCGAGCACGGGGCGGTACACAAGCTCACCCAGTTAGCCACACTGGTGAGCGGGACCTGACTAGTTTTATGCTAAAGGGACTAGTTAGAAGAAAAGGTGCCAAGGAAAAGGTCACAGGCTAACAGGCAACACCAACGGGCACGGGACCCAGGCGTGCTCCCTCCAAGCGGCAGGGGTGTCAAGAACTTTGGTTTACCACAGTTGTCGGTGTCAGCGTTATTGGACTGAGTGAGTACACAAGTGACCCCTTACCATCCCAACGGCACCTCCCCGTCGCCATCACCGAGTCCCAGGGAGTTCCCCCTACCCGTGGAGGGGTTAAACACCTAGCTGCCCACACCATCGCCACCGGGTACTCCCAACCGCAGCGGTGGTACTCCACCTTACCACGCACCACGGGTGGTATCACAAACTTTCCATATCATCCCCTGTAAATACATCCCCCCTTTATTCCGAGTGGCCGCGCGACCCCGACCCCCGGGTCCGGAGACTCCTCGAGCCACCGCGGATCCGAATCCGAGCAGCCCGGCTGCTGACGCGGGGGCGGCACAGTAGAAATGAGTAAAGCCTGCTTTACACGGGACAACCAATTGTGCAATTTCACATTCGATCGTACCCGCCCCCGTCGTTTGTGCATCACGGGCAAATCGCTGCCCGTGTCGCACAAAGTCGTGAAACCCCCATCACACGTACTTACCTGCTGAGCGATCTCGCTGTGGGCGGCGAACGTCCACTTCCTGAATGGGGAGGGGCGTTCGGTGTCACAGCGACGTCACACAGCCACCGGCCAATAGAAGCAGAGGGGCGGAGATGAGTGGGATGGAGCATCCCGCCCACCTCCTTCCTTCCGCATAGTCGGCGGTAGCCGTGGGACGCAGGTAAGCAGAGTTCATTGCTCCCGTGGTGTCACACGGAGCGACGTGTGCTGCCACGGGAACGATGAACAACCAGCACAAGTAAAAATAAACGATATTATGAAACTGAGCGGCGAGTACACGACTCACGATTTGTGAGCGATACTGCGTCGCTCAGAGGTTTCACACGAGACGACGTTGTGTATGATGCCGGATGTGCATCACGAAAACTGTGACCCCGACGATGCATCGCACGATCCGTCGTCTCGTGTAAAGCACCCTTAAGATTTGCCAGCTAGTGGGATGTGACTACAAAGGAATCTTTCTTCCAGGTTAGCATAGCAGTGTGGAATATAATATGGCAGAGAAGTAGTTTGGATGGTCATATCCTTGAATTTTCTGAAAAAATACATTTTGACTTTAACCTTTCAAAAAAAGTTCAGAGTCCAAGATTCAATATGTCCAAACAGTCCACATCTGAGTACAAAAAGAAATATATCAACATCTTCAAAAGTCATTATGGTCTATTTCAAGTGCCTCTTTTCTTTTATGTATGTACTTATCCTTTCTGCAAAGATTACACATCAGAATTTTTGGATGGTTGACCTTTCCTGTCCCAGAGAGCATGAAGAACCACCTATGGCAGGCAATATCTCAAGGGTAGGAATAATTGCTAAAGGAGACTGTGTGTAGCCCAGAAAGGAGAAGGATACATCAGGGTTATTGTCATGATTCATACATGGCTCTGAAGTTCCTGAGGCGGTGCATGTATCCTGCCTCCGGGAGGGGCCTCTTTGCTCTGGCCTCATTCTGGCGGTCACGCCACCATATCTTGGAGCTGCAGCATCCAGGACGCCACCAGTGATATTTCCAGCTTGGCTATGTGCTTTTCTCCTTTTAGAAGTACTCTGTTTCGCGTCCTACTACCTGGTACCGTTCGTCCTGACTGCTAACCCTTCTGCCCAACCTGAACTCCTTCCCTCCTGCCCTGCCTGATCTCTGTCCCTCTTGTCCTGCCTGACCTCTCTTCCTCCTGCCTATTCTGTCCTCCAACTGTCCTGCCCAACCTTCCCTCGGTATCGCCCTGTCCTCTGGATTCCGGTCCTCCTCTGTGTCCTCCACCCGCTCCCCCATGTTCACTTGTTCTCCCGGCTTCCAACTTCGGCTGTTTCTTGACTTCTGCTTGTTTCCTTCCTGGTACAGGTGTGACATCCTGGCATTGACCCTTTCTGTTTGACTACCCCTACTCTGTGTTTGGGACCTCAAGTGGGCTTTTGAATTATTGAGTTATTAGTTGAATTATTAGGAGTGGTTGTGTCGCGGGCGGAGGTGCGCTGCTCGACCGCGCTTGCGGCTCGGGTCCGGCTGCTGCTGCTGCTGCTCGGTGGCTCGAGCGGTGGGCCGGATCCCGGGGACTCGAGCGGCGCTCCTCGCCCGTGAGTGAAAGGGGTAGCTGCTTGTTGGGGTTTGGGATGTCGGTTTGTGACGCCACCCACGGTGTGTGGTGAGGTTGGGGCACCACCGCTGCTCTGAACGGGGATCCCGGGAGCGATGACAGGGAGCAGCTGGGATGTTTCTTTCCCCTCCGTGGGTAGGGGGATTTTGGTGGTCCCGGGGCCCGGAGTTGTTGACTGTAAGGTGGATTGCGGGGCTTGGCCAGGTGCAGGGTCGCAGGGGGCAGCGCAGTGCCAGACGGCACGGTGGTACTTACTCAGCCAGTAACGTACACGGAGTCTCTGGTAAAACAAACGGCTGGATGGACGAGTCCCACAGACGGCTGCGGCGGTCACTCCCGGTAGGTTGGCGGTAACTGTCTCTCCCTGCACCCGTGTTGTGTTTTCGGCCCCGATGGCTTCCCACCGGTAACCCGCTCCCCAGCGGTGTATTTGCCAGAGGAGCCCCTTTTGCCCGCAGGCGCTGGCCCTGGGAACCCTAGCTGTGGCGGTAGCTGTATTTCCCTTCACGATTGAGCGGTTGCCTTCAGTCGAGTCTTTGCTGCTGGGATACCCCGGAGGTTCCCATCGCTGACGGATTTGACCGGTTTAACGGCGACTCCAAGCCTGGTCGGGGTCCGTAAGCCCTGCCGAATGGTTCTGGCTTTGCTTCGCTCCCCGGTCCGGTACTGGCGGTCCACCGCCCGTCCCCGGTCCTTACGGTTGTGCGTCAATCGGCCTCGCCTGCAGACGGTCACCACCATCTGCCAACCTTGCTCGTAGGTGCCCGGGCCACGTACCCGGACACGGTCAGTCAGCTCCTCTACTCCCACTTCCCTCAACTGTCAAACTGTTCTGACTCCTTTTCCCGCCTCCAGGACTGTGAACTCCTCGGTGGGTGGGGCCAACCACCTGGCTCCACCCCACCTGGTGTGGACATCAGCCCCTGGTGGGAGGCAACAAGGATTTTGTGTGTGCGGCTGATGTGCCTAACCAGGGTGAGGGGTGTGTTGTTGCAGTACCTGTGACGTCCTGGCTTGTCCAGGGCACCACAGTTGCAGACCTGAGTCTCAGTGTGACGCCCTGGGCAAGCCAGGGGTCACAGGTCACATCACATACACCCCACATTCCCAGCAGGTACACCTAGGCTAACCTAAAATCCTTGTTGCCTTCCTCCAGGGGCTGATGTCCACACCAGGGGGTGGAGCCAGGCGGTTGGTGTCCGCCCACCAAGGAGTTCACAGCCCTGGAGGCGGGAGAACCAGGCAGATAGAGTTTAGGAGGAGGACGTAGAAGGAGGTGAAGTGGTAAAGGAGGACAGTAAGAGTGGTGACAGAAAAGGAACAGTTAAGCAAGCCTGAAGTTGGTCCGGGTGTGTGCCCCGGACTGTGACAGCATGGTCAGCAGACGGCGGTGATAGTCTGCAGGGGGACTGCTTGGAGGTTGCTGGAAGGACCGCGGACGGGTAGTGACCCGGCGGTACCGGAGCAGTATACGAAGAACAGTCAGCACCAGGGCAGGGGCCTTTCAGATCCCGGCAAGGCTAGGAGTCGCCATAATTTGCCAAATCCATCAGTGAAGGGGACCTCTGTCTCCTAACAACCAAGTCCCGATTGAAGGCAACAGTCCGACCGTGAAGGGGAAACACCGCCACCGCCAAGGCACCAGTTTCCCAGGGCCAGCGCCTGCGGGCAAGAGAGAGGCTCCTCCGGCACATATCCAAGCCGGGGAACGGGTAACCGGTGGGGACCCATCGCTACCAAAAAGACTTTACATAGCTGCAGGGAAGAGACCGTCACCGCTAACTGCAGGGAACAGCAGCACCGTAACCGTCCGAGGGACCCGTACAACCAGCCGTTTGTTTACCGAGAACTGTGTCGTGTTTACTGGCTGAGTGAGTACCTCCGTGCCGTGCGGCACAGCGCTGCCCCTGCGCCCCTGCACCTCCACAGTCACCATACCCGCCTGTCCACCATACCGACCCCATCACTGGGCCCCGGGATCACCAAAACCCCTACCCACGGAGGGGCACATCAACAACTGGCTGCTCCATACCATCACTCCCAGGCTCCCCATACAGAGCAGCGGTGGTGTTAACAACTCACCACAACCGTGGGTGGCGTCACGGACAATAAACTATCCCAAAAACCCAATCCCCTTTCACTCACGGGCGACGAGCGCCGCTCGAGTCCCCGGGATCCGGCCCATCGCTCGAGCCACCGAGCAGCGGCAGCAGCAGGCCGCAGTGCCAGCCGGACCCGAGCAGTGGGAGAGCGCGGCGTCCCCTCCTCCGCCCGCGACATCAGCGCCACATAGTGGTAGCCTGACAGTTACTGTTATGGTCGGCATGGGGCGGTGAGCGTTCGGGAGTGGACCCACTGGGCCATACAATGGACTCCTCTGAGGGATCTAACCAGTAGCGAACTCCTACACTGGGATTATCTGACGCAGCCACAGGGGGCTTAAATGCACGACTGCCAGGAACCAGTGGAGGTTGGCTCTTATGGGCTGGTAAAGTCTTAGTGTTCAGTGCTAGTGTGCTCGGATGTGGCAACACATAGATGGTAACTTGGACTTTGCAGCACGGAGATGGTGGCTCAGACATGATGGCATGGAGATGGTAGTTCAGACGTGACAGCACGGAGATGTTGGTAGAGAGAAGGCTCTAGGACGAGACACAGGTTAGCAACACGGAACTGGAACTAGGACAAGGCAAGCAGTACTAGACACAGCAGTTTAATGGGACCTGAGAACTAGCAACGCACTAAGTAGTAGGCAACATTGATCAGGCACCTCCTGTAAGGGGAGGCAGTCTTAAATACCTTGGGATCACTTCCGGGTAATGGGACACCAACCCTTTAAGAAAGAGGGCTTGGCTGCGGGTGGCCTAGAAGCAGGAGGAGGCCGCGGCAGACCCCGGGACAGGAGAGGAACGAGTGGAACCACCAGGCAGGTGAGGAGAGCAGTGACCCCGCTTAGTCCTCGGAGCAGGGGTGTGTTGAGGTGTTGCGCTGGGACCAGGACCAGGCACTACAGTTATCAACCAGGCCAAAATCTCAGGAAAATATTAATAAATCTTAAGTGTACATAGTTCAGCGCAGAATTAATGCTAACGAGAAGGCTTGCCCATAATAAGATAGATCTCAAAGAATAGCGATTGTTCTGTGGCTTCATCCTTTGATATCTTGTCACTGTGAGTTAGATTGGCTTAACCCTTGTATGGTACCATGAAAAAAATCACTAGTGGTACCAATCTGCAGGGGGTCATATCGACCCCATGGTGCCAGACATGGGTAAAAGACCAGGAAAATGTCTATTGACTACCAGGTAGGTTTTTTAGATCTCCTGATCACTGTAGTTCACTATGCACGAAACTGACGAGAAACTTTAATTCTATCTGTTTAGTCGGCATATTATCATATTGATCTGCTATTGAAAACATAATGGGGAAAATCCAGAAACAGTAGTGGATGCCGCAATCTCCGACATCTTCTCTCAGAGACTGAGTTGGTGCAGATAACACCCTGTAAATTGCGGGCTCATAATGTGCTCTCTTCAATAAACTTTATTGGATAATCTGAAAGAATGCTGTTAAACATTGAAAGCGGAATTAGAATTTTTGTTGCTAAGCAGCAATATAAAATATTATTAACCTCAGAGAAATTAGAACCATTTTTCTTGGACCGACATTCTTTCGCACAGGCCACGTAAAACATAACAGCATTACATCCAAAATAGTTCCAGGAAAAGTTGGAAATGTCCCAGTTTTTCTACTGTAAAAGTAACCCATAAACTTTGTTTTAAAGTTTGCTACCAGTCTGCTTCAGCTGTGGCATAAGGAAACCGCAAAAGAGATAAGCGGACCCGCGGAAGATCGGGTTTGCAGGGTTCAGCCGGACTTTAGTTAAAAGTTATGTTCAGGACCCCGGATTTCGAACCCCATATAAGTCAATGGAGACCTGAACTTCTCTGCTGTAAAATGGTCTTCGTAAGGGCTAGGGGCTGGTAAAGAAAGGAAAACGGGGGCGATTGCCCTGCAAAGAAATGTGGGTAGTGTGAGGGAACAGAATCTATTTTGTTCTTATAATGTTCATCTTGTCTTATAACTAATGATGTCTTAGGGTTCAGCCGACAATGATGGGTGAGGAAGTTTCACATTTCTGTTCACGTACCTACTGCTCTTATTGTTATAGTTCAGAGAGAACTTATCCTTTGTCAGTGACCCTATATAAACTGGTCACATGGACTAATAAAGGAGAATTCTTTGAGTACACCATACTAAGCGTGTGTGCTGTATTTGTCGCGGGCGGAGGAGGGGCCGCCGCGCTCTCCCACTGCTCGGGTCCGGCTGCCGCCGCTGCCGTGGTCTGCTGCTGCTCGGTGGCTCGAGCGATGGGCCGGATCCCGGGGACTCGAGCGGCGCTCCTCGCCCGTGAGTGAAAAGGGATTGGTTTTTGGGATGGTTTATTGTCCGTGACGCCACCCACGGTTGTGGTGATTGTGTGGACACCACCGATGCTCTGTGTGGGGATCCCGGGAGCGGTGACAGGGAGCAGCAAAGTTGTTGGTTCTCCCCTCCGTGGGTAGGGGGTGGTGGTCCCGGGGCCCAGTGATGAGGTGGGGGATGAGGGATGGCAGGGCCGGTGCAGGGCTTGGTGGGGTGCAGGGACGCGGGGGCAGCGCTGTGCCTCACGGCACTGTGGTACTCACTCAGCCTGAGACAGGGACACAGTTCTCGGTAAAACACACGGCTGGAAAGACGGTTCCCACGGACGGCTGCTTTTGCTTTTCCCCAGTAGTTGACGGTGACTGTCTCTGTTCCTGCACCTAAGTTTCTGTGTTGGTAGCGATGGGTTCCCACCGGTAACCCGCTCCCCGGCTTAGATATGGGCCGGAGGAGCCCCTTCTTGCCCGCAGGCGCTGGCCCTGGGAAACTGGTGCCTTGGCGGTGGCGGTGTCTCCCCTTCACGGTTGAACTGTTGCCTTCAATCGGGACTTAGTTGTTTGGAGACCCAGAGGTCCCCTTCACTGACGGATTTGGCAAATTCACGGCGACTCCTAGCCTTGCCGGGATCCGAAAGGCCCCTGCCAATGGTGCTGGCTTCTCTTCGTATACCGCTCCGGTACCGCCGGGCCACCACCCGTCCGCGGTCCTTTCGGCAACCTCTGAGCAGCCTCTCCTGCAGACGGTCACCGCCGTCTGCTAACCTTGCTGTCCCGGTCCGGGGCACACACCCGGACCAACTTCAGACTTTCAAGTTGTCTCTTCTCTCACTCTAACTCTCCACTTCACCTCCTTCTACTTCCTCCTCCTAAACTCAACTTGCTTCCTCTCACTTTCACTTCCAAACTCTATCTGCCTGGTTTTCCCGCCTCCAGGGCTGTGAACTCCTCGGTGGGCGGAGACGACCGCCTGGCCCACCCCCCTGGTGTGGACATCAGCCCCTGGAGGAAGGCAACAAGGATTTTTGTTCTAGCCTTGATGTGCCTATCTGGGGTGTAGGGTGTGGTGGTGTCATGACCTGTGACCCCTGGCTTGCCCAGGGCATCACATTCCCCCTTAGCAAAATGCAGACCGTCCGCGGGCTGCCCGTCCAACACCAGTTTTATTTTTCTGAAAAGATATAAAAACATAAACAAGTATAATAACTTCATCCCACATCGGGAGGTGCTTTTCTTAAACGTTACTAAACGGTTTCAAACGGTTGCGGCTGCCGCTCTTTCCCACCCAAGTAACCTGGCCCTGATGCTGCCCCTAAAACCCAGGCAGCACACCTTGACCCCAGTCCAGCACATGTTACCCAAGCGGGATCTGTCCTTCCCCTCCAGAGGGTAGCCACCGGTTCCTGTGGTGGCTGGGCCCCAGCCTGCTCCACTGCGGGCCCTCCCTCCAACCTGCCTCTCCGGAGGCGGTAACGGTAGCTGCAACAACAACATATTTACATGCCACTAACGTTTGTGGTTGCCCTGCAAGTTCTCGGGCCTGTTCATAGGAGTTCCTATGCAAAACAACTTTTCAAGCGGTCCCCACGGGGACAACGGTGCCGGCAACGGCCGGTTCAATCAAGCAGTAGACAATCAGGTAACGTTTCGGTAATCTTTCATCATTTTCATCTTTGCAAAACTTTTAAACTTTTTAAACACACATGTTCACCCCCCCCTCTAAATAGTGGTCTCCCTGTACCTAAGTGGGGGTCTACCTAGGTTAGGGCGAGTGGACCTCCGGGGTCCAGTGTCAGTGGTGACAGGCAGCGGGGGAGAGGGGACAATCAGTCCCGCTTCTGTTATCGTGTGGGGCAGGCGGAGGCATAGGGGAGCTGGGCACAGGTTCATCCCTGGGCACTGGCACTGGTTCTGGCTCACGGTTGACCGCCTCCATCACTTCTTCATCCACGGGTTGTGGGAACAGTATCACTGGAAGAATCACTGCGCCGTTCTGTGTAAGCCAGTCCGCTGGGAAGTCACCCATCACAGTGTGGATCACCTCTTTTGCCTTCTCTACTGGTGGAGGAACCGGTACTTCAGCCATTGCCCTCAATGCTGGTGGGCACCTTTTCAGATGGTCCCGGGAAACCGTGGCCAAAGTGCCCCCTTGGTCACGACTGATTTGGTAGGCCTTCCCATCTTCCCATCCTGTGGGCTGTATGACGTATGGGGTTTGTTCCCATTGATCATCCAGCTTGTGGGTTCTCCTCTTCCGCTTCAGCACTACATCTCCGGCTGAAAAGGGCCGGCAGACGCCTTTTGATTGAAGCGCTGCTTCTGCTGTTCCCGACTCCGACTCAAGTTCTTCTCGACATATTCTTGAATCTGCCGGTATTGTACCCTCCGCCGAGTTTCCCATTCAGCTGTTGAAGGGAGTGCTTCTGGGGCCTCCAATCCCATATCCAGATCCACCGGTAGCCGACCGAGCCGAGCCCTCATTAGGTATGCTGGGGTGCACTTCGTCGAACTGGAAGGGATATTGTTGTACATATCGACCAAGTCGGGTAGCTTCTCTGGCCACAGGTTCCGCTCTTCCAGCGGTAACGTCTTGAGGAGTCCCAGGACCAAGTGGTTCATCTTCTCACACATGCCGTTGGTCTGGGCATGGTAAGGGGTGGTCCGGATCTTCTTGCAGCCGTACAACTGGCAGAACTCATGGAACACCTCCGCTTCAAAGGCCGGGCCTTGGTCAGTAAGCACTTTCTCTGGGTATCCATGTGGTCGGCAGAAATAAGCCTGGAACGCTCTAGCGGCAGTACGACCAGTTAAGTCCTTGACTGGGACAACCACCATGAACCTCGAATAGTGGTCTACTATGGTCAACGCGTAGGCGTACCCACTTCGGCTGGGGGTGAGCTTGACATGGTCCAGGGCGACCAGCTCCAGCAGCTGATGTGTAACAATCGGGTGTAGGGGCGCCTTCTGGCTGGCCTCGTCCTTCCTCCTCAGCGTGCAAGGACCGCACTCTCGGCACCAGGCCTCTACAGACTCCCGCATCCCACTCCAATAGAACCGCTCTCTCAACAGCATCTCCAGCTTCTTCCATCCGAAGTGTCCGGCACCATCATGGTATGCCTGCAGGACAGTGGGCACATCAGTTTGGGGAATAACCAACTGGCGGATTTTCTCATGAGTCTTCGGGTTGATCAGCTCACTGTACAACTTCCCTTGATGTCCGTTCCTTCCACAAGCGTTGGGCTTCAGCTGGGGCGACAGGGTCCATCCCAGCGGCACCTTGCTCCACCAGGGTCTTGACTAGGCGGACAGCGGGCGCCTGGTTTTGAGCTTCCTGCCACTCCTGACTGGGCAGTGGATCCAGGTTCACCCGTTGTTGGTGTACATGTACCTTCTCAGTTGGTGGCTGGTGAAATGCAGGCAACTCGATCTCTTCGAGGTCGTCATCCTCGCACCCTTCCTCTGACAGGTGGGGCATCCGAGAGAGTGCATCAGCATTAATGTTGACACGACCGGCCCTGTATTTGATTGTGAAGTCATAGTTGGCTAGCCTGGCCACCCACCGCTGCTCCAACGCGCCCAACTTGGCCGTGTCCAGGTGAGTCAACGGATTGTTATCCGTGAAAGCGGTGAATTTTGCTGCGGCCAAGTAGTGGCGGAACCGCTCGGTGATAGCCCATACCAGTGCCAGGAGCTCGAGCTTGAAGGAGCTGTAGTTCTCAGGGTTCCTTTCAGTCGGCCGGAGCTTTCGGCTAGCATAAGCAATCACTTTTTCCTTCCCATCCTGGACCTAGGATAGGACTGCCCCCAAACCCACATTGCTGGTATCTGTGTAGAGGATGAATGGGCAGCCGTAGTCAGGGTACGCTAAGACCTCTTCTCCGGTCAAGGCCGCCTTCAGCTGGCGGAGGGATTCCTCATGCCTTTCTTCCCACACCAGTGGGGCTCCGATGGGTCTACCACCTTTGGTCTGTCCCACGAGGAGGTCTTGCATGGGGGCAGCCATCTTCGTGTACCCCTTGATGAAGCGTCGGTAGTACCCCACCAGACCCAGAAACTGCCTTACTTCTCTCACTGTGGTTGGTCTCGGCCAGTCTTGGATGGCAGTAATCTTCTCGGGGTCGGGGGCCACACCTTCCGCACTCACCACATGCCCCAGGTACTGCACTCTGGGTTTCAGCAGGTGACACTTAGAGGGCTTCAACTTCATCCCGTATTTGGCAAGGGACGCGAACACCTCGGCCAGGTGCTCCAGATGGGCTTCATACGTCTGAGAGTATACAATCACATCATCCAGGTATAACAGGACGGTCTCGAAGTTTAGATGCCCCAGACAGCACTCCATCAGCCGTTGGAAAGTTCCAGGGGCGTTGCACAGCCCGAACGGCATACTATTGAATTCACAGAGCCCCATTGGGGTGGTGAAGGCAGTTTTCTCCCGGTCCTCCGGTGCCACCGCCACTTGCCAGTACCCGCTGGTGAGGTCAAAGGTCGAGAAGTAATTCGCAGTTCTCAGTGCGGCCAAGGACTCCTCAATACGGGGCAGTGGGTAAGCATCTTTATGCGTTATCTGGTTAATCTTCCGGTAATCCACACACATCCGCATGGTACCATCCTTCTTCTTGACCAGTACCAACGGGGCGGCCCAGGGACTACAGCTGTCCCTAATAACCACTGCCTCTTTCATGTTCCTCAACATATCATTGGCACATTGGTAATGCGCAGGGGGAATAGGCCTGTACCTCTCTTTGATAGGGGGGTGCTCACCGGTGGGGATGTGGTGTTGGACCCCTTTGATCTGCCCAAAGTCTAGTGGATGTTTGCTGAAAACTTGCTCATACTCCTGTACCACCCTGTATACCCCTTCTTTGTGATGTGTAGGGGTATCGTCAGTGCCCACGTGTAGCTGTTGGTGCCACTCATTTGACTCCCCTTGGGGCGGGTGAGTGCTGGTGGTAGGTGGGGAAGCTGGGGGAGCTGCCTCATGGATGGTGTGGGGATCCAGGGTGAGCAACTTAGCAAGGGTGGCATACCGGGGAAGCCTGACTTCTTCCTCCCCACAGTTCAGCACCCTCACGGGCACTCTCCCCTTCTTCACATCTACCACCCCTCGGGCGGCCATAACGGTGGGCCAGTGCTCGGAGGGCATGGGCTCTATCATGGCAGGGTAGTCACGCCCCTGAGGCCCTACTGCTGCTCTACACCAAATCATCATCTCACTCCTAGGGGGCACAATCAACGGAGCAGCATCCATCACTCTCACGCCACCAATCTCTCCTCCTGTTGAGTTTACATGCTGGTGGTACATCAAGGCTCGGATCTCACGCTGCACAGCTTTCTGTCGGCTCCCCGCCGCCGTGGCGGCCAGCTGCTGCAGTAGGGCCAACACATCACCCATACAGTGCTCCATCACATTGGTTCCTAGCACTATCTTCGGGTTATGATCACTGGGTTCATTCATGACCACAATCATACCCTGGTGTTGCAGTTCAGCTCGCCCCACTGTCATGGCCACTTGTTTATACCCCACTTGGGTCAATGGGAGTCCATTAGCAACAATCAGTGTGATACTAGTATCTGGGGGAGCCAGCTCGTCTGCCCCCCAATACCATTGATATAATGTGTATGGTATGGTGGTTACCTGTGATCCAGTGTCCAAGAGAGCCATGACCGGTATGCCGTCCACAGCCACGGGAATGATGGGCCGGGCCCCGATATACCGGTCCCGCCAGTTTGGGGGGCCACGGGGTTCTACTCCTGAGGATTGGCCCACGGCCCCAGGGGTTGCTCGTTTAACGGGCACTGTCGGAAGTAATGGCCAGGCTTGCTGCACTTGTAGCAGGTTGGAGGTCTGTTCCGCGGGTTGTTAGCACTTCTCCGCTGCATCCAGGGAACATCCTCAGGGCTGTCGGCGAGCTGTATCTTGGTTGGAGGCTGGGATCTGGTCAAAGGTTGGAGTGCAGCGAGAATCTTGGCGAGGTCTCCATCCATGCGGCGGACCTGGGCAGCCAGTTCTTCCATCGTGCTGCTTGGAGCTGTAGGTATTGGAGAGGTTGGTAGGGCAGGGGCCACCACGACAGGGGCCGTCTCAATTGGCCACGGGGTTGGCTCCAAGATTTCTGAAGCTGGGGGTTGCAGTGCTTTAATGGCCCGTTCCTTTAACACAGCAAAGTCCACATCAGGGTGTTCCAGGGCCCACAGCCGGAGTTGTTTGCGATCCTCAGAGGACCTCATCCCCTGCACAAATTGCTCTACTAACATTTTGTTGCTATCTGCCTCATTGATGGTGTCCACCCGCTTCAGTGTGCGGAGGGCGGTTTGCAGACATAAAGCGTAGTCCCGAATGCTATCCACAGACCGTTGCCGGCATTGGTAAAACTGCATCCTCAGCTCAGCTTCGGTACGGGTCTCAAAGGCAGTCTGTAGTTTCTCAAAGATGGTGGCTACAGAGAACCGGTCCCCCTCGGCCCAGGTCTCCGCCTCCTGCTCAGCCGCACCGGTTAGCTGACCCAGCACTACCGCTGCACGTTGCTTATCATTCAGGGGGTACAATTCCAGGAGCGGGTTAAGCTTTTTCCGGAAGACCTGTAACGCATCAGGCTTCCCGTCGTACTGCGGTAGCCAGGTAGCTCCGGGCACATAGATCAAGGAGAATGGCATCACCTGAGCGAGCGTTGGGACCACGGCACCTCCCGCCAGCACGGCCGGGACCTGGGCAGGCCCATTCTCATCCCCGTGTGCCACTGCGGCTGCGACCACCGCTCCTCCAGCGGCTCCGTCGGGCGCAGACATCTTGTTTCCGTCCCCCTTAGCCTCTTTCCGGCCCCTCCTCTATCGGGGCGGGGTTTTGGCCTTCGCGCCTCCACTACTCGAGAAGACGCTCGAGCGGGAACTTTTCGCGCCAAAGATGGCGGCTTCTGAAATTTTCCGGCCGGACACCTCCGGCGGTAACAAGGCGCACCTCTACCCAATGGCAGAGCAATAAGATCCTGTTCGTGACGCCAAGTTGTCGCGGGCGGAGGAGGGGCTGCCGCGCTCTCCCACTGCTCGGGTCCGGCTGCCGCCGCTGCCGTGGTCTGCTGCTGCTCGGTGGCTCGAGCGATGGGCCGGATCCCGGGGACTCGAGCGGCGCTCCTCGCCCGTGAGTGAAAAGGGATTGGTTTTTGGGATGGTGTATTGTCCGTGACGCCACCCACGGTTGTGGTGATTGTGACACCACCGCTGCTCTGTGTGGGGATCCCGGGAGCGGTGACAGGGAGCAGCAAAGTTGTTGGTTCTCCCCTCCGTGGGTAGGGGGTGGTGGTCCCGGGGCCCAGTGATGAGGTGGGGGATGAGGGATGGCAGGGCCGGTGCAGGGCTTGGTGGGGTGCAGGGACGCGGGGGCAGCGCTGTGCCTCACGGCACTGTGGTACTCACTCAGCCTGAGACAGGGACACAGTTCTCGGTAAAACACACGGCTGGAAAGACGGTTCCCACGGACGGCTGCTTTTGCTTTTCCCCAGTAGTTGACGGTGACTGTCTCTGTTCCTGCACCTAAGTTTCTGTGTTGGTAGCGATGGGTTCCCACCGGTAACCCGCTCCCCGGCTTAGATATGGGCCGGAGGAGCCCCTTCTTGCCCGCAGGCGCTGGCCCTGGGAAACTGGTGCCTTGGCGGTGGCGGTGTCTCCCCTTTACGGTTGGACTGTTGCCTTCAATCGGGACTTAGTTGTTTGGAGACCCGGAGGTCCCCTTCACTGACGGATTTGGAAAATTCACGGCGACTCCTAGCCTTGCCGGGATCCGAAAGGCCCCTGCCAATGGTGCTGGCTTCTCTTCGTATACCGCTCTGGTACCGCCGGGCCACCACCCGTCCGCGGTCCTTTTGGCAACCTCCGAGCAGCCTCTCCTGCAGACGGTCACCGCCGTCTGCTAACCTTGCTGTCCCGGTCCGGGGCACACACCCGGACCAACTTCAGACTTTCAAGCTGTCACTTCTCTCACTCTAACTCTCCACTTCACCTCCTTCTACTTCCTCCTCCTAAACTCAACTTGCTTCCTCTCACTTTCACTTCCAAACTCTATCTGCCTGGTTTTCCCGCCTCCAGGGCTGTGAACTCCTCGGTGGGCGGAGCCAACTGCCTGGCCCACCCCCCTGGTGTGGACATCAGCCCCTGGAGGAAGGCAACAAGGATTTTTGTTCTAGCCTTGATGTGCCTATCTGGGGTGTAGGGTGTGGTGGTGTCATGACCTGTGACCCCTGGCTTGCCCAGGGCGTCACATATTGATTGCCTGAGCGCACATAAAACAAATCTTATTAATTTGGAGTTCAAGAGGCAAAGAAGGAGATTATTTCGCTCACAGTAGGAAATAAATTAGAAAAAATAATGACGTGAGCTCCAAATATTTTTGAGAAAGGGAGAGTGGGAGAGAGTGTAGATCGGGAGCGTGGTAGAGAGACAGAGAGAGATCGGGAGCGTGGGGAGAGACAGAGATCAGGAGAGTGGGAGAGCTACAGAGAGAGATCAGGAGAGTGGGAGAGAGAGAAGACAGGGAGAGTGGGAGAGAGGCAGAGAGAGATTGGGAGCTTGGGAGAGAGACAGAGAGAGATCGGGAGCGTGGGAGAGACAGAGAGATCGGGAGCGTGGTAGAGAGACAGAGAGAGATCGGGAGCGTGGGAGAGCGACAGAGAGAAATCAGGAGAATGGGATAGAGAAGACAGGGAGAGTGGGAGAGAGTCAGAGAGAGATTGGGAGCGTGGGAGAGAGACAGCGAGAGATTGGGAGCGTGGGAGAGAGACAGAGAGAGATCGGGAGTATGGTAGAGAGACAGAGATCGAGAGCGTGGGGAGAGACAGAGAGAGAGATCAGGAGAGTGGGAGAGCGACAGAGAGAGAGATCAGGAGAGTGGGAGAGAGAGAAGACAGGGAGAGTGGGAGAGAGGCAGAGAGAGATTGGGAGCGTGGGAGAGAGTCTATACAGACTAAGTGCCCACAGCCTAGAGGTGGAAACAGGGCGTCACCGACAGACATACCAGCCGTGGGAGAACAGACTGTGCCAGCACTGCCAACAGGGAGCTTTGGAGGACGAGGCCCATTTCCTGCTGCACTGTAACAAATACTCAGCAGTGAGGGCCTCCCACTTCCAGAAACTTACCACTCATGTGTCGCCCTGGGATAAGGGGTACTCAGATCCGGTCCACGGGGTCACTTCTGGGGGTATCACGGTGGCGTGACCCGGCCTGTGATCCCAGGCTCCACAGTAAGAAGGGGATTAGGTAAGGGAGATTGTCCGTGACGCCACCCGTGGTGTGCGGTGAGGTAACGGAGCACCGCCGCTGCCGGTTAATGGATCCCGGGGATGGTGGTGGGCAGCAAGGTGGTGATTTCCCTCCACGGGTAGGGTGTTGGTGTCCCGGGACCCTGGTGAGGTGGTGCAGGGAGGAGATGGAGACGGTCTGAGAGCTGTGCGTCCGGTTGGACCGGGGGATGTTGTTACTGACAGGTTCGCTTTGCAAGAAAATTCACACAGAGTCAGGAATTAACCAGAAACTGCCGGAGTCCGCAGCCTTTGGTATGGAGGGTGTTATTGTCCCACACACGGTGCAGCAGCCCGTTCTTTCCCTGCAGCCAGGTGCCTCTTTCTCCACTCTTCCTCTTTCTCCTCAGCCGGGAACAGGGAGTCCACTCCCCTGAAGTGATCCGGGTCAACCTTGGTACCGGCGGGCCGCTACCCTGCCCCGGCTTCCTCTGGCCCCTTCCTCACTAACAGCCTGTCCCGGCCCTTTTGGAGCACGCTTCTGTAGCAGCCCAGGAGCTACAACTCCGGGCTCCTCTCTTGTCTCTCTCTCCACACACTCTGCTCCAGCCCCTCCCCTCCTGCTCTGTTTTGCTCTCACACTGGGGGAGGTGGTTTGTCCTGCTGCACTGGTGTGGGATCAGGTTACCAAGGAGGATTAACTCTTTCTGTGACAACCTGGCTTTGCCAGGGCGTCACACTCATACCTCGGACTTTCCATCCATGGACGAGGAGAGGAAACTAGGCATCCTACTGGGAAAAGAGGGGAATCAATGGTGGAGATCGTTGCCCAATATGTCACCACATGTCATAAGCTGAGAGGAACATAAGACCCCTAAAAAGACTTTCAGCGCCCAAATTATTATTATTATTATTATTATTTATTTATAGAGCACCATTAATTCCATGGTGCTGTACATGAGAAGGGGGTTACATACAAAATACGTATACAAGTTACAGTAGACAGACTAGTACAGAGGGAAGAGGGCCCTACCCTTGCGGGCTTACATTCTATAGGATTATGGGGAGGAGACAATAGGTGGGGTGTAGGTCAGGCGGCAGCTCCGCACGGTGGTCGGGCGGCAGCTCCGCACGGTGGTCGGGCGGCAGCTCCGCACGGTGGTCGGGCGGCAGCTCCGCACGGTGGTCGGGCGGCAGATCCGCACGGTGGTCGGGCGGCAGCTGCGCACGGTGGTCGGGCGGCAGCTGCGCACGGTGGTCGGGCGGCAGCTGCGCACGGTGGTCGGGCGGCAGCGAGTTCATTGTAGATTGTAGGCATTTCTGAACAGGTGCGTTTTCAGGTTCCGTTTCAAGTTTGCAAGAGTAGGGGATAGTCTGACGTGTTGAGGCAGCGAGTTCCAGGAGACTGGGGATGCTCGGGAGAAGTCTTGGAGTCGGTTGTGTGAGGAGCGAATGAGAGAGGAGGAGAGGAGGAGATCTTGGGAGGACCGGAGGTGACGTGTTGGAGTGTAGTGGGAGAGTAGTTCGGAGATGTACGGAGGGGAAAGATTAAAATTTAAATTGTGCCCAACTCCCCATAACCCTGATCCACTCCCAAAACACTTACTGTATTTCTCTTGCTTTGGCAACACTAATTGTATTTAAATTGTATTTTGGTCCTGCCAATAAAGCATATTTGAATTTGAATTTGAGAGGGAGAGTGGGAAAGAGACAGAAAGAGAGATCGGGAGAGTGGGAGAGAGACAGAAAGAGGGAGATTGGGAAAGAGGGAGATTTGGAGATTCAGAGAGTGTGAGAGAGGGACAGCGGGAGTGTGGGAGAGCGGGAGTGTGGGAGAGCGGGAGTGTGGGAGAGCGGGAGTGTGGGAGAGAGAGTGAGTGGGAGAGAGGGACAGCGGGAGCGTGGGAGAGAGAGTGAGTGGGAGAGAGGGACAGCGGGAGCGTGGGAGAGAGAGTGAGTGGGAGAGAGGGACAGCGGGAGCGTGGGAGAGAGAGTGAGTGGGAGAGAGGGACAGCGGGAGTGTGGGAGAGAGAGTGAGAGGGAGAGTGGGAGAGAGGGAGATTTGGAGATTCGGAGAGTGTGAGAGAGGGACAGCGGGAGTTTGGGAGTTTGGGAGTGTGGGAGTGTGGGAGTGAGAGTGGGAGAGAGGGAGATTTGGAGATTCGACGAGTGTGAGAGAGGGACAGCGGGAGTGTGGGAGTGAGAGTGAG
This sequence comes from Anomaloglossus baeobatrachus, assembly GCF_048569485.1. Classification (NCBI taxonomy): domain Eukaryota; kingdom Metazoa; phylum Chordata; class Amphibia; order Anura; family Aromobatidae; genus Anomaloglossus; species Anomaloglossus baeobatrachus. The sequence goes on from NC_134364.1 coordinate 114,812,464, forward strand.
AGAGAGGGAGATTTGGAGATTCGGCGAGTGTGAGAGAGGGACAGCGGGAGTGTGGGAGTGTGGGAGTGTGGGAGTGTGGAAGAGAGAGCGAGAGGGAGAGTGGGAAAGTGACAGATTAAGAGAGAGGCAGAGTGGGAGACTGGGAGAGAAACCGAGAGACAGTTACTATGTTGGGCAATGCCGTATACTACAGCTAGTAAGATATACATTTTATTTTTTTTACTTTAAGAGATGCCAAAATGCATTACATTTATTAACAGTATTTTGTGCTAAACCAAACCATACTATAACAGAGTAGAATGGTCCATATATCGCTAAATAGCAATGACCACCACAGGATTGACACCATCATTGATAAAAGGACGGGCCTTTATATACAGGACTCTGAAAAGCTTCTGCAATTGAGATAAAAGGTTGTAACGCAAGGTATCATAGTAGCCGAATTTTGGGACTAATGAATGGTTTGAGTAAGCAGTGATCATGTATTATATCCATCTGAAGGGTTTACATAATTGTTACATTAGCAAAGAAAGCACTGCTGGAAGAAACAATTACAATCCCATAGATCATCCAGCAGACGATTACACTATTGCGTGGTATGTGTCTCCGTCCCTGGTTACTTATGTGACACATTGTGAATTGATAGGCACATGCTGGGAATTCAATGCAATTTTTAGAAATGGCACTTTATATGGCGTTGCTGAAGTAGTAGGGATTCTCCTATCTGCAATATTGCTCATTATAACTATCATTACAGGTAATCAGCAGTCTACCTATTTTATTATTGCCTTGAAAAAGTATTAATACCCTGTGAACTGTGGGATTTTATGTGATATACCAAAACTAAGTAGCAAGTATTTGTGAAGTGTTAATGGCCCGTCACACACATGATTATGCTTTGATCTAAACAACTCATTGTAGCTTTATCGGTATGTTTAGGAATATTGTCTTGCCTGAAGGTGAAACTACACCCCAGACTCAAGTCTATTACACCCTCTAACATGTTTTCTTCCAGGATTTCCCTGTATTTGGCTCCATCCAGTTTCCCATCAACTCTGATCAGCTTCCCTGCCCCAGCTGAAGAAAAGTCTCCCCAGAGCAGGATGCTGCCTCCACCATGTGTGATGGTGGGCATGGTATTTTCAGGGTAATGTGCAGGGTTAGTTTTCCACCACACATTGCGTTTTGCATTTTTTTGAAAAGAAGTTCTACATGTGTCTCATCTGACCAGAGCACATTATTTCATATGCTCGCTGCGTCCCTTACATGGCTTTTTGAAACCTGCAAATGGGACTTTTTATGTCTTGTTTCCAAAAATCCCTTTCTTCTTGTCACTCTTCCATAAAGGGCAGATTTGTGTTATATATGACTAAGGGTTCGCGCCCACTAGTGTATAAACAATCGCTCCAATACTCATCCAGAAAATTTGGATGCATGTCATGTTAATGTCATTGTGCATGTCGTGCCATATTTTTTCTTGCCAAGTGTCTGTATGACATGCGTATGTAATGCGTTTTTAATTTCATCTTTTACATACTCTAATACCTTATGTGCATTAAAGCTAGTTGGCATAACTAATAAAGCAATCTTATATAGAGATAGATAAATTAAATATCGTGAAAATATACAATTTCCCAACCCCCCTACATATTATAAAGCTCTCCCCTTTAGTGCCTTTCATGTTGAGTTTATTGTACATCCTTTTATTCTTATTTAACTTAATAAAAAAATGATAAAAAAAACCAGCATGGGATCCCCCCCTATTTTTAATAACTAGGAAAAGTAAAGCAGAAAGCCAGGGGCTGGAATTATCCCGTTTGAAAGGTTCATGGTTATTTTGCCCTTCCCAGTCTAAAGATAACAGATCACAGGCATCCCAGAAGTGACGCATCACATTAGATGTGCCAATTCTGGCGTTTTGCCCATCTCTTCCTGACTCTTCTCCCCAACTTCATCCCTGACCTGTCTGGTGTGTTCCTGTTCCTTGGTTTTCATGATGCTGTTTGATCCCTAATGTTCTCAAACCTCCGAGGCCTTCACAGAACAGCTGTAGTTATACTGAGAATGAAGTACACCCAGGTGGACTCAATTTACTAATTATGTGACTTCTGGAGGTAATTGGTCACTCAGAATTATATTTAGGGGTACCGGACAACACTGGGCTGAATACAAGTGTACGTCACAATTTTCAAATTATAGATTGAAAATAATTAAAAAATCAGGTTTCATTTCCTTTTAAGCTTTAATAATACTTGCTATTTTGTGTTTGTATATCACTATCATTTTCACGACCAAGGACCGTATATATACGTCCTTGGCCCTGTCTGTCCCTTTAATGCGAGGTCGCGCGGTGAGCATACATTATTTCCCTCACATGTCTGCTGATGTGATCAGCAGACATATGCAACTAACAGGCACGGGTGCATCTCCAATCCACACGTGCCGCTTAACCCCTTAGATTGTGTTGTCAAACTCTGACAGTGCAATCTAACACAGGCCGACAGGGATTGCGCTGGTCCCAGCCGCCATCGGTGCTCCTGTGATGCGATAACAGGGCGCCAATGGTTTGCCATGTCAGCGTGGGGTGAAATGATGACCACTGTCTCTCCCATGACTCGCTTCCTGGGAATGCCAGCAGAGCGCCGGCATTCATAGGAGATCAGAACAAGTGATCAGACAGTGTAGGCTTAAAGTCTCCTATGGGGTCTAGTAAAAAGAATAAAAAATGTAAACTTAAAAAAAAAAAAAATGAACCCCCTCCCTCCTAAAAGTTCAAATCAGCTCCCTTTTGCCCCATTGAAAATAAAGCAATATATAAAAAAATACTCTTATTTGATATCGCCGAGTTCAAAAATGCCCGATCTATCGAAATATTAAAAAAATTAACACAACATAGCAAGAAATAAATAAAAATGCTGGAATTACGTTTTTTGTTTTTTTTTGGTCACTGCAACATTGCATTAAAATGCAATAAGAGGCGATCAAAACATCGCATCTACCCAAAAATAGTATAATTAAAAACGTCAGCTTAAGACACAAAAAATAAGCTATCAGTGAGCCCCAGATCCCGAAAAATGAGAACGCTATGGGTCTTGGAATATGGCGACAAAAGCGCAATTCTTTTTTTTTTTTTATTATAAACATCTGAATTTTTTTTCACCACTTAATTAAAAGTAAAACTAGACAAATTTAGTATTTACGAACTCATACTGACCTGGGGGAATCATAATGTCAGGTTACTTCTACCATACAGTGAACACGGTAAATAAAACCCATCAAAAACAATCGTGCAATTGCAGTTTTTTTGCAATTTCACTGCAGTTGGAGTTTTTTTTGCTGTTTTCCAGTACAGTATGGGGCAGAATGAATGGTGTCATTCAAAAGTACAACTCTGCCCACTAAAAAGAAACCTTCACATGGCTATAATGATGGAAAAATAAAAAAGTTATGGCTCTCGGAGCAAGTGTGTAAAGCAAGCCACTACTTACGGGTAATACAGATGGAAGAGTAGTTGTTACGGGGGGGCTGTCTGATAAGAACCTAAAGGAGTATCAGACAGTCAGGGTCCACCGTGCAAAGACTCTGCTGCAGACTATGGCAGAGTGCAATACCTCTGTTAACTCACAGACGGATATAATAAGTAAGTAAAGCAATTCCTCCCTTACTTGGAGGGTGTGTGGAATGATCTCTGTTAATAATCACAGAGACAAAGGCAATGTGTGCGAAATGGCACCTACCTAGGTCCGCTCTTCTAGTGGTGCAAAAGAGACGAACAGCAGCGTAAGCCGCACAAAGCTCCTACCTGCGTTCGCTCCACTAGTGTGCGAGGACACGAACCACTAGATATGGCACCTGCCTAGGTCCGCTCTTCTAGTGGTGCAAAAGAGACGAACAGCAGCGTAAGCCGCACAAAGCTCCTACCTCTGTTCGCTCCCCTAGTGTGCGAGGATACGAACAACTGCCAGACGCAGTATAAGGAACGTTACCCTAGCGGCAACGTCCACCTACGAGTCGAACCACAAGGCCCAGCCAGACCATGTGCCTCAGGCACCTGCCTATGTCCGCTCCCCTAAGAGGTAAGGATACGGACAGCAGCCGAAGCTGTAAGGTATAAGAACGCTACCCTGCCGGTAGCGCTCACCTAGCATAGACAGAGGAATGCCTAGAGGAACGCGCACAGAGCGTCTACTCTTATGCATGAACCAAGAGGACTGAGCGCCATGCGGCGTGTGTCAGGGTCTTATATAGACTCTGTGCCTCATCCAAGATGGAGGACACCAGAGCCAATCCGCTGCCAGAACGACAGGAGTGACGTCATGCTGGCCTATCACCGAGCAAGGCATCACAAGCACATGACCAGCGACCAATCGGCATAGAAGGTGTCAGAGACATGTGACCTCGTGTCAGCGATGATGTCACCCGCACATGTGCAATGGCTCCAAGATAGGACTTAAGGCTACTTTACACACTGCGATATCGGTCCCGATATCGCTAGTGTGCGTACCCGCCCCCATCTGTTGCGCGACACGGGCATATCGCTGCCCGTGGCGCACAACATCGCCCAGAGCCGTCACACATACTTACCTGTCCGGCGACGTCGCTGTGACCGGCGAACCGCTTCCTTTCTAAGGGGGCGGTCCGTGCGGCGTCACAGCGACGTCACTGAACCGCCGCCCAATCGCAGCGGAGGGGCGGAGATGAGCGGGACGTAACATCCCGCCCACCTCCTTCCTTCCGCATAGCGGCCGGGAGGCAGGTAGGGAGACGTTCCTCGCTCCTGCGGCGTCACACGCAGCGATGTGTGATGCCGCAGGAACGAGGAACAACCTCGTTACTGCTGAAGTAACGATAATTGGGAATGGACCCCCGTGTCGCCGATTAGCGATTTTTCACTGTTTTGCAACGATGCAAAATCGCTAATCGATGTCACACGCAACGGCATCGCTAATGCGGCCGGATGTGCGTCACGAATTCCGTGACCCCAACGACTCCGCATTAGCGATGTCGTAGCGTGTAAAGCCCGCTTTAGTCTCTGGCGCTCGCACATGTGCAGTAGCAAGAAATCTGGACTTAGTCTCCAGCGCTCGCACATGTGCAGTAGCAAGAAATCTGGACTTAGTCTCCAGCGCTCGCACATGTGCAGTAGCAAGAAATCTGGACATAGCCTCCAGTGCTCGCAGCAACCGTAACAGTAGTAATGAAAGCCGGGGTCTGGTAACAGGAAGAAACGTATGGACACAGGGAGAATTCAGGCATAGTCAGGTCACGATCCAGGGTCAGTATTCCAGGAAGACACGTAATAACTTCTGGGAGAATGCTGAGACGTAGTCAGATAATGGTCTGGGGTCAAAAGCCAAGAAGTCACAAAAGGAACAGGTAAAGAGAAGTCAAGCAACAGTCCAGGGTCTGAAAATAGGGATCAGAACAAAACAAAGACACTAGCCAACAGCACAACTACCAAACCAGAATGTACGACTGGCATGTAGATGTTAAAAAATGCACAATACAAGGAAACCAATATATAAGACATGAATGAGATAAAGATATACATAACATAATCGAAAGATAAAGTATGTAAAAAATAAGATACAATAAAATTGTAAGATAAAATATAATAAAATGTAAAGAAATAAAGAGAATAAATGGATAAAATAAAGAAATCTCGTCCTTGTATTCCCCATGCACCGGCTGGTTCCCGCATCCTTACACCCATCAAACACTTTTCTTTTTTTCTTACCAAGAGGCTTTGTCTCCAGAAAAAGAGCAGTTGTGTAAGAGGTTCAGGAATAAGAAACAGGATTCATTATAATCACATCTATAAAAATCCTATAAAATTCACATAAATGTAATTTGACGGATATAAGATGGGGACTGGTGCCAGATGGATTGTGAATGTGCTGCACACATAGAGGATTTCAGAAGTGACATTTTGTATATACAGTATGTATAATGGCTGGTGGCCAAGTTCCTCAACATTGGAAGAATTGTATATATAAGGAAATTTTCTGCTTAATGCTTTTGTAAATTATGTTTCCATAATTATAGACTTACCAAGCCCGGCCATGTAATGCTTTTCTGTCTGGAGCTGTTGCATAGATATGTTCCCCAGTTGCACTCTAGCTAGACTGTACCTGAATGAGCACAGCGGGTTCTATTTTTGCACCATTCACTGGATGAATGTCAGATCATATTACTATTTTAGTTGTACCGCTATACCGCCTTTACAGTTGTGCAAAAAGATTCAAGCCAGGAGCACTGTATGCTCATCACTGCTTTGCACTGATGAAGGGCAAACATCCTGAAACACGTGTCTACAAATGGAGCGTCTGCTTTGGCTTGGAGTGTCCGGCAGTCAGGCCAATAAACTCAGCTGGAAAAAATGCTCCTGTAATTGCCACAATGTGACTGTAGGATAGCAAGGGACAAGGCCTCTTATGCTGTCCCTCACTATAGGGGTTCATAGGCTTTTCCTAACCTCAAGCTTACCCCTAATGGCGGAGATGCATGAGTCTCGTGCTTGGCTATGCTACTGACCAGAACTAATGTGATTCCCCCCTCCCACCAAAGAAGGGGCAGGAGTGAGATGGAAACACATATAAAGACAGACAGGAGAAAACCAAAACTCTGACACACTGCATACTCAAAGGAACAAACAATGAGAGACTCAGGAGAAAAGCAAGAGAAGGAAGGTAGCAACAAAAAGACAACACGTTTTCATGAGTGTATCTCGCTTGAGGGATACCCCAGGTGAATCTGGTGTCTTAGGCTATATGCCCATGGGACAACGTACCCGCAGATTTTTCCGCGGAAAACCTGCGGATTTATCTAGATTTTCCAGATAAATCCGCAGGTTTACGCAAGTACAGACACTCCGCATGTTACCCTATGGGATTTGGAGAGTGCTGTATCAATGCTGCAGTATGTGCGGCTGCAGAAAATGCTGCGGATGTCCCTCAGCCGCATGTAATGACATGTCAATTATTCATGCAGAAATATCTGCAGAATTCCTGCCTTTCTGCTATGGAGATAGAGGGCGGGAATTCCACAGGTATTTCCGCACTTGTCCCGCAGGTTTACCACAACAAAAATGCTGGAATCCTGCAGAAATGGATAGCTGCGGATTCCAGGGAGCAGCTGTGGAAAACCTGTGGCAAAATCCATAGGTACATTGTCCCGTGGGCATATAGCCTTAGGGGTACTTTGCACGCTGCGACATTGCTAGCCGATTGTAGCGATGCCAAGCGCGATAGTCCCCGCCCCCCGTCGCAGCTGCTATATCTTGTGATAGCTGCCGTAGTGAACATTATCGCTACGGCAGCTTCACACGCACTCACCTGCCCTGCGACGTCGCTCTGGCCGGCGACCCGCCTCCTTCCTAAGGGGACGGGTCATGCGGCGTCACAGCGACATCACCCGGCAGGCGGCCAATAGAAGCGGAGGAGCGGAGATGAGCGGGACGTAAACATCCCGCCCACCTTTTGCCTTCCGCATTGCAGGTGGAGGCAGGTAAGGAGATGTTCCTTGCTCCTTCGGCTTCATACACAGCGATGTGTGCTGCCGCAGGAACGAGGAACAACATCGTATCTCCTATTGGTGCCACATTTTAGAAATGACCGACGCTACACAGATCACCGATTTACGACGCTTTTGCGATCGTTTATCGGTGCATCTAGGCTTTACATGTTACGACGTCGTTACCGGCGCCGGATGTGCGTCACTTTCGATTTGACCTCGACGATATCACAGTAGCGATGTCGCAACGTGCAAAGTACCCCTTAAGGTCACTGCACCTAGGCACTGTCATTTTCACTACTGTTATTTCATAACATCTCCTTGCTTGTGGTGCTGAAAGGGTTAAGCACCCTTTCTTGTCTGGCTGCAGGCTTTAGCTATCAATCTCAGGTGTGGCTCTTTCAGATCACTCCCCTTCCCTATTTAAGTCATGTTGTCTGATCACATAATGCCTGTTATAAAAACGGAATCCTCATTTCTGTGTTGTCGACTTTGGAAGGACCCAGCACGTGGAGCTAAGACGTGCGGTAACAGGTCTCCTGATTGTCCCCATATTTTAACTATAATTTGCCACTTTCTCTACTTGTTTTGAAAAGTACCAAGAAGGTGTACAGAATTTAGTGGCAATGGGTGAGTTTGCGGTCTTTCTTGCATATTTGTTTCTATCTGTATATGGATTTTTGTGCACACGATAACCACGGCACGAACCAGTGGGAAATAGGAGTTACAGAGGCCATTTGCACAGGTGTAACATCACTGTCAAAAGGCAAAAGTGGAAGCGAGAAAAAGAGAATTACCTGCTATAAAAACCAATGCGAATAAGTGTGAGGAGGGAAACAGAAGACATTGGAAACAAGCCTGGAGGAGAAGAGTAGACCTGTATTCCACCACTAATCTGCTATGGAAAGATAGCAGGCAATTGAACATAACAGGTGAATGATGAAACCAAGCATAGGCATGATGAAGGTCCCGCAGGTTTCCTACAAAGCGCAGCAGAAGCTCCTGTAACACTCCACGAGAGAAGTAACAGTGTAAGGGGTAGTCGGACCCCTGGTAGTGAAGGAGCGGTTTTTCCCCCCTGAAAACGCCACAGTAGTATGGTGGCAAATTGTAAATGTTGATGGTAAAATGTTACCTGTCATAAACTGTTTCCCCACTAGGTGCCAGTGTAGAGCAGTGGTTCCCCTGGTAACAGTGGCAGGGAAGGAAGGGGCAGGGCAGCCTAGGTGGGGAAGGAAGGGTTCTGAATGCAGAGTCCAGTGTGCAGTGAGATGTGAGAGGCGAGCAAGCTCGGTCTGAGGTGACGGGACAGAGTGTGGGAGTGAGACGAGGCAGTCAGCCTGAGTGAGTACTCTTGGCTAGAAAGCAGAGGAAACCCATGAGAAACGGTGGAAGAGTTGGGACTAGTCCGGAGCCGGTGGTGTGTACTAGCGTGGAGTGCAGCTATCAGGGGGATAACAAGTGGCCCCTGCAGGCGAAGGTTAGTGCCCTGACAAAGAAGTGGAGAGGTGAGAACTTATCCAGAGCCGGTAGTGTGTGCTGGATCTGCCCTACAGTAAATCCGGGTTAGAGCGCAGCTACTAGGGGGTTAACGTATGTCCCCTGCAGGCAAAGGAAAGTGCCCGTAGAGAAAAGGAAACCGTTTTTGTAGAAAAGGACCTGTAACTTGTAACGTACTAAAGTAAGCCTGCTGCAAACAAAAAGATGGAAGCTTTGTTTAATAAATCGGTGTTTGGTTTATCTGCTGCCTGCAATTGTCTCTTTCCTGAAAGTGAAGAAGGAGCTGGAGAGCACAGAAAGAACGCTGTCATGAATGGGCCCCATGCATCCACACTCTGCCCCAACAACACACCTGTTTTGCAAGTAACGGCCGGGCCGGGGTTCAGCCTGCAGCTCACAAGGCGAGGGGACCCGACTTCACCCCCTGAGGCGCCCCCTGCCCCCGTTACATTTTGGCATAGTCGGCAGGATCAAGCCCGCAGAAGAGAAACCCCGAGGAGAGACCAAGTGGTGCCTGATGTACTGAACAGGTCACAAGATGGCGGCAAGATGGCGGCCGTCCTCATGGATTTAGTGAAGGCGCGAAAAGTGGGCGCCAAACGAAAAGCGCTGGGCTGGCTTGTAAGGAAGAAGCCCGGAGTGCACCGCCCAAAGAGGGGAGGTGCTTGCCCCGAGATACTGCAGAGGTCTAGAGACGTGGGCGGCATCGCAAGAAAGAAGAAGCGTCGCAAATGCTGTGCCGACCTGGTGGGTGAGGCCGGGGGCAGAGTATGGGCAGAAGCGGGAAAAGAAGAACCGCCTCCACCTTCCCCGGCGCGATTGCAACCCCGGCAGTGGAAGAAGAAGCAAACTCCAATACCTGGACCAAGCAGAATGGAGAACAGAGCGTGGCGCGCTCAGCATAAGCAAGCGCTCGCTGAAGCCTGTGGGCTGAAGAGTACCCCGACGGTCGCGCCAAAAGCGGCCGCCGAACCTACGGCTGGAGACAAGCCAAGAGAAGCATCGGCATTACTGGTGATACATCAGAGTATGGTGTCGCACCCGGTAGTTGTTGTCGGCAGCCCACTGCGGTCCCATCCAGCTACCCCCTCACCCCCCCAGGAGGCTGAAGGGCCTGAACCGGAGAAGGAAGTACCGGAGCCACCGGGTTATGAGCCGTTTCGTAGGCTACCCCACTTACCTGGACAGTCCCTCTCCTACCATGTGAGGGCCCAGCGGGCCGAATGGCTGCGTGCATACCACCCAGCGTGAAGAGGTGGTCATCCGGAAGAGACGTCTGTTTGTTGTTGGGAGCCAGCGAATGTTACAGCTCAAGCAACGTTAAAAGTACTGAACCCGGGAGGAGCTTAATGCAGAACTGTGCGTGGACTCCTTCCGTGACTGTTAAGAAGGAATCTTGTCCTGTTGTTTTCTGCCCACCCAAAGACCGGGAGCGCTTGGAAATAGCCTCCGGGCAGAAGGTCAGCTAAGACCGGGAGCGCCTGAGGAGGGCCTCCGGGCAGATGTGCGACTAAGACCGGGAGCTTCCCTGGAGGGACTCCGGGCACCAAACTTGTGTGCCAGTCTGTGTGTTTTAAGTATTGTGTTTTCCTACATGTGTTGTTTTGCAGGTACGAACCTCGCCAGGAGGCTGAGGTTAAAGAGGGGAGGAATGTAAGGGGTAGTCGGACCCCTGGTAGTGAAGGAGCGGTTTTTCCCCCCTGAAAACGCCATAGTAGTATGGTGGCAAATTGTAAATGTTGATGGTAAAATGTTACCTGTCATAAACTGTTTCCCCACTAGGTGCCAGTGTAGAGCAGTGGTTCCCCTGGTAACAGTGGCAGGGAAGGAAGGGGCAGGGCAGCCTAGGTGGGGAAGGAAGGGTTCTGAATGTGTGGCGCCCCTGACCTGGTCAGGCACCACTGAGTACTGCACCCATGCTGGGGACAGTACAATACAGGTAATCCAGAAGGCTGACCGAGGTGTGACTACACAGGCGCATAGTGATCAGGTCTCACACATGTACCTTTGGGAGGACCCCTGGGGATCCCAGGAGGGGGCAAAGCCTTCACCTCCACTGGAATAGTGGAGGGGGTAAAAAGCCTCCATCTCCACTCAAGGGGTGTGGTGGAGAGCCTGGTTGCTAGGTGGCGTAGGCAAGAACAGGAGAGGAGGAGCAGTGAGCCGGTTCAGTGTGCAGTTCAGGGGGAGCAGACGTCAGGAGCAGACCCCTGGGGCTGTGGCAGTCTGACAGCGTCCGCGCAGTGGCTACCGACGGGGGAGAACGGTCACCTAGTAGTGCTACCCGAAATCCATCTTCAGCTAAAGAGAGAGCAACGGAGTGGGAAGTAAGGAGACTGCTAGGGAGTTACCAGGCCCAAACGGGTAGTAGGTCCCAGTGCAGGGATAGATCCACCTTTCCTTGCCAAACCTGCTTGAGGGGGTACTTTACACCCCCAAGAACACACTAAAAAGTCCGCAGCCACGTCGCCACAGTTAGGGCCCATAGTTCACAGGAGGCAAGCAGCCGGAGTGTCCTGGTCCAGGCTACAAGCAAACGGACAAAACGAAGGGGAGAGAGGCTTCGGCAACTTCCCTGGGTGACCCCCATAGGGACTAAAAGTCGGGGTTACCCCAAAACGCAAAGGGCTAAGGAAGGCGAGTCGGTAGTCACCCTCATCAGTCAGCCTGAAGGACACCTGGTTCCAGCCTGGTTCATCCCAGCTACGCCCGGGTTACTCACTCTGCCACCTTCTGTGAGTAAAACCCCTGAAAGACATTCTGCTTGTGTGGAGTTATTCTGCGCCTTGTGGTTCTACACACCTACACAGGGCCCTGGGGCTTGCCTCACTCTCAGGAGGCTGTTACAACTGACTGCACCCACCATCAGCCCCAGGCATTCCTTAATCTGCAGTGGCGGTCCCCACTGACCGCAATTCTGAGAGTGGCGTCACGACAATCCTAAAAGAAGGTTTCCTACCTGTGACCAGATCCAGCTGCGTGGAGTCCCTGAAGGTAATGCACCGACACAACACTGGAGGGGCTACACATCTGGCGTCACGAACAGGATAAGGACTAGACCTGTTCAGACAGGTGACCATGTGCCTGGGCGGTCCGCTTGGAAAATTGGAAGCGCCGCCATATTGCCACCATGAAAAGCGCGCTGAAAAACAACAGCAGCCCGCGCTGGGAGAAGTTGCCGCCCACGAAGAGGTGTGGCTACCCAGAGATCCCCTGAAGAGTCCTGACCTCGCAAGTGAAGAGAACGGAGGCGTTCAGAGACGTCGGGACAGAAAGGGAGCCAGAAGCCTGCTGTTAGAGGAAATGGCGTCTGGATGCAGAGATCCCGAGCCAGGCTCCGCTGCCTGGTGGGCCCGAGAGCTTGCTCAGTGCTGCAACCAACTAGAAACCAGGGTTCTACGGCAGCTCAGCGAGGGACGCAAGGAGCTCCTGGGGATGGCTACGGCGGTACAGGCCTACGAGGAGAGGGCCACGCGACGAGTGCCAGACCGAGCGGCGACGACTCAGACCCCGATGCTGCTACCGATGGGTGAGTCCAGTGTTGCCCCTGCCAGCACGAGTGCCCCGACCCCTGCTGCCACGCCCGTAGTCCCCGAAGAGGCGCCCGCCGCGGCGATGCTGAACCAGGCCGCAGCCACGCCAGGTGCGGCCCGCCAAGCCCAGGCCGCCGCAGCGATGCCCTGCCCGGCCCGCCAAGAACCGGCTACAGCAGCGATGCCCTGCCCGGCCCGCCAAGAACCGGCTACAGCAGCGATGCCCTGCCCGGCCCGCCAAGAACCGGCTACAGTAGCGATGCCCGCTAAGACTTCAGCTGCAACAGCGACGCTGATCCAGGCCGCCGCCATGTCAGGCGCGGCCCGCCAAGACAAGGTTGTATCACCATTTACCCTGGCCTGCCAGGCCAGAGCAGACACCGCTCCCCAGTCCAAGGAGGTCCCTGCTAGGAAGTCTACGCTGGGGGAGGACCCCGAATACCAGAAGCTGAAGGCTGACCTAGAGGCCCAGTTCCCACAGGAGATGGTGGACCGGTATCTGCTCCCTCCGCACGCCCCCAGGAAGACTCTGGAAATATCCACGCCAAAAAGTCCACCGTCCTGGCCAGCTGATGAACACCCATCCCCAGCGCTGCCACAACAGGAGTGCTCAGAAGAACTAAGGGGGAGAGGAGGACAGAAGGCTGAGGAGCTGACCCCGGAGCCATCAGCAGTGGATCCATGCCCAGAGCCAGAGATGCTGCCGTATTCCCGCTGGGATGAAGAGGAAGATTTGTCCAGCAACCTCACCTGGGAGCCTGCCAGCAGTGAAGCAGCCACCCAGCAGAATCAAGCCCGCAAAACACGGCGCCGCAGTAGAACCAAGTTTTCCCCTGCACCGCAGTCTCCAGAGAATAAAGATGAAGTCACGGCCAGAGACCTGGAGGAGAAACGGTTCCTGAGAAGGGCCAAATCCCAGGTTAGAGGACCACTTTGTCGTGGAGTTGTGGAAGACTTCAGTTTGAAGAGTGGATATGGTTTTATAGTAGCTCCTGGTATGAAAGAAGGCATATTCGTGAATAGAAGAGACGTTAGAGCTCATTTGCCCAGAGGACATCCAGGCAGAAATCTGCGAACAGGAGACTCAGTGGAATTTACCATGCACCAGGGAGAAAGAGGCTGGTATGCATTGGATGTTACCCCATGTACCAGAAAGCCTTACAGCAGTCCTGCAAAAGAAACAGACACAGAAGAAGAAAGGAGAGATAAAGAACCCACTGATGAGACCACCACGGACGATGAAAGAGATCGAGAAACCAACAGGTGCCGCAGCCCTACAGGCCCAAGCCCTGGTATGGAGGAGTAGAGGAAAGTAAAGTCAGAAGTACAACAAGTTACTGTTTTGACCAGTTTGAAGTTTTTGCAACGTTTATAAGTTTAAGCATGTGCCCACATAAACTAATGTGAGAAATGAACCTTAAGGCTATGAACTGGCTATAGCCACAAACTCTCGCAGTGTAAATAGTTACACCAGAGGGTACCACCACCAGGGCCAGCCTGTTTAGGGGCCTGGCTCGCCTGCAACCAGGGAGCACGTCCGTTATGGGGCCTTGGCTTACCTGCAACCAGAGAGCATGCCTGTTTATGGGGCCTGGCTCTCCACCACAAAGAGGGTACCTGGTCAGCACCAACTGTGGAGGCCGCCTCTACATCCTGCCAGAAGAGGCTGAAGGCGCGGATCTACCAGGCCAGGTGTACCCTGAAAACCACCAGACCCTGGAAGCCGCCTCTACATCCTGCCAGAAGTGGCTGAAGGCGCGGCCAATGGGAGAGGCAGATTGGAGGAAAGGTCTGGGGAAGTGGATGGCCCAGACCTGGTTACCAAAAGAAACCGGTGACCTGCCTCCTGAAAGGGGTTTAGGGTGGGTTAACGGACTTGTGGGTGGAGGGTGGTGATGTATGGTACCTGGTGGTTTTAAAAGTTTTACCATGTTTTAATGTTTTATGCATTTTAAAATGTTGTCTTGCAGCCCGAGGACGTGCTGGTGATAACTAAGGGGGAATGTGGCGCCCCTGACCTGGTCAGGCACCACTGAGTACTGCACCCATGCTGGGGACAGTACAATACAGGTAATCCAGAAGGCTGACCGAGGTGTGACTACACAGGCGCATAGTGATCAAGTCTCACACATGTACCTTTGGGAGGACCCCTGGGGATCCCAGGAGGGGGCAAAGCCTTCACCTCCACTGGAATAGTGGAGGGGGTAAAAAGCCTCCATCTCCACTCAAGGGGTGTGGTGGAGAGCCTGGTTGCTAGGTGGCGTAGGCAAGAACAGGAGAGGAGGAGCAGTGAGCCGGTTCAGTGTGCAGTTCAGGGGGAGCAGACGTCAGGAGCAGACCCCTGGGGCTGTGGCAGTCTGACAGCGTCCGCGCAGTGGCTACCGACGGGGGAGAACGGTCACCTAGTAGTGCTACCCGAAATCCATCTTCAGCTAAAGAGAGAGCAACGGAGTGGGAAGTAAGGAGACTGCTAGGGAGTTACCAGGCCCAAACGGGTAGTAGGTCCCAGTGCAGGGATAGATCCACCTTTCCTTGCCAAACCTGCTTGAGGGGGTACTTTACACCCCCAAGAACACACTAAAAAGTCCGCAGCCACGTCGCCACAGTTAGGGCCCATAGTTCACAGGAGGCAAGCAGCCGGAGTGTCCTGGTCCAGGCTACAAGCAAACGGACAAAACGAAGGGGAGAGAGGCTTCAGCAACTTCCCTGGGTGACCCCCATAGGGACTAAAAGTCGGGGTTACCCCAAAACGCAAAGGGCTAAGGAAGGCGAGTCGGTAGTCACCCTCATCAGTCAGCCTGAAGGACACCTGGTTCCAGCCTGGTTCATCCCAGCTACGCCCGGGTTACTCACTCTGCCACCTTCTGTGAGTAAAACCCCTGAAAGACATTCTGCTTGTGTGGAGTTATTCTGCGCCTTGTGGTTCTACACACCTACACAGGGCCCTGGGGCTTGCCTCACTCTCAGGAGGCTGTTACAACTGACTGCACCCACCATCAGCCCCAGGCATCCCTTAATCTGCAGTGGCGGTCCCCACTGACCGCAATTCTGAGAGTGGCGTCACGACAATCCTAAAAGAAGGTTTCCTACCTGTGACCAGATCCAGCTGCGTGGAGTCCCTGAAGGTAATGCACCGACACAACACTGGAGGGGCTACACAAATGCAGAGTCCAGTGTGCAGTGAGATGTGAGAGGCGAGCAAGCTCGGTCTGAGGTGACGGGGCAGAGTGTGGGAGTGAGACGAGGCAGTCAGCCTGAGTGAGTACTCTTGGCTAGAAAGCAGAGGAAACCCTTGAGAAACGGTGGAAGAGTTGGGACTAGTCCGGAGCCGGTGGTGTGTACTAGAGTGGAGTGCAGCTATCAGGGGGATAACAAGTGGCCCCTGCAGGCGAAGGTTAGTGCCCTGACAAAGAAGTGGAGAGGTGAGAACTTATCCAGAGCCGGTAGTGTGTGCTGGATCTGCCCTACAGTAAATCCGGGTTAGAGCGCAGCTACTCGGGGGTTAACGTATGTCCGCTGCAGGCAAAGGAAAGTGCCCGTAGAGAAAAAGGAAACCGTTTTTGTAGAAAAGGACCTGTAACTTGTAACGTACTAAAGTAAGCCTGCTGCAAACAAAAAGATGGAAGCTTTGTTTAATAAATCGGTGTTTGGTTTATCTGCTGCCTGCAATTGTCTCTTTCCTGAAAGTGAAGAAGGAGCTGGAGAGCACAGAAAGAACGCTGTCATGAATGGGCCCCATGCATCCACACTCTGCCCCAACAACACACCTGTTTTGCAAGTAACGGCCGGGCCGGGGTTCAGCCTGCGGCCCACAAGGCGAGGGGACCCGACTACACCCCCTGAGGCGCCCCCTGCCCCCGTTACAACAGCAGGATCAGGTTTATAAGGACATGACCCCACTTGCGGTAATCTGTCCTGCTAGTCTGTAACTATAGACAGATCAGTCTCGACAACAGGCAGCAAGAAGCAATTAGTGGCCATGACTTTACAGTAATTTTTCACATATCTTGGTATCAAAGCATATGTCACTTTTGATAGTGTCTACATTGGAAATCTAACAGTAAGGGTTTGTTGAAATGACAGTGACCATTTAAGGAACCTTTCTAAGAAGTAAATTGTTTGAAGCCAACAACCTCATCACAATTGTTTTTTATTAAATTTTACTTTACAACAGTGGTTCCCAAACTCCATGTCACAGGTATTTCATGGGTGACAGACAGTCATGTAGTTTCTGGCCATAGAAGGTCACAGTGTTTGGCTGCGCAGAATGCTCCCTGACTTTCCATTGTTCCTGCTGTCAGTATTCATTGGTATAGGTCGCTTTACTGCTGGATTCATCTCTCCCCCTTTTGGACCCAACAGAACCTCGCTTTCCACCCAGCTGCTGATCATCAGCAGTATCTTGGTACCTAAATACTCCCTTCCTTCCTTGAACTGGTGCTGGTGATATTTTCACTTTACTTAAGCCTTGGTTGCAAGCAGGTGGCTTGTACTCCTCTGTGGTTTTGTTGCTAAAAGCTTTGCTGAACTTCTACCTGAGTCATCTAATGATAAGTAGTTCATGCTTTTCCCCTGTGTGTCCTCCTTGTGTCTTCCTTTAGCGTTTAGTGGGGTTGACAAAGAGCTCATCCCACCAGTTCCCTATTTAGGGCCCAGCACTAAGGTTCCACACCTATGCGCTGAGCAGGATACCTGACCCTAGGTATCCTATCTAGGGTGGTGAGGGACCTCAGGGACCAGCAGCAGGTTTGGTCATGAGTCACCATCTCCCCTTTCCCTAGATGCAGGGATCCCCTTCCCTTACCTTTTGCCGCTTGCTTGGTACTTCCCCGTACCTAGTGTCACATTTTTGGTATTATAGTATATGTCACTTTTGATAGTGTCTACATTGGAATTCTAACAGTAAATGTTTGTTGAAATGGCGGCAATCACTTACGGGACCTTTCTAAGGCTACGTTCACACTTCCGTTGTTTTGCATCAGTCACATGCGTCGCTTGACGCATGTGACTGATGCGCTGTACAACGGATGACAACAGAATTCTTTGTCAGATTCCGTTGTGTGTGGGGGGCGGAGTTCGGGGGGCGGAGTTCGGGGTGGGTGGAGCCGAGCGGGGCCGTGACATTGAGTACGTCAGTGCCGCGGGGACTGCAGGACAGGTGTGAGAGAGTGTGTGTGTGTGTGTGTGTGTGTGTGTGTGTATGTATACATGCTGTGTGCGGGGGCGGAGCGCGAGGGGGTGGGTGGAGCCAAGCGGGAAGTCAGTGCCGCGGGGACTGCAGGACAAGTGAGTGTGTGAGTGTAAGTGTGAGAGTGTGTGTGTACATGCTGAGTGCGGGAGGGGGCGGAGCCGAGCGGTGAAGTGTCGGGCTCCGTGCACAGCCAGGGTAAATATCGGGTAAAAGCAAAGCACTTTTTGCTTGGTTATACCCGATATTTATCTTGGTTACCAGCATACACCGCTCAGCGCTGGCTCCCTGCACCCGTAACCAGTGTAAATACCGGGTAACTAACCAAAGCGCGTTGCTTAGTAACCCGATGTTTATCCTGGTTACCTGTGCGGGGAGCCAGAGAGCGCATGCGCAGTGAAATCCAACGGATTCCACTTCACAAAAAACGTTACATGCTGCATTGCTCCCGCCCGGCGGTCAGTCAAAAAGTGACTGACCGCGACGCAGTGGATGCAACGCAGCATCATCAGTCACAATCCGTCGCCAATAGAAGTCTATGGGGAAAAACTGGAATCCTGCAAAATATTTTGCAGGATACCGTAATTCCTCAAGGCGACGGATTGTGACTGATGCAAAACAACGGAAGTGTGAACTTAGCCTAAGAAGTAAATTGTTTGAAGCCAACAACCCCGTCACAATTTTTGAGTTCTAATAAATCTTGCATTACAAAGTCCAGCCCTCCCGGCCTCCAACAGGTCGTGTTTTTAGTATTTCCTTAGTATTGATAATGGTTCTATCACCTGTTCAATGCTAAGGAAAAAATGAAATTGTGACCTGTTGGGGGTCATGAGGACTGGAGTTAAGGAAACACTACATTACAATATAGTTTTATTAAAGGATTCTATGATATACAGCCTTCTACATTTTTGGGAGCACTTTGAGCCCATTTGGGGCACTTTCTAATATACTCGAATATGTATTACAGGACCTCCTACATTTTGTGCTGCCTTTTTCAAAGATTGCACAACTGTCCTGGACTCAAAATGTCACTTAGGAAAGGTATGTCTCATTAAAGGGAATCACTAGTGATAGGGGAGCTTAAACTGGCCCTCAGGCAAGGGGAATCCTGGCTGACCCTCATCCCAAAAGTACGTCTGAAGGTGACAAGGTCTGGGCCGCCTTCCTTACCCTAGCTCCTGAACAGCCAATGTCTAGTGACCCCCTCCCTCCACCCAGGAGAGGGCCGGGACAGGAGTTTTTAATCCCATTCAAATAAACAAACTGGGGAAATCCAAAACTCAAACTCTCAGCAATCACTCACAGAGGTATAGGCAATATGTGATCAGGAGGAAACTAAAGAAAAGGAAGGCAGTAAATAATCAGACAACCAGAGTATTTCTACAACACACCAACAGCATATAGAAGTTCTCCTGTGACAGGATATTAAAGCACAAGGATCGAGGTACATAAAGCTATCATCGGCATGGAAGAACAGGCTCCACCATCTTAAAAAGGGCGGAGGTGACTGTCATAGGTCTCCGGCAACATGAGACTCAAGCAGCAATCCACAGGCTAGCAGAACATATCTCCTGCAAGCCTGATTACTAACAAGAGCACAGCAGGTCAACGCCCGAGCCTGTCTGTGCAACTCAAAAGCAGCATCGTGTGGAGTGTCTGACTCTGCTATGTGAATAGCGTCAGATGTAGCCCTTACACTTTGGACATTTTTAGCTAGACACTAAACAGGGAATCTATCAGCACCACTCGACCACACCACTGTTTTCTTTATACATTGTAGAGGGACAGAGAGCTGCTAACCAGCATGTTTGGACTAGGAAGCACGAGGCTAGCTGTCCTGTAGTGATAATTTCCTGCAGATAAAGCACTGATTATATCGAAACAGAAAAATACAACCTTGTAAGTGACACATCGCTGGAATCTGGGTCTCTGCTCCTACATTATGGTGCTCTCAGATTACATAGCAAAAATCTGCTCGCAGGTTCATTTTAAGGAGTTGAAATGAATGGGAAGTACATTGTTTTGGAAGCAAAGGGCAAGGACACAGGACAGTCCTCTCGAGTGAGGGTTATCTTTTTCTTTTTAGGAGTTCCCTACTGTGGTTGATACCAGGAGTCCTGAAGAGGTGATTCCATCTTTCATACACCTTAGCCAAAAATCCCCTTCAACTAAATCCTCTCCCCGATGTTCTGTTATTGTCATTTGCTGTGGTGTGAAACTGGATTTCCAATATTCTGAGTATCAGATGCTCATCCCAAAGAAGAAGGCCGCGGCTGTGAATAGCATTAGTGCCCGGCCTTTCTCCTCTTTCGCAGTGTCGTCCCTTCCTATGAGCTCATCTGTCTTCTCCACGTATGTAGTACGAGTTATGTTTTGGCGATGAGACGTTCTGGCATCTGGTGCACTTCTGCAGGTTACAATTTACTTCCCTTGTGGAGATTATTATCCTTTTTGGAAACATAAATCAAGTCTATTGGCTATAACATGTATTAACATTATAAAAGGGTTTTTTTTTTTCAAAGTTTAAAGCCAGAGAATTCTGTAAGATTACTTGAAGAAAGATGAGTCTCTAATTATGTGCACGCCGGATCACACAAGAATAGGCATATGTGTAACAGGCATTTGGCACATTGTCCAGACATAGAGCTCCTGCGGACACTGCAATGGGAAAGCACCCTGAGATCTGTTAGCCTGGATTTAAAGGGGTTGTCCAGTAAAAATAAGTTATCACTTATATTGGTGAGGACCCATACCGATCTGCAGAACGTTTACCCCCATTAGCATAGATGTCAGGCTTCCACCAGGGGGCGCAGAAGCTGAATGGAGATGGAGCTCCAAAAGTGCAGTTAGACAAAAGCCCACAAGAGGTCGCAAGCACCAGAAAGAGTAGTCAGCAATACCTAGGTCTAAACCGGGATGTCACGTCAATACAGGGGGGAGCGAGCAAGCCGCAAACAGGTGGAAGCAAAAGGGTCAGGAGCCAAGAAGTCAGCACCAAAAGCCAAACAGAGGAAGCAGAGCCGAGGTCAGGAAGCGTTACCGAGGTCAGAGGCCAGGAGAGCAAGTAAATATAAGGAGGGGAAGGAGACCGAGACACAGAATGGGACCGGGGTTAGGTAGACAGGGTGGTCAAACAGTACAAGGGAATGGAGGTCAGGGAAAGGAAGGGTAGCGGGATGGATCAGGGCTAACTAAAAAAAAAAAAACAGTTGCGCACATTGCAGAGCAGGAACCATTACTGGCGGTGTTCCGGAGGAATCCACACCATGATAAAGTGATGTGAGCCCCGGAACGAGGCAGAACCGAGCAGACCCCTCCCACCAGACTTAACTCCATCAGCAACCACTTTAGTCATGACAATGGATCTGCAGTGCACATACTCCACTGTTGCTCCATTCATTCGCTATGCTAAAAGATATTTACACGTCACTCCATTTTCCATTTATTCTCTATTGGGCTGCCAGAAAGAGCTGAGAGCTGAGCTTGGCAGACCTTAGAGAATGAAAGGAGATTCGGTTAGGCTTGTGCACTGCCGCTTCATTCTAAATGGGGATATCAGAATAAAAGTGCTCCATTCTGCCAAGAATATTCACATACCTTGACTGGGACATAAAGGGGTAGCCTTCGCCAAGCTTATTAAGAAGCACAAGCCTTGAACTAGAATAGACTTCTGCTATGGACATAGCAGAATTGGAAGGGGCCTCAAGGACCATCGGATGAATTGTTTAGGTTGCGATCGGCCATGCCCCTTCCATTATACCATACTTCCTTTCAGAGGTTTAAAAAAAAGTAGCACTTTTTTTTTTTTTTTTTACTTTTATACTCCAGAATAAGTTAGAAAGTTGCACAATTTTAAGTTTGAGAATTGAAAAAATAAATATATATTTATTTTTTAATAAATAGCACCAATATTGTCCATTCATTTAGTTAGAGCTGACATTGGCTGTTGGGCTCACATAAAACTGGCCATTTTTGCTTACTAAGTATCTCAATTTTTACATGTTTTCCATAGCACTAATGCATGTATATATTCCTATATTCATTATTACACATATCTTAGCACTGCAGAGTGCAACTATCTCCTTTCTGTTACTGTGTTTCACGTTCAGTTTGCACCTGTTCACATTAGAAAGATAGGAAGTGCCACCAGTCTTTTTCATAGAATTCTAGATTAAAGGCAGACTAGAGTTTTGCTGTGAATGATCATATGAAAAAACAAAAACAATTTGTAGTTTGGACTCATAGTTTGAAGTAAAGTGACATAAACATCATAATGAAATATATGTGACATTTTGTTAAAGACATTGGTAGGCTTGCTGCACGACACACTGTAGATAACTGACTACATACTTCACAGCTGTTCCAGATCCAGTGGGATAGTCCCAAATTTGGGAGCCTGTAGTGCTGTTCTGGGAGGTTGGTGGTATGAGCCCATTTTAACTGTATCTGTGTCCTTAGAAGACAGACACAGTTGCTTAATAGTGGAGCAGGGAGCAATCAGATCCCTGCTCCACCATTCCGTTTTGGCAGAGACCAAAGGACCTGCAAATCATGTCACTGGAAATCATGTCACTGGATAGCAGAGAACAGCTCAGTCGCAGAGGTGCAAGAATATTAAAGTATTCGCAGGCAAGTTGTATGCTTGTGTGGAATTCATATTGTGGGATCATCACCATACTGTGTGGGGAGGACTTTTTCAAAAAAATCCAGCACCGAATCCAGGAAATGTATTAAAAATTAATGACGTTTATTGAAACATATTAAAAAGTCCAAATAGGGTCCAGAGCAAAGAAACGGAGAGGACGCGTTTCGAACTGTATAGTTCTTAGTCTGTCTCTAGCTAATGAATGAAATGGACTGATTAAAATAAGCTGAGAACCGGACATGAACAATGGTGGGCGGAGAGAAGGGGAGGAAGGAGCAGACAGAAAGTTAAGGAGAGAGGAAAGAAGAGGAAAGAAGAAAAAAAAAAAAAAAAAAAAAAAAAAAAAAAAATATCCTGTATACCGGGCACACTGCCTCATATATCCCTGCATACCGCCTCATATACCATGTATACCGTCTCATATATCTTGTATACCGTGTATACTGCCTCATATATCCCTATATACTACCTCATGTATCCCTGTATACTGCATAAAAAAAAAAAAAAAATATCCTGTATACCGGGCACACTGCCTCATATATCCCTGCATACCGCCTCATATACCGTGTATACCGTCTCATATATCTTGTATACCGTGTATACTGCCTCATATATCCCTATATACTACCTCATGTATCCCTGTATACTGCATAAAAAAAAAAAAAAAAATATCCTGTATACCGGGCACACTGCCTCATATATCCCTGCATACCGCCTCATATACCGTGTATACCGTCTCATATATCTTGTAACCGTGTATAATGCCTCATGTGTCCCTGTATACTGCATAAAAAAAAAAAAAAAAAAAAAAAAAAGGGGAAGAATAGCAAAGTTGATATAAGAACAATATGAAATAAATAATAAGGCCGATTAAGGCCATAGGATCATTTTTATACAGTCAACATGTCAAAAGCAAATCACTCTTAAGGTTCATAGGATCATTTTTATACAATCAATATGTCAAAAACAAATCATTTTTAAGGTTCATGCCGAAAGGTGATCTAGTGCCCATTAGAAAGATCAATTTGGTCTCCCTCCGTAACAATAAATCTTTCAAGTTACCTCCTCTTTAAGGGGTGCTTCACACACAGCGAGCTCGCTGCAGAGATCGCTGCTGAGTCACGCTTTTTGTGACGCAGCAGTGACCTCATTAGCGATCTCGCTGTGTGTGACACTGAGCAGCGATCTGGCCCCTGCTGCGAGATCGCTGCTCGTTACACACAGCCCTGGTTCGTTTTCTTCAAAGCCGCTCTCCTGCTGTGACACACAGATCGCTGTGTGTGACAGCAAGAGAGCGACAAATGAAGCGAGCAGGGAGCAGGAGCCGGCGTCTGACAGCTGAGGTAAGCTGTATCCAAGATAAACATCGGGTAACCAAGGTGGTTACCCGATATTTACCTTAGTTACGAGCCTCTGCAGCTCTCACGCTGCCTGTGCTGCCGGCTCCGGCTCTCTGCACATGTAGCTGCTGTACACATCGGGTTAATTAACCCGATGTGTACAGCAGCTAGGAGAGCAAGGAGCCAGCGCTAAGCAGTGTGCGCGGCTCCCTGCTCTCTGCACATGTAGCTGCATTACACATCGGGTTAATTAACCCGATGTGTACTGTAGCTAGGAGAGCAAGGAGCCAGCGCTCAGTGTGCGCGGCTCCCTGCTCCCTGCTCACACTGGTAACTAATGTAAACATCGGGTAACCATACCCGATGTTTACCTTAGTTACCAGTCTCCGCAGCTTCCAGACGGCGGCTCCGTGCAAGCGCAGCGTCGCTTGCACGTCGCTGCTGGCTGGGGGCTGTTCACTGGTCGCTGGTGAGATCTGCCTGTTTGACAGCTCACCAGCGACCATGTAGCGATGCAGCAGCGATCCTGACCAGGTCAGATCGCTGGTCGGATCGCTGCTGCATCGCTAAGTGTGAAGGTACCCTTAGGTAATCTAACCTTTTCCAAGGCGACTACTTGCATAGTATCTGTATTCCCCGCATGTTTTAGCATAAAATGTTGGGAGGCACCTGACAGATTTCTTGTTGTTACATGGCTTGCATCGTAAACGTGTTCCGAGATTCTCTTTCTCAAGGGGCGTGTAGTACTGCCAATATATTGAATACAACATTTAGTGCAAGATATGCAATAAATTACATGGTCAGTACCACAATTGATCATGTCCTTAATCAAAAAAGATTTACCATTAACATAGGAGGAGACCATTTTTGTACCCACCATGCGGGGAATACAGATACTATGCAAGTAGTCGCCTTGGAAAAGGTTAGATTACCTAAAAGAGGAGGTAACTTGAAAGATTTATTGTTACGGAGGGAGACCAAATTGATCTTTCTAATGGGCACTAGATCACCTTTCGGCATGAACCTTAAAAATGATTTGTTTTTGACATATTGATTGTATAAAAATGATCCTATGAACCTTAAGAGTGATTTGCTTTTGACATGTTGACTGTATAAAAATGATCCTATGGCCTTAATCGGCCTTATTATTTATTTCATATTGTTCTTATATCAACTTTGCTATTCTTCCCCTTTTTTTTTTTTTTTTTTTTTTATGCAGTATACAGGGACACATGAGGCATTATACACGGTTACAAGATATATGAGACGGTATACACGGTATATGAGGCGGTATGCAGGGATATATGAGGCAGTGTGCCCGGTATACAGGATATTTTTTTTTTTTTTTATGCAGTATACAGGGATACATGAGGTAGTATATAAGGAATATATGAGGCAGTATACACGGTATACAAGATATATGAGACGGTATACACGGTATATGAGGCGGTATGCAGGGATATATGAGGCAGTGTGCCCGGTATACAGGATATTTTTTTTTTTTTTTTTTATGCAGTATACAGGGATACATGAGGTAGTATATAGGGATATATGAGGCAGTATACACGGTATACAAGATATATGAGACGGTATACATGGTATATGAGGCGGTATGCAGGGATATATGAGGCAGTGTGCCCGGTATACAGGATATTTTTTTTTTTTTTTTTTTTTTTTTTTTCTTCTTTCCTCTTCTTTCCTCTCTCCTTAACTTTCTGTCTGCTCCTTCCTCCCCTTCTCTCCGCCCACCATTGTTCATGTCCGGTTCTCAGCTTATTTTAATCAGTCCATTTCATTCATTAGCTAGAGACAGACTAAGAACTATACAGTTCGAAACGCGTCCTCTCCGTTTCTTTGCTCTGGACCCTATTTGGACTTTTTAATATGTTTCAATAAACGTCATTAATTTTTAATACATTTCCTGGATTCGGTGCTGGATTTTTTTGAAAAAGTCTCCATACAAGATTGCCAGCTGGTTTATCCTTGCACGTGTCTGGGAAGCATTGGTCTCCTTCATACCACAGGTGAGCGGATACATACACTTTCCTTGTGTGGGGAGGACTGTAGGGAGCTTTTATACTTTTTATGGCTCGGTTTAGGGATTCAATTTATTGACTTCTTATTTCGTGGTCTGTTGGACTATTGCCTTTTCTTCTGGGTTCAAATGCTGATTGTTCCTATTCCTTTGTTTTCCTTTCTTGGTTTGTTCCTCTCCAGGTGTTTCCCATTTTTCTGTTATTGTTTGCCCTCTCACAATCTGGGTTGGGTTGTATGTGCTCATGTGATGCCCTGGACTAGCCAGGTAGTCACATACATACCAACATACACCCCCCCACCCTAGACAGTTACAACAGTCAACCAAAACCCCTTGTTGCCTCCCTCCAGGGCCTGATGTCCACACCAGGTGGGGCGGAGCCAGGCGGTTGGCCCCACCCACCGAGGAGTTCACAGGCCTGGAGGCGGGAAAAGCAGACAGTCTAGTTTGGAGGTGAAAGCGAGAGGACAGAAACTGCGTGTGCCTGGGTAGGAGCCCAGGCACTGACAGCAAGGTTGGCAGACGGTGGTAGCCGTCTGCAGGAGTTAGTGGAACTCCGCAGAGCCGTAAGGACTGGGGTCGGGCGTTGGCCCGCCGATACCGAACCGGGGAGCGGAGTGAAGCTAAGCACACAGGCAGGGCCATCGGACCCCGACCAGGCTTGGAGCCGCCGTCAATAGTCAAATCCGAATGTGACAGGAACCCCAGGGGTTTCCAAACAACCAAGACCCGACCGAAGGCAACAATCCACACCGAAAAGATATACAGCCACCACCACAGACTAGAGATCCAAGTGCCAGCGCCTGCGGGCAAAACGGGCTCCTACGGCACCTATATGCCGGGGAGCGGACTATCGGTGGGCAACCACAGGAGTCAGAGCATTCTAACAGGTGCAGGGAAAGACAGCCACCATCAGCCGTCCGGGGAGAGCACAACAACACTGCAGCCGGCTGCGGGACCCGTCCATCCGGCCGTTTTGGTTTACCAGAGACTCTGTCATTGATTGTCTGAGTGAGTACACCAGTGCCGTCCGGCACCGCGCCGCGCTGTCCCTGCAACCCTGCACCCCAGCCATCCAGCCTCCCCCGGCCACCACCGGGCCCCGGGATCACCAACCCCCTACCCACGGAGGGGACAACATCCTTGCTGCTCCCTACCATCTCTCCCGGCATCCCCGTCACCAGCAGCGGTGGTGCCATCATCACCACGTCCCGTGGGTGGCGTCACGAACTCTCTCCCTAAACCAACCATCCCCTTTCACTCACGGGTGAGGAGCGCGGCTCGAGTCCCTGGGTCCGGCCCACCGCTCAAGCCACCGAGCAGCAGCAGCAGAATCCCCGGACCCGAGCGTGGTGAGTGCGTCTGACTCGCCCACCCCACCAGGGCTATGGGACACCCGGTGTCGGGCCGGACTAGTCCAGGTGGTGGCGGGGCCTGACTTCGTGGCCCTGGTGGGGTCAATTAATATGGCTTCAGTGGAGGTGCTTAAAGTTTATATTTGTGACGCCACCTGTGGTTTGCGGCTATTAAGCCGCCGCTGCTGTATGGGGCCTCCGGGGGTGATGGAACGGCAGCAATGGTGGTACTGCTCCCCACAGGTGGAGCTGGACCCCGGGGCAACAGTTGGTGCTTGTAAGAGTCTATGATGATGTTGTTTGAATGATACGGTGCAGGGCCGACAGGGCAGCGGAAGAAACACACAAACAGTAGTCTCTTTACCTTCTTTTCTTTTACTTTGACGGAACAGTCCAGTCCTGGGACACCGTCACAGATGGTGAAGGGGATCCGGTCGGCCTGGAAGTAACTTGGGTGATCTTTTTGGCCAGCTGAGTATGAGGCCTACTCCCTGTTCTTCCTTTGCTTTTATAGGACCCTGCACTCTGGATTAGTAATGGCCCTCTTGCTGCTGGGACCGGTGGTACGTCCCTCTCCCTGTGTGGTAGGCTGCGCAGGCCCTCTCTGGTGCTTCTCTGCTGGAGTCCACACCGGGCCCTGGTGATGCAGCTGTACCTTCAGGTTGCTTATGGGCCAGGGGGCTTGCAGCTCTCCTGCCCTCCGGATTCGGCTACCAAGAAAGGGGTTTCACACCCTGGCAACCACAGACTCCGATGTCTACTTCTTCTTCTGTGCCTCTCTGCAAATCCTGCTTTTCTGGGCTGAGCTATCTGAGCTCCAAACCCCAGCTCACAGGACAGCACTACTCGTGCTTCTTCTCTCTCCAAACTTCCCTAACAGACTGACCACTAACTCCTCCCCCAGGTCAGACTTAAGGAAGTGCTCTCAGGTGCAGGGGAAAGACAGCCACCATCAGCCGTCCGGGGAGAGCACAACAACAGTGCTGCCGGCTGCGGGACCCGTCCATCCGGCCGTTTTGGTTTACCAGAGACTCTGTCAGTGATTGTCTGAGTGAGTACACCAGTGCCGTCCGGCACCGCGCCGTGCTGTCCCTGCAACCCTGCACCCCAGCCATCCAGCCTCCCCGTTACTCCACCGGGCCCCGGGATCACCAACCCCCTACCCATGGAGGGGACAACTTCCTCGCTGCTCCCTACCATCTCTCCCGGGATCCCCGACACCAGCAGTGGTGGTGCGATCATCACCACATCCCGTGGGTGGCGTCACAAACTCTCTCCCTAAACAAACCATCCCTTTTCACTCACGGGCCAGGAGCACTGCTCGAGTGCCCGGGTCCGGCCCACCGCTCGAGCCGCTGAGCAGCAGCAGAAGCCCTTGACCCGAGCGTGGCGAGCGCGTCCCCTCCGCCCGCGACACTCACCTCTAACTTTACTTCCTTGCTGGCTATATCTCTATGTGGACTTGTTTCTAGGTTCCAGCCCTTGATCATTGGGGTTTACATTTAAAGTTGAGTGCCTGTTTGAGACGGCGTGTTTTCCTTTCAGCCTGTCTTTCTTTTACCTTATTTGATCTCGTTTCAGTTTCTCACTCAGGGTTTCTGTGTTTTTGCACATCATCTTCTACCTTTTGTAGGCATTATGTGGTGGTGGCCTCCCCTCTGCACCTTCAGGAGGTACAAGAAACCTCTCAATGGCCTTTTATTTTATTTTTTTACATGTTAAGCCAAAAAACAATATGACCATGATAATGCCATTTGTATACTAGGTAACAAGTAAACATAAACTGTCGACAGCCTAACTATTGAACCAAGCTGTCGAGAAAGTTTAGGGGGAGTAAAAAAAGGGAGTGAAGGAAGAAGAAATGAGCAGGAGGAGCAAGAGGGGAGAGGTGGAAAGAGAAAAATTAACGGGCAGGCATGAGGAAAGGGGGCAGGAAGGGCCATGGGGAAGGCCACAGAGAGGACAAAAGAGGAGGACAAACATATAGCAGGAATCTGTCTGCACCTGAAGCTCAATGGGACCCTATTCAATCCAAAGTGATCCAGCTGCTGTACTCACTGGAGTACTTGAATTCAATCCAGTAATACCAAGTATTGTAGAAGGCATCAAGCCTGTTGTGTTGAGAAGCAGTCAGGTCGTCCATGTGCATCAAGTCGTTAACTCTGCTCACCTACATAGCCAGACTTGGGGGGACAGAGGACCTCCATGTCAGAGGGATACAGGCCCTAGCCGCCATTGCCAGGAATCTCAATAGAGACCTTTTATAAGACTGAGGAGAGGACTCGGAGCTCAATGGCTTTTTAGGGATCCAGGTCCGAGGTGATGCTGTTGATTGTGTGGCTAGGGTCTTTTAGTCTTTACAGGGACTGGTTGGGTTCGGCTGCACCGTCCTCTTTTCCTTTACCCGTGTGTGTGAGGGATTTATGGACTTCACTAAGAGCAGTATTTCTGTTTGGGGTCATATAAAGGACTGGAAGAGGTTTAGGGAAATGGCTTACAGAGAAATCAAAATTGCCTTGGCTATGTGCGATACAGTATGTGTCCTTCTCTCCTATCTTTCAAAGTTTGGAGGTATGTATACTGCAAAGGGCTTTATGTAATGTATCTGGATGGGTCTTAGAGACGAAAAAAGCCTAGAGGATCACACCTATGCTATGCTGTAATTCTATGGCAGCCTCACTCGGTTGTTTTGGGAGGTTGCCCTATTTCCATCCTAGCCATATATGAGATGGAAATAACCCTTTAAAGTATAATGGAAGATGTGAAGGATGCAGGTTTACTCATGTAAGGGAATGATTGCCCACAGAATCAGAGTTAGGATACTTTTACTCTGATTGATGTATACACTAGATAAGGCTCCTGTTCACCTGGAATCGTGCAGTGTAGGGAACGCAGATGCAATGTGTGTATGCCTCTAAATCAGAAAATCCACCTAAGGCACTGCAATAGTGCAGTAGAAATACGAGTGCGATGTGATATGAAGCTACAACCAACCATGTTCCATTCCTAATTCTGCGGTCTTCTGCTGCGACAGATGGACCTCAGACATCAGGGTGTGAGTGCAACTGCTGCCTGTGCACTCCTTATAGCGACGTTTTTGGATAAGATGATAGCTAAAACAAGTAAAAGTAACAGTTAATACAAAGTAAGAATCAAGTCACATTACATGGCTGACAGATGGTTCAGCCAACTGTTTGTAAGACTCTGAATGAGCGCTCCTGTGTTCTCTATAAGAATGACTATGAAACAAATACAGCTGCACACTAAAATGCTAACAATGAATAAGTGAACTCTGGCATTGCATTACTGCTATAGGAATATTTAGAAAACAAGAGATGTTTAGCTTATGTATTGGCCAATACATGTGAGCCCGATAACCAACGGCAAGGTAATCTCTGTATATCAGGAACCTAACTTGAAATGCCACTATCTGGGTAAAAACCTCCATGTCTGGGTAAAATGCTGTTATCTGGGTTAAAACCTCCATGTCTGGGCAGCTAGACTCCTGCTATAAAGTGGAGTGAACACAGCCTGGCCATAGGGCGGAGTGCTCAATCAGAAAGAGATGCACTACAAATATATATAAAGACTGCCCTGCACCTCCAATAGGTGTGAACAGGTGCTAGCTAAAAACACATTCTAACTACAAAACAAATATAGCTGCACACTGAAATGCTAACAATGAATAAGTGAACTCTTTATAGCAGGAGTCTAGCTGCCCAGACATGGAGGTTTTAACACAGATAGCAGCATTTTGCCAAGACATGGAGGTTTTTACCCAGATAACGGCATTTCAAGTTAGGTTCCCGATATACAGAGATTACCTTGCCGTTGGTAACCAGGCTCATATGCATTGGCCAATACATAAGCTAAATATCTCTTTTTTTCAAATGTTCCTATAGCAGTAATGCAATACCAGAGTTCCCTTATTCATTGTTAGCATTTTATTGTGCAGCTGTATTTGTTTCGTAGTTATGTGTT
Source organism: Anomaloglossus baeobatrachus (assembly GCF_048569485.1). Lineage (NCBI taxonomy): Eukaryota > Metazoa > Chordata > Amphibia > Anura > Aromobatidae > Anomaloglossus > Anomaloglossus baeobatrachus. Next base: position 114,843,553 of record NC_134364.1, read on the forward strand.
TTCAACTAGCAACTGTTCACACCTATTGGATGTGTGTTAGTCTTTTTGTATATTTCTCTATAACAATGTCACCGCCAGACACGTCTGGTGGAAGCTTATTTCTGGAAAACAAAAGGTCCTTAACTCCTCTGCCAATGAATATTCCGGTGCCCCCATACATAACAGACTGTCGGCCCAAACGCCAAAATCCACGGATTCAAACAACATTAGTCTGATGTGTAAATGGGTGCTTAAGGCCAGCTATGCTGACTAGATTGCTGTTGGCCAGAAGAACATTAGACTGGCAACCACCTCAGCCGACTCACTCATACACAAGAACATTTGTTCGGCCGAGTGATCTTGTGTTCTCTATGAGAAAGCTGTGACGCCCTGGGCAAGCCAGGGGTCACAGGTCATAACACCACCACACCCTACACCCCAGATAGGAACAACAAGGCTAACCTACAATCCTTGTTGCCTTCCTCCAGGGGCTGATGTCCACACCAGGGGGTGGGCCAGGCGGTTGGCTCCGCCCACCGAGGAGTTCACAGCCCTGGAGGCGGGAAAACCAAGCAGATAGAGTTTGGAGGAGGAAGTAGAAGGAAGTGGTAAAGGAGGACAGTAAGAGTAGAGACAGTGCAAAGGAACAGTTTGTAAAGCCTGAAGCTGGTCCGGGTGTGTGCCCCGGACTGAGACAGCAAGGTCAGCAGACGGCGGTGACTGTCTGCAGGGGTGACTGCTTGGAGGTTGCCGGAAGGACCGTGGACGGGTGGTGGCCCGCCGGTACCGGAGCGGTATACGAAGAGCAGTCAGCACCAGTGGCAGGGGCCTTTCGGATCCCGGCAAGGCTAGGAGTCGCCGTGAATTTGCCAAATCCGTTAGTGAAGGGGACCTCTGGGTCTCCCAACAGCCAAGTCCCGATTGAAGGCAACAGTCCAACCGTTACAGAGAGACACCGCCACCGCCAGGGCACCAGTTTCTCAGGGCCAGCGCCTGCGGGCAAAGTAGGGCTCCTCCGGCCCATATCCAAGCCGGGGAGCGGGTTACCGGTGGGAACCCATCGAAACCATCATCATCTTAGGTGCAGGAAAAAGGGACCGTCACTGTCACCTACTGGGGAAAGGAAGTGCAGCCGTCTGTGAGAACCGTCTTTCCAGCCGTGTGTTTTACCGAGAACTGAGTCATCGTCTCAGGCTGAGTGAGTACCACAGTGCCGCAAGGCACAGCGCTGCCCCCGCGTCCCTGCACCCCACCGGGCCCTGCATCACCCACCTCATCACTGGGCCCCGGGACAACCAACCCCCTACCCACAGAGGGGAGAACCAACAACTTAGCTGCTCCATACCATCACTCCCGGGATCCTCATACAGAGCAGCGGTGGTGTCAACAAATCACCACAACCGTGGGTGGCGTCACGGACAATAAACTATCCCAAAACACCCAATCCCCCTTTTACTCACGGGCGAGGAGCGCCGCTCAAGTCCCCGGGATCCAGCCCATCGCTCGAGCCACCGAGCAGCAGCAGCAGGCCGCAGCAGCCGCAGCGGCAGCCGGACCCGAGCAGTGGGAGAGCGCGGCGTCCCCTCCTCCGCCCGCGACAAAGCCACCAAGTGACTCGTCGGCTGGCGGCTTATTTTAGGGAGAACGATGAGATCAGCAGTTGGAAAGCGGACATGCCTGATTGGCATCACTCCCGGTTGGCCGGCACCCCATACACATTGTCACTTAAATCTGACGATATCGGCAAGTTCATAAAACATAAGTCTAATGTGTATGGCCAAGATTAACAGACAGTAACCAATTCTAAAGCAGGCAAATAAAGCAAACTGGGTCTAATGAAAACTATAATTACCGGTGCCATGCTGGTGATTATAGATACAGTCTATTACTGGGAAGGGCGGTAACTAAGATGAAACTATTCAGCAGTCAGTACAATAGTGATGTGGGATTCTTAAAATTAGCTACGCAACAATCCCAGGAAAATATCAGTTTCTAAACAGGAATAACAGGAACTCCTTGCCTCAGGGCTCTGATATTTATCTGGTGCGTCAACTCGATCTTGAACAGCCACCTCTGCCATTACTGTAAAGCTGAAGCAATCTCTCTGGACCACCCCGTACACATGAGTGCTCAACTTGACCGAGCTCTCGTGTGTTTTCCACGATGAAAGAGGAGAAAGCCAGTGCATGCAAATGGGTCAGATGTAGAAAGTCCAACTGCCAGATCCTTCATCTGTCACCATCTATTTGGCTAGAGTTGAGAGGCACTCAAAAATATGATATTACAAAAAATCAGTGGTTTTGGATGGTTTTCATCTAATGTGTATGGACGCCTATAACCATCTCCCTGGTTCACCAAGTGTCTACTGGCTAATTCAATTTTTTCTGCCCCTATTTCACTTTTGTGCAACCTAGTCTGAACTCTCTGAGGACTGCACAGGATCCCATTGGTCTTGTAGAAATAGCAGTGAAACTTTTCTGGTATGCATCAGTTGTAACACACACTGGTGGACAATCTCTGTCTTCTTCCCACCTCATATCTCACTTAAGCATTTACTCTTTTTCCATGGAATTTGCAACTCAATATAGCTCTCTCTCTGCTGCACCAACTGTGCAAAGGTCCAGTGTGCCAACCACTCACCAGAGGAGCACACTAATTACTGAGCTCTGGCCACTTCTAGTATTTTCTCCAAAGCTGTCCTTATAATACTGCTCATGAACCTTCTTCTCAATGATACACTTTCTCTGTGTTACCCCTTCAGTTGTCGTCTTGTACATTGCATAATTTTTCACTATTGCTGGTAGTCTCCAAAAGTTGGGCTTTTGTGGCTGACGAACCGGAGAGTAATCTTCATCAACGCCAATTCTGTTGTCCACTTGTTCTTTTAGTGTAAGTGATTCTTCTTCCTAACCTTGTTCTATTACTTTTGGGAGGCTGACATCTCTTCAAGTTTTCAGCTCAGGTGTTGGGTACTCTGTTGGCCAAACTTCAATATGTTTTGGTGGACAGCTTGAATAGGCCCTCAGACTAAATTTATTTTTCTCAAATTCATCAACGTGTATAGTCTTATTGAACTAATTCATAGAGGGGTAACTTTCCACCACCATCGTTGACCCCTCTGACAGATTTGTTGTACATGAGGGCTCAACTCCCCAATTGTAATAGCTGTGCCTTTGTGTTTTGATCTGACCTTGAGAGTAGGAGGCCTAGATGTTGAATCAGTTTTTTAGCTCTTTGCTGTGGTATCCCACCTTCCCTCTCAGGCTTCTCCATTCTTCATCCACCCTGCAGTTCAGCATCATTATGTTGAGATGTCAATGTCCATTTATTCTGGACAAGGGTATGAAGAGTAAATAGTGTGTAACATTCTCATACTCGTCCAATTACTTAATTTGATCCATTGTTTTCTATTTCCAGTAAGGAAGGAAGGAAGAGGACTTGGTCTCCCTACTGGATTTAGCTATCATAAAAGTCAATATTGACTCTTTATCAAGCCTTGCTATATGACTTAGGACAAGAAGCCAGAAGAGAAACTCCATTTTCGAACACATGTTTTGGGGTGTTTCCCCTCCTCAATGCAAAGCAGAACATCTAATTTGGCTGGGTGCGAGGCCTCAGACTGGTCGTCTAAAGTGGAACATTTCTCCTTGCCGAGAGTGCCAAACCAGTATGTATTATTCAGATTCAACCACAACAGCTTTAAGGGGTGCATAAGTGTCGTGTGTGACTTTCTAATCTCATAGAGTCAAAATAATTCTTCATTCTCTTTACCTTCGAAGCAGACAATATGTGGAGCAGCAATATGCAAAACACAAGTCTTTCATACAGCTTAGGCTGCAGATTGTAGTGTTTGATCCAATGTTTGTAATGTCACTGCATACCTGGCAAAATGGTCAGTCTTGACCACAAGTAGCCTTGAGGATTCTTCCACTGTGAGGTTGTCCATCTGCACAAATTCCAAGGCTTTCTCTCACTCTTGCCAAAATCATACACTTCGAACAAACAGAATCTTAGCTGGCCTGAAGTGTCCTTTCTTCTCATGCATACAGATCTGAGCTTAGGTCTCCTATTAGTACATACTGAATATGTGCTGTATACAGTGGGGTGCAATTTTAAGGATGGCGAGTGCTTCTAATGAAGTCACCTAATGCACTTCTCAACACTTTCGTTTAGACTGCTGTTGCAGATTCTGGCCGGCTAGCAGTTGTTAGATCCTCAGTCACTATGATCGTTTCTTTTATTTGCTTAGAATAAAAGTTTTCCGGCTCAGACCAAGTATCCCATACAAGAAAAACACAATATCAAGAATATAGAGAGATATCAATATTCTGTAACACCGGAAAGACACAAGCGTGTTCGGTGTCCTCTGCGTCATATTGTCAAGGGTGTGTCAGGCTTGACAGATAGTCCTGTAGTCTCTTTAGGACCCTGTGGATTTCCTCACCTTTCAGCTGTTAATCTTCAGAACTATCTTTTGTGTCTTTATATACCCTAATTTCCCCTTACTCTGTGCTTTTGATAGATCTAATACACTTAACAAGTCTTCAATGCAAGCAGTCTGCTTATGTGGCGCCCTGGACTAGCCAGGTCATCACAGGTACTACAACACAACACCCCCCACCCCAGATAGGCACATCAGTCAGACATAAATCCTTGTTGCCTCCCTCCAGGGGCTGATGTCCACACCAGGTGGGGTGGAGCTAGGCGGTTGGCCCCACCCACTGAGGAGTTCACAGTCCTGGAGGCGGGAAAGGAAGTCAGTCAGAAGTGAGTAGTAGTCAGCAGAGGAGTGAAGTGGTAGTAGAGGAGCAAACTGACCGTGTCCGGGTACGTGGCCTGGGCACCGAGAGCAAGGTTGGCAGACGGTGGTGGCCATCTGCAGGAAAGGCAGATCAACGTGGAACCATAGGACCGGGGATGGGCGGTGGCCCGCCGGTACCGAACCGGGGAGCGAAGTGAAGCCAGCCCAAACCGGCAGGGCCTGCGGACCCCGACCAGGCTTGGAGTCGCCGTTAAACAGGTCAAATCCATTAGTGACCGGAACCCCAGGGGTTTCCAAACAGCCAAGACCCGATTGAAGGCAACCGTCCAAACAGCACAAGGGAAATACAGCTACCGCCACAGCTAGAGTTCCCAGGGCCAGAGCCTGCGGGCAAAAGGGCTCCTCCGGCACATATCCACGCTGGGGAGCGGGTTACCGGTGGAAAGCCACCAACCGTCCGGGAGAAGCCACAGCAGCCGGCTGCGGGACCCGTCCATCCAGCCGTTTGTTTTACCAGAGACTGTGCATCCATTTGTGGCTGAGTGAGTACTACCGTGCCGACTGACACCGCGCTGCGCAGTCCAAGCGACCCTGCACCTTGCCAGCCCTGCTTCCCCGTCTCCTCAACCGGGCCCCGGGACCATCAACCCCCCTACCCACGGAGGGGGAAAACATCTCAGCTGCTCCCTAACAACGCTCCCGGGATCCCCGTCACCAGCAGCGGTGGTGCCCACCTTCACCACAAACAGTGGGTGGCGTCACGGACCAAATCCCCAAACCAAACCACCCCTTTCACTCACGGGCGAGGAGCGCCGCTCGAGTCCCCGGATCCGGCCCACCGCTCGAGCCACCGAGCAGCAGCAGCAGCGCCGGACCCGAGCGCCAGCGAGAGCGCAGCAGCGACGGCTCCCTCCCTGCCCGCGACACTTATATTCATCTGGAGAAACGTTATTGCAGTTCCTCTCCCATCTGGAGATATTATTTGTTTTCTTTGCCCTGTGTGTGCTCCCTTTGTGTTCTTTAGATCTTAATGGGGTTGACTAAGCGCTCATCCCATCCATTCCCTACCTAGGGACTAATTCAGGGTCAGTCAGGGTCAGGTATCCAGCTCGGCGAATAGATGTGGAACCTGTCTATGTGGTGAGGTAAGCCAGGTGCCAGCAGTAGGTTTGGTTAAGGGTCGCCATCTCCCCCCTTCCCCAGACACAGGGTTTCCCTTCCCTTTTGCCATTCGCTTGGTACTTACCCGTAACTATTGTGACATTAATCCTTGACTTGCTCCTATTCAGAAACTGTATATAGTCATGGTACTGTTGCTTGTTTACCTTAGTGGCTGCAGGGCTAATAAAAAAAATTAAGTGCACTCAAATTGAGAATCTGGAACCACCAACTTGAGTGGCGTGTAAATACATTTAGGTTTTAGGAACTGGCAAGTGTATTGTGCTAGAACTCTTCAACAAAGCTATAATTGCGGCAAATGTTTACCCTGTGTCTGCCTGCCTCAGTCACTGTGTCATCCTGCTTCCTGCACTGAAAATTCACAGAACATTAACTCCTAGGTGACATATGATTATGGTGCTGGCATTATGCACTTAGTGGGCTGCACCATATATGCCAAGGGATGGTGCTAGTGCAAGATCTGTGACTGCACCATCGTGAGCAGTGTCAGCTGTGCATAACTCCAACCTTGGCTTCTAACTACTCAGACGCTAGCGTCTGTAGAGACCATAGCATCTAAGGGGTTAGTCTATGTAATTCCATTGGGTGCTCCTACAACACTATCATGGGATGCCAAAAGATTGCTCTGGCACAGAATAACTGTTCAAACCAAGCACATGCCCTTGGTACACCCCTGGCGTTGGCAAACATTTAAGTGCACCTTCCTACCTTCTTGTTTTCCATCTATCTCCACCCTTCTCTGGCTCTTTTGTCATAAAACTGCAAAAGCCAGCATTGTAAATGGCACATGATAACTAAACCACCTGTTACTGATTTTGCAGGAGTTTCAAGTGTGATTATCATAGTCAGTAAAATGATGGTAGAAGAAAGCAGCGTTCGCTTGCTGCCTAATGAAATGTGCAGACATACCGCATCTGTTTTGCATCCTGTACGACATAGTCATTAAGTATTTGCTTATAAAGCTATTCAAGTCTCGCCAACAGGAATTCCATGGCATTATTGGTGTAGACAGATTGCAGATCAGAAGATATTGGTATACAACTGAGTTAAGTAAATACATACTCATGAGATGCAATGCCCTAAAGACGTGACCTCCAACGTGTGGCTCTCCAGCTGTTGCAAATGTACAAATTCTATTGTGGTGGGATAACCTGCCACAAGGTAGAAATTCTAGATAATTCTGATATTAAGGTACGTTGTTCCTTAAAAGGATTGTCTAAGGCAGAAGAGTAGGTAGAGGTTTGGTTCAGGGGAAAGGGGGGGGCAAACATTTCCGAGTGGGCCCCTAATCAATTAACCCTGATTACAACTATGGTGGTGTGGCGCCCCTTAGGCCTCAGTCGCCACAGAGTACTGCATCTCACTTAAGGTACAGTATTCATCCTGGGTAAGGAGGAGGTTATTCACTGGTGTTTATTACATTCACACAATACTCACAGTTTAGGCGCTTTCCCAGCTTAGAAGCCAGACGACACACAGACATTCAGAACAGATACAGACTCAGAACAGTCTGGGACACTAAGGAACACGGTCACTGGGGAAGATTCACTGACAGAAACATAGAGAAACGCAGGAGTACACGGTCGCTGAGGTGTGAGCTGGGAGCTCCCTCGGGACCGGCGCAGACGGGGTGCAGAGCCCTAGGTTAGAGGGGACTTTATGCCCTTTAACAAATCTGCCGGGTGAGGACATTCCAGGTTTCCTTCACCCATCTCAAGTGCCCGGGGTACAGCAGCAAAGAGAGCCAGGAGCCGGGACCAAGGTCTGGTCCATCTAAGGACTCGTGTTGCCTGCTTTACGGGACCAGACTTAAATACAGATCAGGAGTCCCTGTAGAGCTTTATGTCAAAGGGAGTCACCATACAGTGCAAGGAGGAAAGGTGTCACAGCTCACAACACCAGTGGTGGCCTCGAAACTAGTCGGGATTAACTGGATTCCGTCATAGCGAGGAGCGGCACTCCAAGGGCGACATAAAAGTGAGTAGAGAGAACTTTGACCGCATCCTCAGTGTCTTTACCATCATTGCCGGCGTTGTCGCCCATGCTCTTTGGCGCTATTGACTACCATCACCATCATCCTCTCTGGGGCCTGGCTCTACCTGGGGAGAGCTGAACAATCCGAGCTGCGTTGTCATCCGCCCCAGCAGAGAGGTCCCCCAGCAGCGGCTAATACTGGCTGCGTACCACAGGTGGCGTCACAAACAACTACTGCATCATCCCCATCCTTTTAATTGACACCCGGGGTCACGGAGCCGGGCAAGGCCACCACGGCGTCCCAAGAGAAGCACCGCGGCCCAGTGACGAGTAACCCCCGACCCCGTGGGCGCATCAGTGGCGCAGCCTAATAGTGGATGTAAGAGAATTTCAGCAGATATCTGCGCTGTTACTAAATAGTATCTCTATACAATGACATGAAACTCCATACATCAGGGTCCAGGTCAACAGGAACGGATCACCAGGCATGGAACATCAGGCACAGTACATAGGACACAGGTGGAGCTGCGACAGGACCTCCACAGGAAAGCTGTCCATCAGGGTCCTGGTTATCAGGCTCCGGTCGTCAGGGTCTAAAGCATCAAGCAGGGATCACCAGGCATGGGACATCAGGACACAGGTGCACCCGGGATGGCTGACGCAGAGAGGATGACAGATGCAGGTGGGCAAAGACATTGGTGCAGGTACTGACACTGGTGCAAGATACAGGCAGGTACTGACACTGGTGCAGGATACAGGCAGGTACTGACACTGGTGCAGGATACAGGCAGGTACTGACACTGGTGCAGGATACAGGCAGGTACTGACACTGGTGCAGGATACAGGCAGGTACTGACACTGGTGCAGGATACAGGCAGGTACTCACACTGGTGCAGGATACAGGCAGGTACTGACACTGGTGCAGGATACAGGCAGGTACTAACACTGGTGCAGGATACAGGCAGGTACTAACACTGGTGCACGATACAGGCATGTACTGACACTGGTGCAGGATACAGGCAGGTACTTACACTGGTGCAGGATACAGGCAGGTACTTACACTGGTGCAGGATACAGGCAGGTACTAACACTGGTGCAGGATACAGGTAGGTACTAACACTGGTGCAGGATACAGGGAGGTACTGACAGTGGTGCAGGATACAGGCAGGTACTGACACTGGTGCAGGATACAGGCAGGTGTGGACACAGATGCAGGATACAGGCTGGTAAGGACACAGGCACAGGATACAGGCAGGTACTGACACTGGTGCAGGATGTAGGCAGGTACTGACACTGGTGCAGGATACAGGCAGGTGTGGACAGAGATGCAGGATACAGGCTGGTAAGGACACAGGCACAGGATACAGGCAGGTACTGACACTGGTGCAGGATGTAGGCAGGTACTGACACAGGTGCAGGATACAGGCAGGTACTGACACTGGTGCAGGATGTAGGCAGGTACTGACACAGGTGCAGGATACAGGCAGGTATGGACACAGATGTAGGATACAGGCTGGTAAGGACACAGGCGCAGGATACAGGCAGGTATGGACACAGATGCAGGATACAGACTGGTAAGGACACAGGCGCAGGATACAGGCTAGTATGGACATAGGTGCAGGATACAGGCTGGTACCAGGGAACAGACAGGACAGATGCAGCAGAGCCAAACTGGTTGAATGCAAGACAGGTGCTGGAGGATGGCAGACCAGAGCAGACAGACAGGACCACACGAAGACTAGGATTAAAACCTAATGCATTGCTCTGGCCCCTCCCATCAGCGTTAAATACCTGGTGCCTCCCAGCGATAGGCTGAGGACACCTTAGCAAGGTGCACATGTTTCCTCTTAACCCCTTCACCCCCCGGCCACTAAAACACCCTAATGACAGGGCCATTTTTTGCAATTCTGACCAGTGTCACTTTGACAGGTTATAACTCTGGAATGCTTCATCGGATCCTGGCGATTCTGAGATTGTTTTTTCGTGACATATTGTACTTCATGTCAGTTGGAAATTTAGGCCGATACTTTTCGCGTTTATTTGTGAAAATTTAGAAAATTGTGCGAAAATTTCGCAATTTTCAAACTTTGAAAATATATGCCCATAAATATGAGAGATATGTCACACAAAATAGTTACTAAATAACATTTCCCACTTGTCTACTTTACACCAGCGCAATTTCCGAAAGAAATTTTTTTTTCGTTAGGAAGTTAGAAGGGGTCAAAGTTCATCAGCAATTTCTAATTTTTCCAACAAAATTTACAAAATAATTTTTTTAGGGACCACATCACATTTGAAGTGACTTTGAGAGGCCGAGGTGACAGAAAATACCCAAAAGTGACCCCATTCTAAAAAACTGCACCCCTCACACTGCTCAAAACCACATCCAAGAAGTTTATTAACCCTTTAGGTGCTTCACAGGAACCAAAGCAATGTGGAAGGAAAAAATGAAAATTTTACTTTTTAACACAAAAATGTTACTTTAGCCATAACATTTTCATTTTCACAAGGGAGAAAAGAGAAAGTGCACCCTACAATTTATTGTGCATTTTCTCCTGAGTGCGCTGATACCCCATATGGGGTAAAAATCAATTGTTTGGGTGCACGGCAGAGGTCGAAAAGGAAGGAGCGCCATTTGAATTTGTGAACGCAAAATTAGCTGCACTCATTAGCGGATGCCATGTCGGGTTTGAAGACCCCTTGAGGTGCCTAAACAATGGAGCTCCCCCCACAAGTGACCACATTTTGGAAAGTAGAGCCCTCAAATAATTTTTCTAGATGTTTGGTGAGCACTTTGAACACCTGGGGGCTTCACAGAAGTTTATAACGTTGAGCCGTGAAAAGAAAAAAAATTTTTTTACCACAAAACTGTTGCTTCAACTAGGTAGATTTTTTTTCACAAGGGTATCGGGAAAAAATACAACATAAAATGTATTGTCCATTTTCTCCTGAGTACGCAGATACCTCATATGTGGTGGAAATCAAATGTTTGCGCATACGGCAGAGCTCGAAAGGGAAGGAGCACCATTTGAATTTTTGAACGCAAAATTACCTGCACTCATTAGCAGACGCCATGTCAGGTTTGAAGACCCCCTGAGGTGCCTAAACAATGGAGCTCCCCCACAAGTGACCCCATTTTGGAAACTAGAGCCCTCAAATAATTTTTCTAGATGTTTGGTGAGCACTTTGAACACCTGGGGGCTTCACGGAAGTTTATAAAGTTGAGCTGTGAAAAGAATTTTTTTTTTTTACCACAAAACTGTTGCTTCAACTAAGTAGCTTTTTTTTCCACAATGGTATCAGGAAAAAATACACCATGAAATTTATAGTGCATTTTTTCCTGAGTACGATGATACCTCATATGTGGTGGAAAGTAATTGTTTGGGCGCATGGCGGGGCTCAGAAGAGAAGGAGCACCATTTGACAGCAAAATTTGTTTGAATCATTAGCGGATACCATGTCACGTTTGGAGACCCCCTGAGGTGCCTAAACAATAGAGCTCCCCCACAAGTGACCCCATTTTGTAAACGAGACCTCTCAAGGAGATTATCTAGATGTTTAGTGAGCCCCAAGGGGCTCCACAGAAGTTGATAATGTTGAGCCATGAATACAATTTTCTTTTGTTTTACCACAGAACTGTTACTTGAACCAGGTAGCTTTTTTTTCACAAGGGTATCAGGAAAAAATGCACCATAAAACGTATTGTGCAATGTCTCCTGAGTACGCAGATATCTCACATGTGGTGGAAAGTAATTGTTGGGCGCATGGCGTGGCTCAGAAGAGAAGGGCACCATTTGGCAGCAAAATTGGTTTGAATCATTAGCAGACGCCATGTCACGTTTTTAGACCCCCCCCTATGGTGCCTAAACAGTGGAGCTCCCCCACAAATTACCCCTTTTTGGAACTAGACCCCTCAAGGAATTTATCTAGATGTTTAGTGAGCCCCTTGTACCCCCAGGGGCTCCACTGAAAGTTGATAACGTTGAACCGTGAAAATTATTTATTTTTTTTTATTTTTTTTTTTAAATTTTTGCAGCAACAAGGTAGCTTTTTTGTTTTTCTTTTTACAACGGTATCAGGAAAAAATGCACCATAAAACGTATTGTGCAATTTTTCCCGAGTACGCAGATACCTCATATGTGGTGGAAATCAATTGTTTGGGCGCATGGCGGGGCTCAGAAGACAAGGAACGCCATTTGACTTTTCAAACGCACAGACGCAGTGCACTGATCGGCCGCTGCAGGAGCTACGGTCGGATGAGATACAAAAAGCGCTGGGGATACGGAAAAAAAAAAAAGTCACGCCAAAAATTGAGCAGGGATGCTGATCCGCGCTCAGCGGGACGCACGGACAGATGCGATACTTTTTTTTCCGTATTCCCGACGCTTTTTGTATCGCATCAGTCCGTGCGTCCCGCCGAGCGCTGATCAGGGATGCACATAACGGATCAGCATCCCTGCTCAATTTTTGGCGTGACTTTTTTTTCCGTATCCCCCGATGCTTTTTGTCACGCCAAAAATTGAGCAGGGATGCCGATCCGTTATGTGCATCCCTGATCAGCGCTCGGCGATACGCACGGACTGATGCGATACAAAAAGCGTCGGGAATACGGGAAAAAAAGTCCCGCCGAAAACTGACCACGGATGCAGATACGTTATCTGCATCCCTGATCAGCGCTCGGCGGGACGCACGGACGCATGAGGTGTAAAAATGGACAGGGGATAGAGGAAAAAAAGAAAAAAAAAAAAGTTATACTCACAGTACCCAGAGGATTAGCAGGAGGAACAGCTTTACAGGAGCAGGAGGCAGGAAGTTGGACAGCTCAGCAGAAGACCCAGGAAGAAGGACCCAGCGATGGAGGCATGACGTATCTATAAGGGATAAACGGGTCTCCAGTGACAAACTTCCCCTTAATTTAAACATATTAGTAACGACACAGACTCCAACTTTATTGCCGAATGGCCACAGCTTTATTCAACAGTATATATGTACCAAACTTGTGGCTCAACATGCCACCCCATTAACACCTGAACCTGTACATATATACATATTCTCCACAAAATGACACCTGATAGGTCCATCCGAGAGCCAAACCATCATTCCTATCCCCCGGCCGTAACCTCCAACCGGCCCAGGGGACCACCTCGGCCGTGACCAAACCGACCCGAGGTGTAGGGTAATTAACGTTCCATCGTTAATTACCCCTCCCCAGAACCTGCAGGACCTCCGCCTACAAGTTCCCATCCAACTCAAAGCCACTCCCCCTGAGTGGCTTCATACCAACAAACCTACTGTCGGTACACCAAACCTCTCTGAACGGACCTATCACCCCGCTGTGACAACAACTCAAAAGAAACAACATTCCTTTTTTTTTTTTTTTTTTTTTTTATATATTTCACATTTATTTTCCAATTTTTATTAATTTCTTTTTTTTTTTTTTTTTTTTTTTTTTTTATATATACTCGTTATTCATTTTATTATTATTATTATTATCCTTTTTATTCATTTATTTATTTATATATATATATATTTTTTTTTTTTTTTTTTTTTTTTTTACATTATTGCAGGGCGGGTGGGCGGGACACACTGTCTGTAGGTCAAAAGGGGCAGTGACCTCTGCACAGCCCCCTTTATACCCACACACCAACCCTCCCATATCCTGTCCCTCACCCAATCCCTTTTCCCGACTCTCCCACCAATCAGGCAGCCCCTATGTGCCTCCAACCTTAGCACTTAACTCTTTCCTACCCTAACCCTCCCGATCGTCATGGGCCTGTTCACCCCTATGGGGCTCTCTGGCCGTCTTGACGTATCTATAAGGGATAAACGGGTCTCCAGTGACAAACTTCCCCTTAATTTAAACATATTAGTAACGACACAGACTCCAACTTTATTGCCGAATGGCCACAGCTTTATTCAACAGTATATATGTACCAAACTTGTGGCTCAACATGCCACCCCATTAACACCTGAACCTGTACATATATACATATTCTCCACAAAATGACACCTGATAGGTCCATCCGAGAGCCAAACCATCATTCCTATCCCCCGGCCGTAACCTCCAACCGGCCCAGGGGACCACCTCGGCCGTGACCAAACCGACCCGAGGTGTAGGGTAATTAACGTTCCATCGTTAATTACCCCTCCCCAGAACCTGCAGGACCTCCGCCTACAAGTTCCCATCCAACTCAAAGCCACTCCCCCTGAGTGGCTTCATACCAACAAACCTACTGTCGGTACACCAAACCTCTCTGAACGGACCTATCACCCCGCCACAGACCGGCCAAGTGACACCTTACTTGGCCCGGTCCCCCCACACCCCCAATGCTCGTTCCTTTCCATCCTTCAAACCCAACTTCCACAAATCCAACCGCCATCCGTGAGAATGGACCCCATCACGCCTCAAATACTGCTCGGTGTACTTCTCCAACTCCTCGAATCGAACCACCAACCTCCGTTCCACGCTCCAAACCTGCCCATCGCCCGGTTCCATTTTTCCCAGGCCCTGTTAATCCGATCCACTCCTAAAACGCCACTGCCTTCGGGCTACCATATCGGACCTCACAATCACCATGCCATGGAACGCCCTCCACAAATGAAGTAAATCCACCTTGCTCTCCCTTTTAACTCCCACACCATCCACGCTCCAAAGTCATTCCCCCCCCCACCTGCAGCATTAAAACCACAGGTTCCTTGTCAATCCGGCTATAATACACCAATTCAGGGCGAACTCTACTCCAAGTCATGCCCCGAACTCCGAGCCATTTTTTACACGGGCTTCCTACATCGCCGCTCCGTGCAAAGAGACTGCCCACCAAACCGTCCTCAATAAAGGACCCCCCCTGTCACCAAACATCACCTAATCAGATGTGGTCTAATATACAAACGAAACCCGGAGGAATCCCAGCTCCCAATCCACCGGGTCCCATCCTCACTCAGCCCCCCCACTTAGCCGCTTCGGTCGCTGCCCCAATCCGCAAGGAGTGGGACCCATAACCCTTGGCTACTCCCCCGGCCTTTACTAAAGCCTTTTTCAACACTGCCATACTGGACTCACGATAAGGCATATCCATCCACATGTCTAAAGAAACACCGGGGTAGCCACCCCACACCTGCAAGAATTCCACCACCTGACCCCTGGGCATAGGTGGTGCCCTGGCAATTCAAACAATGTCACCAGACGTCCCCCATCTAATTGGTCTGTCTATCGAAAACCATACCGGCACTCACGCCATCCTTACCAAGCGTAACAACCTCTAATAACAGCCCGCCTACCGCATGCCTGGCAGGGCTACCAAATTCTCTGATGCAGAAAACCCCAAAAATGCCAATACGAAGGCAACCTTAAACAGCCTCGTACCTAATCGGACGAGCATATATCCCCCAACCACATCACCAACCAATCAACGACGGAAACAATAGTGGCCGTCTCCTGTCTCGCGACCACGCGTCCTTTGAAAACCCTTTATCCCCCACCGCACCAGAAAATCCTTTGCCACGTCCCGAACCCCTTGCATTTTAACAAGAAGGCCAACACCGCCCAACTTGTAATCATCACCGAAACGGACCGGCCTGCTGAAAAAATCCCAGCTAATCAATGACAAAAACCCCCAGCACTCAGCCTGTCTAACCAAGCTCCATAAAAGCCGCCTTCTCCAATTCCTCCCATTCTCGCCACACAGCCTGACATCGGCACAAGTAGCCTCAGTCACCGGTCTCCTGATTCCCTCAAATGCTACCCGACGCCAGGTCACACAGCCATGCCGGGCATAGTTCTCCCACCTTGTCCGCTCCAGGCACCATTCGCCTGAACCTGTTGAACTGAAACCGGGAGCGCATCAGCCACTTCACTTTGCACTCCGGGCACATGCTGCGCCACCCCGCACCTGTTGGGTTCTAAACAACCCAACCCAGATGTCTCAAGTAGCACACCACCGGGAGCGATTTTGAAGACCATGAATTGATCGAAATACACCACCACCATGTCAGTACAATGCACACCAAGCTTCTTGCCCGCAAATTCTGGGCCCCAAAACTCCAATACCACTATGCTGGGGGAACATTTCCACCAGCGCCAAATATGTCACAAACCCCTTTTTCCACCCAAAGCCGTGGCCATTAGCCCACACACCGATGCGTCCTAAAATTGCCCCAAAACCTGATGCCCCCGCCGCATCAATAACAGCTCCGGCTGGCTATCTGATACTACCCTGCTCACCCATAACGTCCGTCCGTTGTATCATTCAAGGAATGCAGCCCCACACCAGCAAACCTTCTTTCATTGTCATTGACACTCTGACACATAATTTGTAGCAATCACCCCTGCCATTGCGCTCGCCAGACGCCTGCTAAATATTCGCCCCATAGGCCTAGTGCGACCGGCAAAATTCAACTTCCCAAGGACCGACTGAAATCCTGTAACCGCACCTTCTTAGCCCAGTGCAACAACTGCACCGACACCTTCAAACACGCAGCTCGTCCTCCGGCAATCGGCATACCATAGCCACCGTGTCAATTTCAAAACCCAAGAAACACCAGGACGTCACTGGCCCTTCTGTTTTCCCCCCGTGTCACCGAATCCCCAGGCTTCCTGCAATGCGTTCTCATGTAAATAACAGCAAGGAACAAACCGAGGAGCCCACTGGGCCCACGCAAAAGAAATCATCCAAATAGTGTATCACTGAGTGGACACCCGCCACATCCCTGACTACCCATTCCACAAACGAACTGACGCTTCAAACTAAGCGCACGAAATAGAACAACCCATGGGCAGGCACTGATCCACATAGTATTGCCCATCCCACCTGCACCCAAAGGTGCAAAAAAAACTCTCCGGGTGCACCGGAAGTAACCGTAAAGCTGCTTCCACGTCCGCCTTGGTCATCGGGGCCCCTTGCCCACTACCCACACTAACTCCCACGCCTTGTCAAATGATACATAACAGACCGCCGGCACTCGGGTGAAATCCCGCCGTTCACCAACAACCCAGCCGGGTAAGAGAGATGATGAAGGAGCCGGTACTCGTTCGACTCCTTCTTGGGTACCACTCCCAGCAGCGAAAACCCTCAAGTTGGGGGGTGACGGGTCCTGGACCAGACCCGCCATCCATCCCGCTCCACCTCCTTCTGCAGCCTTTCCGTCACCACCTCCGGATGTCCTTTTGTGGACCCCGAATTACCCGGGCGAAACACCGGCGCCCCAAAATCAAGCGGAACCCGGAAACCTACCATAAAACCCGTAGCAAACAGCTCCGCCGCCCGGTCATCCGGATATCTATTTAAATAGGGACGCATCCCTCTACCCTCACTAGCGTCCTTCCTGTTACCAAAAAACCTTCCCCCGACTTTTCATTCCCCCTTTGAAACACCTGTCCAAAGAGTGGGAAAAAATTCCACCACCGGAACACTCGTGTTTTAACCGACACGCTGCCCCCAAACTTACATTGCCCCTCACTAAATTTACAACACGCCCCTGCACCCGGGCCCCGTGCCCCTGCACCCGGGCCCCTGGCACCACCTCAAAAAGGGGGCTGCGCCGGAGCCGTTATCAAGCGCATCCCCAAACATATCTTTTTGTGTTCCCACCAGATGCCCGGCCGCGCAGCCTTCCAATGCCAGCTAGTAAGCGTCCTCGGGATCAACCTACACCTCCCCCTTTTTTTTTTTTTTTTTTTTTTTTGAACCTCCTTATCTCTTAGATTCACTTGCCTTCACCATATCCAAATTAAACTTTCCAAGGGAAGCAGTGAAAATATTTCCCCATACTCCCTTTTTCTTATCTACTCCCTCCCTCCTTTTTTAAATGCCCCCCTAACGGACTCCCAAAACACCCGTAACTTCGCTCCGTGCCCTATCATCCAAACGCACCACCTCATCATCCTTTTCCACTTCCTCGCTAACCCACGCCACGGCCGCCGCGCCGTCCGCCTGACCCGCAACGACCGCCGGCACAACCTCCTAAGTCTCTACCTCGCGCACCGGTACCACCGGCAGCCACCCTGACCGTGGGACCCACGCACGCCCCCCGCCAGGGACCCAGGCCCGCTTCGACCTGACCGCCCAGCCGACGATCCCTACAACACCCTTAGCAGCTGCCCCCAAAACTCCGCCCCGGGTAACCCCGACTGACCGACCGCACTAAACCCCCGGCAAACCACTCCCCGCGGTGGAACCCCCGTCCCCGCTAACACTACCCACAACATTAAACATATTGATTGTTCTCTCACCGGGCTGCCTCTGAACCGAATCCGGAGCAGCCGTACCGCGAACATCCTGCTGCCGTTCATCCGTCCTGCCGCCTCCTCCGGTCCTTCTTCCTCGCCCGAATAAGAGGAGCTGCTGAAGTCCGCTGGGGGGACCAGCGAGGGGACAGCCCGCACCTTGCGGCCGTCAACCCCCACGGTCACCGCACCCTGCTCCTCCGTGCACCTCCTATTTGTCCTCTGTTTCCTGCCGCGAAGCGGCGTCCTGCCGCCATCCTTCTTTGCTGCCCCCTCCTGCTGCACCGCTGTAATCTCTGTAGCCCCCGGTGGTCCCCCTCCCTGCCGACTGCAGGAAGGCCGTGCCTCTCCGTCCGGATGCCAGGAACACCCCCCAGCCTGATCCCTGCTGGGAGGTACCGTAAGAACCGACCGCCGCAAGGGCCCTGCCGACCGCAAGACCCTGCCACCAGCACCCTCCGACTACCGCTCCGATCCGTCCCTCCATCCATGCTCTCTCTCCCCTGCCGTCTGCAGGGAGTCTCCCCGTCCGCTCTGTGGTGCCGGGCGCCACCCCCAGCCCGCACCTCACTGGGGGCTGCCGCTGCTCTGGTCCGTGGCCGTGCAGGCCGCAGACCGGAAGTAGGCCTCGCATAAGCTCCGCCCACCCCCGGCCCGCGGAATCTCCGACGAGGATTCCTCCCGGCGGCCGGAGACACATCCAAAGGTGAGGTGCACTCCGCTGCCCCGGAGGGTCCCCGAAGGGGCTCCTAAATCTGTCCTCTCCCCCCCGACGGGGGAGTAACGCTCCGGCGGTCGCGCCCGCCGAGCGTGCAGCGCAGCTCCGGGCGCAGGAGCAGAGAAGCCGCTCCAGCCCTGCAGACGCGTCCTCGCCAATGTCCTCAGATGCTCCCCCCCCCCCCAGCTCCAGCACCGCCACCATTCTTCAGACAGGGAGGCAGCAGCGCAGGGGGGACACACTGTCTGTAGGTCAAAAGGGGCAGTGACCTCTGCACAGCCCCCTTTATACCCACACACCAACCCTCCCATATCCTGTCCCTCACCCAATCCCTTTTCCCGACTCTCCCACCAATCAGGCAGCCCCTATGTGCCTCCAACCTTAGCACTTAACTCTTTCCTACCCTAACCCTCCCGATCGTCATGGGCCTGTTCACCCCTATGGGGCTCTCTGGCCGTCTGATGTGATCGGGCCAGTGAAGACCTCGGAGGAGCCCTCTGGTGAAGACAGGTAAGGGGACGTCGGGGGGACAGCAAAGGGGGAGGGGGAGAGCAGAGGGGGAGAGCAGAGGAGGAGGGAGATACCGGAGGAGCTGCAGAATAGAGATCACGGGGGAGGCCGGCAGATCGGGATGTCGGGGGGGCAGATCGGGATGTCGGGGAGGCAGATCGGGATGTCGGGGGGGAAGATCGGGATGTCGGGGGGCAGATCGGGATGTCGGGGGGCAGATCGCAGGGGGGCACGGGCAGGGGCCATTACGGGAGCGCGCAGGAGCAATCACAGGAGCGCGCAGGGGCTGCAAGGTGAGCACAATACTCACCACTCCTGCTCCTGCTCCACGTGACAGCAGCAGCAGCAGTGGCGTGGTACCACTAGTACCTGCCAGTGCTGCACGCTGCAGACATGTTGGGGGATGGTCCCCAGACCAGCACAGGCCTGGGGAGGGCGGCCACCAGCAAATCAAACCGCCCCACTGCACACTGATTGGAGCGATTGCGCGTCATAGCACGATCGCTCCAATCAGTGCTGCAGGGGCTGGGGGCGGCATGTTTGAGATCCACCTATGATCTGCTGTACCTGCTACGGCATCTCATAGCCGGATCTCACAGTATCTCACAGTATCTCGGGACCGCGCTTTCCCCCTCGGCCTCCTTCGTTCTGCGCAAGCGCGGTGCTGCTGACCCCACGTCACCTCCTTCCCATCTTGCCCTGAGGCAGAAAATAGATGGGAAGGAGGTGACGTGGGGTCAGCAGCACCGCGCTTGCGCAGAGCGAAGGACGCCGAGGGGGAAAGCGCGGTCCCGCGATTATGGGCGGTTGCTTGGTAATAAACATCACAGCACCGCCCATAATCTAAAGCCTGCGCGCACGTCACCAGCGGTGACACTGGGCACAGTGCTCATCCACGAGAGATAGGCACTGGGCATGCGTGGGGACCTGTGGAGCACTGGGCGGCGTCCACAGCTATGGAAATCAGCGATGGGGGACGGCCTAAAGCGGCAGGAGGCAGACTAACGGCCATCAGGAAGCCCGCCCCCGTGTCACATTTACAGAATCTGAATACAAAAAGGTACCACTTTATAAAGTCTTTATTTTGGTCAGAAAGGGGGCACAATAATAACAGGGACCTTTCTAGAATGCAGCCCAGGAGCTGCAGAGGGGGAATCTTTTAGGTTTTGGGCGAAATTTCTGCTGACAGGTTCCCTTTAAGTCACGTTAAAATAGGACGTAATTTTACTGCCCGCGGTCGTGAAGAGGTTAAAGGGGCAAGAAGTATGCACCCCCTAGGCTGGTGACCAGGAAACCCCACGCAGCAGGACCTGGGTCCTAGCCAGAAGCTATGGACCAACATACGTGGGCATCCACGGGGTGATAAGCCGGGGACCGCACTACACGTGAACAGCAGTGAAGAAACGCAGAGGACCATGTGACATGTGAGTGACCACGGGGGGGGGGAGTGAGACGAAGAACACACAACACGAGTACTGCCATGCGGGAGCGCAGAAGACCACGTCACGTGTGGATGGCCATGCAGGTAAACAGGGGGCCACGCAGCACTAGGATGGCAAAGCAGGAAAGAGGAGGGAGCAGGGATATAGAGCTAGGACGCCGCGGAGTACACTAGGGTAGCTGGCGCTACAAGTGGCCGATGTTCAAAAATGATGGATCGGAGTGGAGTCTAAGGGTGGCTTTACATGATGCGACATCGCTAGCCGATCCTAGCGATGGCGAGCGTGATAGCACCCGCCCCTATCGTTATGCCGATATGTGAAGATCGCTGCCGTAGCGAACTTTATCGCTACGGCAGCGTCACACGTACTTACCTGCATAGCGACGTCGCTGTGACCGGCGAACCGCCTCCTTTCTAAGGGGGCGGTTCGCTTGGCGTCACAGCGACGTCACTAAGCGGCCGCCCAATCAAAGCGGAGGGGCGGAGATGAGCGGGACAAACATCCCGCCCACCTTCTTCCTTCCTCATTGCGGGCGTGTGGCAGGTAAGGAGAGGTTCCTCATTCCTGCGGTGTCACACGTAGCGATGTGTGCTGCCGCAGGAACGAGGAACAACATCGCCCAAGTGACAGAAGCGATAATTGGGAGAGGACCCCCATGTCAACGAGGAGCGATTTTGGACGTTTTTGCAACAATCCAAAATCGTTCCTAGGAGTCACACGCTACAACATCGCTACAGCGGCCGGATGTGCGTCACAAAATCCGTGACCCCAACGAGATCGCTGTAGCGATCTCGTAGCATGTAAAGCCCGCTTAATGGAAGGACTGTAACAGGTTTGCAATGAATACTTGCCAATGGCAGCTTATAGGGTATAATGATATCCAACTACTAATGATATCCAGATACTATATTTCATACATTTTTATGGCACACTGTTGTAGACAAGCCTGACAGACACATTTCTGTCCTCTGTTGGGCTAATGGAACTCTAAGGCCATGTTTGGAATCTACATTTAAAGGGTTTGTGTGGGTGTTTTACATTGTTAGTCTATCCTGAGAAGATATGTCGCGGGCGGAGGAGGGGACGCTGCGCTCTCCCTACTGCTCGGGTCCGGCTGCCGCTGCGGCTGCGGCGGCCTGCTGCTGCCGCTGCTCGGTGGCTCGAGCGATGGGCCGGATCCCGGGGACTCAAGCGGCGCTCGTCGCCCGTGAGTGAAAGGGGGTTTGGGTGTGGGGATAGTTTATTGTCCGTGACGCCACCCACGGTTGTGGTGATTAGGTGTACACCACCGCTGCTCTGGCTGGGGATCCCGGGAGTGATGGTATGGAGCAGCCAGTTGTTGTGTTGCCCCTCCGTGGGTAGGGGTTGGTGATCCCGGGGCCCAGTGATGGGGTTGGATGGTGGACAGGCGGGTACGGGGCCTGTGGAGGTGCAGGGGCAGCGCTGTGCCGCACGGCACGGAGGTACTCACTCAGCCAGTAAACACGACACAGTTCTCGGTAAACAAACGGCTGGTTGGACGGGTCCCTCAGACGGTTGCGATGCTGATATCCCCTGCAGTTGACGGTGACGGTCTCTTCCCTGCACCTATGTGTTGTTGTTTGGTAGCGATGGGTTCCCACCGGTAACCCGCTCCCCAGCTTAAATATGAGCCGGAGGAGCTCCACTCTTGCCCGCAGGCGCTGGCCCTGGGAAACTGGTGCCTTGGCGGTGGCGGTGTCTCCCCTTAACGGTCGGACTGTTGCCTTCAAACGGGACTTGGTTGTTGGGAGACAAACGTCCCCTTCACTGACGGATTTGGCAAATTCGGCGACTCCTAGCCTTGCCGGGATCCGAAAAGCCCCTGCCCTGGTGCTGACTAATCTTCGTATACCGCTCCGGTACCGCCGGGTCACCACCTGTCCACGGTCCTTTCGGCAACCTCCAATCAGTCTCGCCTGCAGACGGTCACCGCCGTCTGCCAACCTTGCTGTCTCAGTCCGGGGCACACACCCGGACTAACTTCAGGCTTCTTTCTGTCACTTTCTCTGTTGCTTTTCCTTTAGCTCCTCTACCACTTCCTCTCACTTTGAACTTCACTCTACTCTAGCCCTCAGCTAGACTTCAACTTCAACTCCTTCCACTTTCTCCTCCAAACTCTATCTCCGTTCTGCCTGGTTTCTCCTGCCTCCAGGGCTGTGAACTCCTTGGTGGGTGGAGCCAACCGCCTGGCCCACCCCCTGGTGTGGACACCAGCCCCTGGAGGAAGGCAACAAGGATTTGTGTTTTGACCTAGTGTGTACCTGCAGGGAATGTGGGGTGCATGTGGTGTTGTGACCTGTGACCCCTGGCTTGCCCAGGGCGTCACATTCCCCCTTATCAAAACGCAGACCGTCCTCGGGCTGCCCGTCCAACACCGGTTTTATTTTCCTTTTGTTTTTCTGTAAGAAATAAAAAACGGTAACATATTTACAACTTATGGCATCATCCCACATCGGGAGGCACATTTCTTAAACGGTTTCAAACGGTGTACGGTTACGGTTTCCGCTCTCTCCCACCCAAGCAACCTGGCCCTGATGCTGCCCCTAAAGCCCAGGCATCACCCCTTGACCCCAGTCCAGCACAAGTTACCCGAGCGGGATCTGTCCTTCCCCTCCAGAGGGTAGCCACCGGTTCCTGTGGTGGCTGGGCCCCAGCCTGCTCTGCTGTGGGCCCTCCCTCCAACCTGCCTCTCCAGAGGCGGTAATTGCGGAAACGGTAACGGTAACACAACTTATTTACAAGCCACTAACGTCTGTGGTTGCCCTGCAAGTTCACGGGCTTGTCCATAAGGAGTCCCTTATGCAATCTTCTGAACGGTCCCCACGGGGACAACGGTGCCGGCAACGGCCGGTTTCCAAATCACGGTTGAATCAGGTGACTGTTCGGCTATCATCTTATCATTTTCTTCACAAAAACTTCAAACAAACTCAGTCAAACACCTTCCCCCCCCCCCCCTTTAAAGGACGGTCTCCCTGTACCTAAGTAGGGGTCTACCTAGGTTGGGACGGGTGGACCTCCGGGGTCCGGTGTAAGTAGGGCTAAGCGGTGGGGTAGAGGGAACAATCAGTTCCTCCTCCCTGCTATCGTGTAGGGCAGGCGGAGGCATAGGGGAGTTGGGTACTGGTTTATCCCTGCGCATTGGTACTGACTCACGGCTGACCGTTTCCATCACTTCTTCATCCACGGGTTGTGGGAACAGTATCACTGGAAGAATCACCGCGCCGTTCTGTGTAGGCCAGTCTGCTGGGAAGTCTCCCATCGCAGTGTGGATCACCTCTTTCGCCTTATCCGCTGGTAGGGGAACCGATACTTCTGCCGCCGCTCTTAAGGCTGGTGGGCACCTTTTCAGATGGTCCCGGGAAACTGTGGCCAAAGTGCCTCCTTGGTCACGACTGATTTGGTAGGCCTTCCCATCTTCCCATTCTGTGGGCTGTATGACGTACGGGTTCTG
Source organism: Anomaloglossus baeobatrachus (assembly GCF_048569485.1). Classification (NCBI taxonomy): domain Eukaryota; kingdom Metazoa; phylum Chordata; class Amphibia; order Anura; family Aromobatidae; genus Anomaloglossus; species Anomaloglossus baeobatrachus. The sequence continues at coordinate 114,867,811 of NC_134364.1, forward strand.
TTCCCATTGATCATCCAGCTTGTGGGCTCTCCTCTTCCGCTTCAGTACGACATCTCCGGGCTGAAAAGGGCCAGCAGACGCCTTTTGATTAAAGCGCTGCTCCTGCTGTTCCCGACTCTGACTTAAGTTCTTCTCGACATATTCTTGAATCTGCCGGTATTGTGCTCTCCGCCGAGTCTCCCATTCAGCTGTCGAAGGGAGTGCTTCTGGGGCCTCCAACCCCATTTCCAGGTTCACCGGCAGGCGGCCGGGGCGAGCCCTCATCAGATATGCTGGGGTGCGCTTTGTTGAGCTGGACGGGATATTGTTGTACATATCGACCAAGTCGGGTAGCTTTTCCGGCCACAGGTTCCGCTCTTCCAGCGGTAACGTCTTGAGGAGTCCCAGGACCAAGTGATTCATCTTCTCACACATGCCGTTGGTCTGGGCATGGTAAGGGGTGGTCCGGATCTTCTTACAGCCGAACAACTGGCAGAACTCGTGGAACACCTCCGCTTCAAAAGCCGGGCCTTGGTCAGTAAGCACCTGTGAGGCAAATCCCGGGATATGAAGATGAATTATGACTTCAGTCATAATCCCTCATCACTCCCTGGCAGTGCCCCCTCCCTTCTTGTTCTCAGTGTTCCACTTACACCTCCATGGCCATGTCCTGTGATATGGAGATGAGGTGGTGTGGGAACAATGGACACAGGATGACTCCCTGCCGTCACCCTGTAACAAGAGTTGTATCTCATTAGCAAGGCTATGGAACTAGCAGACAGAACGACTCCAGTAAAAAATGGTTCATATCTCGCAAGCCATATTTCCGATAAATATGGCAACCATAAAAATGGTGTCTCCGCATGCGGACGATGCCGGCACACCCTTTTTATGGGAGCAGGACATTGGGAAATGCCCCAGGCGTGATATCAGCCAATGGGGAACTGGCAGACAGGTCATGAGTCCCCTCGTTCTGTAGCTAAATTCATAACTGTCACAATGAGAGCATTGGCGTCCGCCTACGACGCTCCCAGGCAAAGTTATGGCCCATATTCCATGTTGGGATATTGTCCATAACTCAAGCCAGGGGTGGAGCAGTGCTTCCCTGTGAGGTCACTAAGGTAGGAGGGGACCTGGATCTGCCCAGGTTGATAACCCTACTTCGGCCATTTTCCAAGGTTCTTTTCGCTGGGGGCACGTGTAGGAAACATCTGTGGGAAGGATCCTAGAAACCTGGGTACAGCGCCCCCCTGTGGCCAGACGGAACAAGGTAACTGCTGGAACTGTGTATGCCTGTTTGTAACCCATGCTTTGATTGTAACTGTACTCTGACATATGTATATTCTGTAGATTCTCTATTGTATATATTGTAGTTTCTAGTGTGCTTTAGGCTGATTAAATTATATAATTAATCTTGGGCTGTTCTGTTATCTCGATCTTGAATCCCACGTCTGTGTGTTCGGCTAATAGTTACCGTAAATCGGTTGGTGGCAGCGAGTTGTGCCAAGGATTATTGTGGGGAGGCCAGTGAGATTCAGGGAGGTTTTATATATTCCGCCCGCGGAGGTCGGGGGAATATATACCCTACTCTCACCGGGGACCCTTCAATAATCGGCATAAGTAGTATAGCGGCCTCCTTGCTTATTGTCGGGCAATTCCATAATTGGCCTGACTATAAGAGGGGCGCTAGAGAGCGCATCACGTGCTCTGTCTGTCGGTCGGGAGGTATAAAGGAGGGGTGACCCCCACTTGTTACCCCCCGATTGTGACGTACTGGTAGCCAGCGCGGGGGATTTCTGAGTGACCCCCCCGGTGGTTTGTGACAGCACCTTTTCTGGATATCCATGTGGTCGGCAGAAATAAGCCTGGAACGCTCGAGCGGCAGTTCGACAAGTTAGGTCCTTGACGGGGACAACCACCATGAATCTTGAATAGTGGTCTACGATGGTCAACGCGTAGGCGTACCCACTTCGGCTGGGGGTGAGCTTGACATGGTCTAGGGCGACCAGTTCCAGCGGCTGATGTGTGATGATCGGGTGTAGGGGCGCCCTCTGGCTGGCCTCATCCTTCCTCCTCAGCGTGCAAGGACCACACTCTCGGCACCAGGCTTCTACCGACTCCCGCATCCCACTCCAGTTGAACCGCTCTCTCAACAGCATCTCCAGTTTCTTCCACCCGAAGTGTCCGGCACCATCATGGTATGCCTGCAAAACAGTAGCCACATCAGCTTGGGGAATAACCAACTGGCAGATTTTCTCATGAGTCTTCGGGTTGATCAGCTCACGGTACAGCTTCCCTTGATGTAGATACAGCCGTTTCCGTTCCTTCCACAAGCGCTGGGCTTCAGCTGGGGCGGCAGGGTCCATCCCAACGGCATCTTGTTCCACCAGGGTCTTGATGAGGCGGACAGCCGGCGCCTGGTTTTGAGCTTCCTGCCACTCTTGACTGGGCCGTGGGTTCAGGTCCACCCGTTGTTGGTGTACATGTACCTTCTCAGTTGGTGGCTGGTGAAATGCAGGCAACTCGATCTCCTCGAGGTCGTCATCCTCGCACCCTTCTTCTGACAAATGGGGCATTCGGGAGAGTGCATCAGCATTAATGTTGATACGACCAGCTCGGTACTTGATGGTGAAGTCATAGTTGGCTAGCCGGGCCACCCACCGCTGCTCCAACGCGCCCAACTTGGCCGTGTCCAGGTGGGTCAACGGATTGTTGTCCGTGAAAGCGGTGAATTTTGCTGCAGCCAAGTAGTGGCGGAACCGCTCTGTGATAGCCCATACCAATGCCAGGAGCTCGAGCTTGAAGGAGCTGTAGTTCTCAGGGTTCCTTTCAGTTGGCCGAAGCTTCCGGCTAGCATAAGCAATCACTTTCTCCTTCCCATCCTGGACCTGGGACAGGACTGCTCCTAATCCCTTATTGCTGGCGTCTGTGTAAAGGATGAACGGGCAGCCATAGTCAGGATACGCTAGGACCTCTTCTCTGGTCAAGGCCGCTTTCAGCTGGCAGAAGGATTCCTCATGCCTCTCTTCCCACACCAGTGGGGCGCCGATGGGTCTACCACCTTTGGTCTGTCCCACGAGGAGATCTTGCATGGGGGCAGCCATCTTCGTGTACCCTTTAATGAAGCACCGGTAGTACCCCACCAGACCCAGAAACTGCCTTACTTCCCTCACTGTGGTTGGTCTCGGCCAGCCTGGATGGCAGTGATCTTCTCAGGGTCGGGGGCGACACCTTCTGCACTTACCACGTGCCCCAGGTACTGCACTCTGGGTTTCAGCAGGTGACACTTAGAGGGCTTCAATTTCATCCCGTATTTGGCAAGGGACGCGAACACCTCGGCCAGGTGCTCCAGATGGGCTTCATACGTCTGGGAGTACACAATCACATCATCCAAGTACAATAGGACGGACTCGAAGTTTAGTTGTCCCAGACATCACTCCATCAGCCGTTGGAAGGTCCCTGGGGCATTGCACAGCCCGAACGGCATACTATTGAATTCACAGAGCCCCATCAGGGTGGTGAAGGCGGTTTTCTCCCGGTCCTCCGGCGCCACTGCCACTTGCCAGTATCCACTGGTAAGGTCAAGGGTAGAGAAGTAATTTGCAGTCCTCAGTGCGGCCAAAGACTCTTCAATACGGGGCAGCGGATAAGCATCTTTATACGTTATCTGGTTAATCTTCCGGTAGTCCACACACATCCGCATAGTGCCATCCTTCTTCTTGACCAGCACCAACGGGGCAGCCCAGGGACTACAGCTGTCCCGAATAACCCCTGCCTCTTTCATGTTCCTCAACATATCTTTGGCGCACTGATAATGCGCAGGGGGAATAGGCCTGTACCTCTCTTTGATAGGGGGGTGCTCACTGGTGGGGATGTGGTGTTGGACCCCTTTAATCCACCCAAAGTCTAAGGGATGTTTGCTGAAAACTTGCTCATACTCCCGCACCACCCTGTACACCCCCTCTTTATGATGCGTAGGGGTATCATCAGTGCCCACATGTAGCTGTTGGTGCCATTCACTTAACTCCCCTTGAGGCGGGTGAGGGCTGGCAGTAGGTGGAGAAACCGGGGGAGCTGCCTCGTGAATCGTGTGGGGATCTAGGGTGAGCAGTTTGGCAAGGGTGGCATACCGGGGAAGCCTGACTTCTTCCTCCCCACAATTCAGCACCCTCACAGGCACTCTTCCCTTCTTTACATCTACCACCCCTCGGGCGGCCATTACGGTGGGCCAGTGTTCAGAGGGCATGGGCTCTATCATGGCAGGGTAGTCACGCCCCTGAAGCCCTACCGCCGCTCTACACCAAATCATCATTTCACTCCTAGGGGGTACAATCAAGGGGGCAGCATCCGTCACTCTAACTCCACCAATCTCTCCTCCTGTTGAGTTCACATGTTGGCGGTACATCAGGGCTCGGATCTCACGCTGCACAGCTCTCTGCCGGCTTCCTGCCGCTGTGGCGGCCAACTGCTGCAGTAGGGCCAACACATCACCCATGCAGTGCTCCATCACATTGGTTCCTAGCACTATCTTCGGGTTATGGTCACTGGGTTCGTTCATAATCACAATCATACCCTGGTGTTGCAGCTCAGCTCGCCCCACAGTCATAGCCACTTGTTTATACCCCACTTGGGTCAATGGGAGTCCATCAGCGGCAATCAGTGTTATACTAGTATCTGGGGGTGCCAGCTCGTCTGTCCCCCAATACCGCTGGTATAAGGTATATGGTATGGTGGTTACCTGTGATCCAGTGTCCAAGAGAGCCATCACCGGGATGCCGTCCCGCCAGTCTGGAGGGCCACGGGGTTCTACTCCTGAGGATTGGCCCGTGGCCCCAGGGGTTGCTCGTTTAACGGGCACTGTCGGAAGTAATGGCCAGGCTTGTTGCACTTGTAGCAGGTTGAAGGCCTGTTCCGTGAGTTGTTAGCACTTTTCCGCTGCATCCAGGGAACATCCTCAGGGCTGTCGGCTAGCTGTATCCTGGGTGGAGGCTGGGATCTGGTCAAAGGTTGGAGTGCAGCGAGAATCTTGGCGAGGTCTCCGTCCATGCGGCGGACCTGGGCTGCTAGTTCCTCCATTGTGCTGCTGGAAGCTGCAGGTCTTGAAGAGGCTGGTGTAGCAGGGGCCACCACGACGGGGGCTGTCTCAATGGGCCACGAGGCTGGCTCCGAGATCTTCGAAGCTGGGGGTTGCAGTGCTTTAATGGCCCGCTCCTTTAATACAGCAAAGTCAACATCAGGGTGTTCCAGGGCCCACAGCCGGAGCTGCTTGCGATCCTCAGAGGACTTTATCCCCTGCACGAATTGCTCTACCAGCATCTTGTTGCTGTCCACCTCATTGATAGTATCTACCCGCTTTAGGGTGCGAAGAGCGGTTTGCAGGCGTAAAGCGTAGTCCCGAATGCTATCCACAGGCCGTTGCCAGCACTGGTAAAACTGCATCCTCAGCTCAGCTTCGGTACGGGTCTCAAAGGCAGTCTGTAGCTTCTCAAATATGGTGGCTACAGAGAGCAGGTCCCCCTCGGCCCAGGTCTCCGCTTCCTGCTCAGCCGCGCCGGTTAGCTGGCCCAGCACTACCGTTGCACGTTGCTTATCAGTTAGGGGGTACAATTCTAAAAGCGGATTAAGCTTTTTCCGGAAGACCTGTAAAGCATCAGGTTTCCCGTCATACTGCGGTAGCCAGGTAGCTCCGGGCGCATAGGGCAAGGAGAACGGCATCACCTGGGCAAGAGCGGGGACCGCGGCACCTCCCGCCAGTGCGGCCGGGACCTGGGCAGGCCCATTCCCATCCACGGGTGCCCCTGCGGCTGCGACCGCTGCTCCTCCCGCGGCTCCGTCGGGCGCAGACATCTTGTTTCCGTCCCCCTTAGCTTCTTTCCGGCCCCTCCTCTATTGGGGCGGGGTTTTGGCCTTCGCGCCTCTGCTACTCGAGAAGACGCTCGAGCGGGAACTTTTTGTGCCAAAGATGGCGACTTCTGAAATTTTTCAGCCGGATACCTCCGGCGGTCACAAGGCGCACCTCTACCCAACGGCAGAGCGGTAAGATCCTGTTCGTGACACCAAGTTGTCGCGGGCGGAGGAGGGGACGCCGCGCTCTCCCTACTGCTCGGGTCCGGCTGCCGCTGCGGCGGCCTGCTGCTGCCGCTGCTCGGTGGCTCGAGCGATGGGCCGGATCCCGGGGACTCGAGCGGCGCTCCTCGCCCGTGAGTGAAAGGGGGTTTGGGTGTGGGGATAGTTTATTGTCCGTGACGCCACCCACGTTTGTGGTGATTAGGTGTACACCACCGCTGCTCTGGCTGGGGATCCCGGGAGTGATGGTATGGAGCAGCCAGTTGTTGTGTTGCCCCTCCGTGGGTAGGGGTTGGTGATCCCGGGGCCCAGTGATGGGGTTGGATGGTGGACAGGCGGGTACGGGGCCTGTGGAGGTGCAGGGGCGCAGGGGCAGCGCTGTGCCGCACGGCACGGAGGTACTCACTCAGCCAGTAAACACGGCACAGTTCTCGGTAAACAAACGGCTGGTTGGACGGGTCCCTCAGACGGTTGCGCTGCTGATATCCCCTGCAGTTGACGGAGACGGTCTCTTCCCTGCACCTATGTGTTGTTGTTTGGTAGCGATGGGTTCCCACCGGTAACCCGCTCCCCAGCTTAGATATGAGCCGGAGGAGCTCCACTCTTGCCCGCAGGCGCTGGCCCTGGGAAACTGGTGCCTTGGCGGTGGCGGTGTCTCCCCTTAACGGTCGGACTGTTGCCTTCAAACGGGACTTGGTTGTTGGGAGACAGACGTCCCCTTCACTGACGGATTTGGCAAATTCGGCGACTCCTAGCCTTGCCGGGATCCGAAAAGCCCCTGCCCTGGTGCTGACTAATCTTCGTATACCGCCGTCTGCCAACCTTGCTGTCTCAGTCCGGGGCACACACCCGGACTAACTTCAGGCTTCTTTCTGTCACTTTCTCTGTTGCTTTTCCTTTAGCTCCTCTACCACTTCCTCTCACTTTGAACTTCACTCTACTCTAGCCCTCAGCTAGACTTCAACTTCAACTCCTTCCACTTCCTCCTCCAAACTCTATCTCCGTTCTGCCTGGTTTCTCCTGCCTCCAGGGCTGTGAACTTCTTGGTGGGTGGAGCCAACCGCCTGGCCCACCCCCTGGTGTGGACACCAGCCCCTGGAGGAAGGCAACAAGGATTTGTGTTTTGACCTAGTGTGTACCTGCAGGGAATGTGGGGTGCGTGTGGTGTTATGACCTGTGACCCCTGGCTTGCCCAGGACGTCACAGATACTGTCATGGTTGTCTCTCTGCATTATGAGACTAGTGACAGATACAGGGCCAGAGAGTCATTTACATGCAAGGCTCTCAATATTAAATGTAGTTTCCTCTCTTTTGGCATGTAATGTGTCAATGTCAGTTTCCCCTTCCCAGCAGCACACTGATTACCTCTCCTCAGGTGCTTCTGGTTTAGGACCACTCCCAGTCCCTATATTTAACCTCTATTCTTTGTAGAGTGTGCCAGTTATGATGAATCCTCATTCTGAGACTTGGCCTGGAGGTGGAAGGAGCTGTTGGAACCCTTTCTGTCTGATGCGTGTTGGTTACAGTCTTAGGGCCTGACTGCAGCCAAGAAGTTGGAGTTTATCCTTTGTTGAGTCCTCTGTTTGTCTTCCTTCCCTTGTGTGTTGTTTAGTGCTGAAGTGGGATTAGTAATCCCTACCTGCCCACTCACTAGCCAGAACTATTGTAGAGTCACGCAGGGCTCTAGGTTCCTGCTCGGTGACAGGTGAGGAACCTGTATATGGACTGGCTAGGAGTGCAGGGTACAGTTGCAGGTAAGTGGAGGAGGTGTCCATCTTCCCTCTCACTAGCGCTTGGCACCACCGTTATTTAAGTGCCCCCCGGTGTACCCCTTCTTTGTCATTGTTAAACCCCTGTGTGTTGTGTGCTTTGCCCCACGCCGGACTTATCCCCAAATTCGTGCGTGACAGATTCATAGACTTGGAAGTCTCAGACAAATCATTTAAGTGTAGGGCAAAAATCCATTGTCCAGTAAGGCGTATCGGATGAATGTGAATATGTAGACATATTGTTCTCATGGTACCGTAGTTTTTATTACTACAGTTAGATTTATGTACAAGAATCATTGCCTTTCCTATAACAATCCAGCCATAATCCAGCCAGACCGACTAGATTGCTAATATTATAACAATGCAGTCACTGGCAATGTACAGTTTGGATGAAATGTCATCAGATGTAAATCCTGAAATGTGGCAGAAAAATAAGTTCCCAGTCCTTTATAATTCCAAGCATGAGTGCCTCACATTGTCCATTCCTCCCAACGTACGAGCCTTTGGCCAACACCCAGCTCCACTCCCACGCACTCCATCACATTCCTGTCTGCCGTGGACTAGGAGAGCCCTCTGCTCTGGATCCTTCTCACTATTTTCTCACAAAGCAGTAATGTCAGGCTAAATCTTGCAGTATAAAGACCTCACAGTTACATGACAAGGAGATTAAATAGTAGAAGAGCTGAGGCATGTTTTGATGGCGACCAGACGGATAATCCCCAGCTGGGTCCTCTCCATGGCTGAACATGTTAGATCGTCTACATGTATACGCTCAATGGTGTTGGACCACCTTTGGTCTTCAAAACCGTGACATCCATGTCTGAATTTTCTCCTATGACCTCTGCCTATGTCACTAGGTGGCGTCACACTTGTACTGCTGAAGGCGCTGGGCGATGCAGGCCTATTCATTTGGTGCCGCCAAGCCAGGGTTTCCATCTCTCACTGCAGAGGGTTGATTATTAGCTGTGATCAGCTCTCTGCTATGAGTCTTAGGGTACCTTCACACTTAGCGATGCAGCAGCGATCCGACCAGCGATCTGACCTGGTCAGGATTGCTGCTGCATCGCTACATGGTCGCTGGTGAGCTGTCAAACAGGCAGATCTCACCAGCGACCAGTGAACAGCCCCCAGCCAGCAGCGACGTGCAAGCGACGCTGCGCTTGCACGGAGCTGCCGTCTGGAAGCTGCGGAGACTGGTAACTAAGGTAAACATCGGGTATGGTTACCCGATGTTTACATTAGTTACCAGCGCACAGCTGTGTGTGCAGGGAGCAGGGAGCCGCGCACACTGAGCGCTGGCTCCTTGCTCTCCTACCATAGCTACAGTACACATCGGGTTAATTAACCCGATGTGTAATGCAGCTACATGTTCAGAGAGCAGGGAGCCGCGCACACTGCTTAGCGCTGGCTCCTTGCTCTCCTAGCTGCTGTACACATCGGGTTAATTAACCCGATGTGTACAGCAGCTACATGTGCAGAGAGCCGGAGCCGGCAGCACAGGCAGCGTGAGAGCTGCAGAGGCTCGTAACTAAGGTAAATATCGGGTAACCACCTTGGTTACCCGATGTTTATCTTGGATACAGCTTACCTCAGCTGTCAGATGCCGGCTCCTGCTCGCTTCATTTGTCGCTCTCTCGCTGTCACACACAGCGATCTGTGTGTCACAGCGGGAGAGCGGCTTTGAAGAAAACGAACCAGGGCTGTGTGTAACGAGCAGCGATCTCGCAGCAGGGGCCAGATCGCTGCTCATTGTCACACACAGCGAGATCGCTAATGAGGTCACTGCTGCGTCACAAAAAGCGTGACTCAGCAGCGATCTCGGCAGCGAGCTCGCTGTGTGTGAAGCACCCCTTAGATGTAGCCACATCCTATTTAAACTCCCAGTAGTTTTCTGCAAGTTGACAGTTATTGGTTTATTCTGACCCTGGTTGACATCCTTTCTGCTATCTGATTTCATGTGCTATGATCCATTGATGACCCCTACTTGACTTGACCCCTTTGTTGACTTTTGATTTAAGGATTAAGATAAGGAGACTACAATGGCCAATCCATAATTATACCACCCTGCTGAAGGTGCTGGGAGATGCAGGCCTATTCATTACTATGGCTGGGACAAGTGGTACCGCCAAGCCAGGGTTTCCATCTCTCAGTGCACAGTGCTGATTATTAGCTGTGATCAGCTCTCTGCTATGAGTCTTGGGTGGAGCCACATCCTATTTAAACCCCCAGCAGCTTTCTGCTAGTTGCAAGTTATTGGTTTATTCTAACCCTGGTTGACATCCTTCCTGCTACCTGATCTCACATGATATGGTCCCATGATGATGCCTGCCTGACTTGATCCTTTTGTTGACTTTCAATTAAGGATAAAGATATGGAGAATACAAAGGACAATTCATGATTATACCACCCTGCTGAAGGTGCTGGGTAAACCAGACCTGTTCATTACTATGGCTGTGACAAGTGGTGCCAAGCCAGAGCTTTCATCTCTCGCTGCAGACGGCTGATTATTAGTTGTGATCATCTCTCTACTATGAGTTAGCTGTAGCCACATCCTATTTAAACCCCCAGTGGTTTTCTGCAAGTCGCCAGGTATTGTTTTTTTCTGACCCTGGTTGGCATCCTTTCTGCTACCTGATCTCACATGCTATGGCCCATTGATAACCCCTGCCTGACTTGACCCATTTGTTGACTTTTTGATCAAGGATCAAGATATGGAGAATACAAAGGACAATCAATGAGTATACTATTCTGTTGAAAGCACTGGTGGATGCAGGCCTATTCATTAGTATGGCTGGGATAGGTCATGCCGCCAAACTAGCGTTTTCATGTTTCACTGCAGAGGGTTGATTATTAGTTGGAATTAGCTCTCTGCTATGAGTCTTTGATGGAGCCACATCCTATTGAAACCCCCAGTAGATTTTTGCAAGTTGCCAGTTATTGGTTTGTTCTAACCCTGGTTGACATCCTTTCTGCTACCTAATCTCACATACTATGGTCACTTGATGACCCCTGCCTGACTTGATTCTTTTTGTTGACTTACAATTAAGGATTAAGATCTGGAGACTACAAAGGCCATGGAAGCAACATGTTCCTGCAACCAATCCATGATTATAAGACCCATTTTTACATGGTTCACTCTTACTGGTTGTCTATTGTTCTACCTCATCTGTGATAAGAAATAAGTCTCTGCTGTTACTTATGTCTGTTCTTGTGTGCACAGCTGATGTCACGCTGCAGCCAATCACTGAGCTCTCAGCCGCTTGCGCCATCAACTCAGACAGAGTTGCTGAGCTCACTGATTGGCTGCAGCGCCATCAACATAACATCAGCGCTGCAGACAAAAGACACTGGGCGCATCAGAGGAGACTCAGTGCTGGAACCGAGGAGGGTGAGTAAAGGCCAAATTGTTTTTTTAGAACAAATTGAAGCTGGGTTGACAGGAGATTTCCCAAACCATGAAATCCCTTTAAGCGTAAAGTCTGCATGTGATGCAACGACATGGATATCTAAGGCAGATTTCTTTACGTATGGGATATCTGGTTAATGTTTCAGGGATTAGACTTTGTCAGGCTACTACTTGGCTTCACGCTCTGCTGTCCTCATTGTATCCTCAAGGCTACAGATCTGACATTATCTTTCCGAGCTTTATACATAGTAACTGATACATGAATATTATTTTAAACCTTTCCTTGATTAATGGCTTAATTATTTATTATGTCATTAGCTGTGCATCTAGCTTTTTGAATGACATAGTATCTGCCATAACTACTTCTTAAAGTAGGGATTCCATAGCTTATCTACTCTTACAGGAGGTGTCTCACGATCCTTTGTTTAAGACGCACTTCTCCCCACATTATTTATAATATTTATTATTATGGCGCCATTAATTCCATGGCACTTTACATATGAAAATGGGTACACATAATAGGGATAAGTAAAATAATCATAAACCATACAAGGCAGAGACTGGTACAGGAGGAGAGAGGTCCCTGCCCGCTAGGGCTCACAGTCTACAGGAGGAGAGAGGTCCCTGCCCATGAGGGCTCAGTCTACAGGAGGAGAGAGGTCCCTGCCCGCGAGGGCTCAGTCTACAGGAGGAGAGAGGTCCCTGCCCGTGATGGCTCACAGTCTACAGGAGAAGAGAGGACCCTGCCCGCGAGGGCTCACAGTCTACACGAGGAGAGAGGTCCCTGCCCGCGAGGGCTCACAGTCTACGCTAGGAGAGAGGTCCCTGCCCGCGAGGGCACACAGTCTACACGAGGAGAGAGGTCCCTGCCCGCGAGGGCTCACAGTCTACAGGAGGAGAGAGGTCCCTGCCCGCGAGGGCTCACAGTCTACACGAGGAGAGAGGTCCCTGCCCGCGAGGGCTCACAGTCTACACGAGGAGAGAGGTCTCTGCCCGCGAGGGCACACAGTCTACAGGAGGAGAGAGGACCCTGCCCACAAGGGCTCAGTCTAAACGAGGAGAGAGGTCCCTGCCCGCGAGGGCTCACAGTCTACACGAGGAGAGAGGTCCCTGCCCGCGAGGGCTCACAGTCTACAGGAGGAGAGAGGTCCCTGCCCGCGAGGGCACACAGTCTACAGGAGGAGAGAGGTCCCTGCCCGCGAGGGCTCACAGTCTACACGAGGAGAGAGGTCCCTGCCCACGAGGGCTCACAGTCTACACGAGGAGAGAGGTCCCTGCCCGCGAGGGCACACAGTCTATGCTAGGAGAGAGGTCCCTGCCCGCGAGGGCACACAGTCTACACTAGGAGAGAGGTCCCTGCCCGCGAGGGCACACAGTCTACACTAGGAGAGAGGTCCCTGCCCGTGAGGGCTCACAGTCTACAGGAGGAGAGAGGTCCCTGCCCGCGAGGGCTCACAGTCTACAGGAGGAGAGAGGTCCCTGCCCGCGAGGGCTCACAGTCCACAGGAGGAGAGAGGTCCCTGCCAGCGAGGGCTCAGTCTACAGGAGGAGGGAGGACCCTGCCCATGAGGGCTCACAGTCTACAAGAGGAGAGAGGACCCTGCCCATGAGGGCTCACAGTCTACAGGAGGAGAGAGATCCCTGCCCGTGAGGGCTCAGTCTACAGGAGGAGAGACGACCCTGCCCACGAGGGCTTACAGTCTACAGGAGGACAGAGGACCCTGCCTGCGAGGGCTCACAGTCTACAGGGGATGGTGAGGATTCAGTAGATGAGGGTAGACCTGGTTGTGCGGCGCTGCAGTGGACTGAGGGTTATGGCAGGATGTAGGCTTGTCGGAAGAGGTGGGTATTCAGGTTCCTTTTGAAACTCTCCAAGGAAGGCGAGAGTCTGATATGTTGGGGCAGAGAGTTCCAGATTATGGGGGAGGCACAGGTGAAATTTTGTATGCGATTGTGGGAGGAAAAGATAAGACAGGAGTAGAGAAGGAGATCTTGTGAGGATCGGAGGTTATGTGCAGGTAAGTACCGGGAGACTAGGTCACAGATGTAGGGGGGAGACAGGTTGTGGATGGCTTCTTATGTCATGGTTAAGGTTTTGAACTGGAGTCATTGGGCAATTGAAAGCCAGTGAAGGCATTGGCAAAAAGGAAAGGCCAGGGAATAGCGTGGGAACAGTGGATTAGGCTGGCAGCAGAGTTTAGAATAGATTGTAGGGGTGTGAGAGTGTTAGAAGGGAGGCCATGGAGCAGAGTGTTACAGTAGTCCAGGCAGGAGATGATAAGGGCATATACTAGTGTATTTGCTGATTCTTGGTTAAGGAATGTACAAATCCGAGAAATATTTTTGAATTGGAGTCAGCAGGAGGTGAAGAGGGCTTGGATGTGTGGTTTGAAGGAGAGAGCAAAGACGAGAATTACCCCCAGGCAGCCGAGCACATGGTATTGGGGAAAGTGAGCAGCCATTGACATTGATGGATATATCAGGTGGGGGGGGGTTGAGTGAGGAGGAGGAAATACAATGAATTCTGTTTTGTCTATGTTCAGTTTTAGAAAGTGAAATTTAGAAAAGGGATGAAATAATAGACAGACATGCTGAAGTCCTGGCTATTGAATACTCTAAATTTGGACAATAGCATGGCCACAACACTGACCTACATTGCATGGTCTCCAAAGCTGCAAGCAGATCTGCAATATGGGAGAAGCACAGGGATAGTGAAGCTAGCTAAATTTAGAGAACCAGACATCTTCTGAGCAGCGCTTACAAGCTCTATAGCAAAGAGCTGGCAAAATTAAACAATCATTTTAGCCAAGCAATCACAGATTGTCTTCATCTGAAATTTTTTATTTTTTCTCTTTAAAGTTGAAAGAAAGATCACTTGCATCAGGCTATGTTCACATTTTGAGTTTTTGCAGCATTTTTTTCCAGCGTTTTTTTAGTACAAATTAATAGCTGTTTTTTACAGTACCAGCTAAACTATGAGATTTCTGAAATCTCATGCACTCACTTGTTTTTTTTTATTTCCTTATTGAATTTGAAAATTGCAGCATTTTTTAAAATCTCCTGTCAATTCTTTCAACATTTCTATAATTTTATTTCACCCAGAAAAAGCAATGAGAAAGTGAAAAAGATGCTGCAAAATACACGTGTAGTTGGCATGCAAAAAATGATGAAAAAAAAATGCATAGAAAGCTATAAAAATGGGTATTTTGAACACAGTGTTTTTACTGCCATTAGAACAGGTTTTGACTGCAGAAAAAAATTGCCACAATTCCTATGTGCAGAACATTCTGTATCATTCTGCTGTGCTCTCCTGTAGAGCTGGTATATGTTGCCTATGGTGCAGAGTGTTTTGTAGGATACATGCTCTGCGGGTTGTTTCACAGCACTGGGTTTCACGCTGGTCCTGGGAGGGGCTCTCGCAGATGCTTCTCGTTCCCAGTGATTACTCTGCTTCATTAGGGAGCGTGTTAGCTCAGGACGCCGCCAGTCGTTCTTCCTGGTTACAGTTGTGCTGTTGGCTCCCGTGGTGCTCAGTGTTCAGATCTTGGCCTCTCGACTCTGGACTGTTCTTGACCCATCTCTGCCTGTCTTCCCTTGTTTCTGTTGTGGCTTCCCGGCTTCTGACCTCAGACTTCCTCCTGACCACGTCCCCGCTTGCTCCCCGTATCTTGTATGTACTCTCCTGGAACCCTGACCTTTGGCTTGTGCCTCTACATTTACTGCATGCAAGAAGTGTCTAGCGCCACCTAGTGACAGTCATCACATTAATGCAGCAAAAATGCTATTGTACTCGTTGAATCATCAATAAATGGCTACTCTGGTTCTTTAACTCCCCCAAAAATAATAGAGCGTTAAAGAAGCCGAGTTGCACAAGCTACACTGTTTCCTTATGTCTAGCTCCATAGACATGCTGTGCTTCCCTGTTACAGAATTCTCTCTTCCATGAGCGTTAATTCATCTGCGTAGATCACACATTCTTGCCTGATTTTGTAGCTCCAACTTGTTCCCATCTCAGCCGTGAAATGCTGAGACGGGAATAAAACTTTCATCAGATTGGTTAGTCCAGTAAATCTGGAAGCAGAAAGTAAAGAAAAGCAACAGGTTTTGTCACTGCTGTCTCTCTGCATCATGAGACTAGTGACAGATTCAGAGCCAGAGAGTAATTTCCATTCAAGGCGCTCAATATTAAATGTAGTTTCCATTTTTTGGCATGTAATGGGTTAATGTCAGTTTTTCTTTGCCAGCAACATACTCATTTACCTCTCCTCAGGTGCTTCCGATTTGGAACCACTCCCAGTCCCTATATTTACCTTTTACTCCATGTAGAGGGTGCTGGTTATACTGAATCCTCATTCTGAGACTTGGCCTGGAGGTGGAAGGAGCTGTTGGAACTCTTACTGTCTGTTGTGGTGTATGCTGCAGTCCTGGTGCCTGACAGCAGCCAAGATGTTGCTGTTTATCCTTTGTTGATTCCCCTGTTTGTTTTCCTTCCCTGGAGTGTTGTTTTAGTGCAGCAGTAGGACTAGTGATCCTTACCTGCCCACTCACTAGCCAGGACTATTATAGGATCACTCAGGGCCTCGGGTTCCTACTTGGAGACGGGGTAGGAAACTTTATAGGGACTGACTAGGAGTTGCAGGTAAGTGGAGGAGGTGTCCATCTTTCCTCTCACTAGCGCTAGGGCCCACCTTTGTTAAAATGCCACCGGTGTACCCCTGTTTGTTGTGTTTTGCCTGCATGCCGGACCATCTCTAGATTCATGCGTACAGGTTTCAAGTAAAATAAATCATTGGAGAATTAACAACAAGTAATCTCTGAGTGGCAACTATAATTTGCA
Source organism: Anomaloglossus baeobatrachus (assembly GCF_048569485.1). NCBI lineage: Eukaryota > Metazoa > Chordata > Amphibia > Anura > Aromobatidae > Anomaloglossus > Anomaloglossus baeobatrachus. The sequence continues at coordinate 114,883,868 of NC_134364.1, forward strand.
GGTAATTCTCTATTCTATTTACCAGAATTTCTTCATTCCAACACCGGTCAGAAGATAAAATAAACGCCTCCAAGGCTCAGCCTGTTTCCGCTGTTGTCTTCTTCTCTGCCTCTAGTGTCGTTAATCACACTTAGTATTTAAAAAATGTTACAATTCTTTTCATAAGTCAAAGATGGGATCCGTATGAAGGGTACAAGTTGGATCCGGTCACTCTATTTGGTTCCGTAAAAATTGTTGCTCTGTTTAGTGCCTCTTTGTCCTTTTTAATTACAAATTAAAAGAATACTCAAGCTTACCTTCAAGGGGGTATGTTAGTAAAATCAACCTTTCCCCCCCACCAAACTATGTCTTTGCCATACAGGTCTTTGAAAGCTAAATCCATGGACACTTTTATATCTTCTGTCCATTGCTGCATTCCCGAGAAATTAGTTCACATACAAATGACACTTTAAGTGCTCTGGGTGTGACGGAGCACTTCCTGAACATCTGTCTTCTCAGGTTGTTTTCCCTCCCGGGTTGATTGATGGCTCACTGTCTGATTTTCTTGCCTGATGTCACTCAAGCACTGAGCTATGAATCAAGCTAAAGAGGCTGGTGCTGGGTGGGGAAACAAGCGCTGGTAAGCAGGGGCTCAGGAAGTGCTTTGTCACGCCCAGAGCACTTAACACCTAATTTGCATATGAATAAAAAGACTGATTTATCAGGAATTTAGCAACAGATGGAAGACATAAAGGTGTCACTGGATTTAGCTTTCAGAGATCAATATGCCCATATGTCGCGGGCGGGGAGGAGGGTGTCAGCACACCGCGCTCACCCCTTCTGCTCGGGTCCGGCAGCTGCTCAGTGGTGGCTCGAGCCGTAGGCCGGATCCCGGGGGTTTCTCGAGCGACACTCCTCGCCCGTGAGTGAAAAGGGGATTGTTGGGTGTGGGGATTGTTATAGTTCGTGACGGCACCCACGTTTGTGGTGATTTGCACCACCGCTGCTCAGTACGGGGATCCCGGGGATGGTGATGCGGAGCAGCCAGGTGTTGTGTTGCCCCTCCGTGGGTAGGGGTTGGTGATCCCGGGGCCCGGTGATGAGATGGGAGGTGCAGGGCCTGGTGGGCGCAGGGACGCGGGGGCAGCGCTGTGCCTTGCGGCACTGTGGTACTCACTCAGCCTGAGACAGTGACACAGTTCTTAGTAAAACACTCGGCTGGATGGACGGGTACCCTCAGGCGGCTGCGGTTGTTGTTTCTCCCCTGACCCAGTTTGATGGTGTAAGTCCTTTCTTCCACCTCCGTGCACCCCTCTCCTGCACTCCGGCTTCCAGCTGGCTCCCCGACTCCGTACCGGGGGGCCACTGCCCAGCTCGGCTACCTGCGGTTCCACCAGCTGTCTCTCCGGCTCCCTGCAGACGGCACTTAGCGTCTGCCGGACTTTCTCTACGAGGCCCTAGGCTCCAACCTAGGCCCCTGGCTCCGTCTGCCTCTCTGCAGACCTTCACTCTTCTTCACTCCTGGACTTGTCTGAGCTTGTTTCCTGCCTCAAGCCAGCTAATCCCTGGGTGGGCGTCTCCTCTCCTCACTCCGCCCACCTGGTGTGTCAGTCTGCTGTGAACTGCTGGGGGTGGGGGTGTGTGTGTGTGTTGTTATCTGTGTCCCCTGGCTTGTCCAGGGCGACACACATATATGCAGTTAATGGTTTGATCTTACTGGCAGATTTTCTTTAAAATCTTTGTGATCTTTGACCCTGTGTTGCCTCAAATTATAATCAAAGCTGAATGTAGCGATGTTACTGGCATCGCCACACTGTCCTGCCACCTTCCCTTGGCGGAGATGCTGAAACACTCGCCCTTTCGTCTGCCCAACGGTAGCTGATTTGCCTCCAATCCCTGCTGCCAGCTCCCAGGGACTGCGCATGACACACAGGTCTCCTGGGAGTGCTATTAGGTGGTGCGCATACATGCCTAATCTTAAAGTGCCAGCGTGCTCTAATCCCAAAATGCCTCTCAGACTATAGCTGAGAGGCACTATGTACCTAAGGCATCTTCCACCCATTGGAGGTGCCTGGGCAATGTCATCTATCTTTAAAGACCCGTTGCTAGTTGTCACGTCCCATCCCGTTTGCTGAATCCTACACTGTGTATCCTAGTATCCACTGTGCCCACTGTACCTGCTGCACCCACTGTACCTTCCATGCCCACTGTACAAGCCGTACCTGCTGCACCCGCAGTACCATCCATATATGCCTGCTGTTCCTGCCATACCTGCTGCACCCTCTGAACCTGCCTTCCCAGCTACACCTGCTATGTCTGATGTATCAGCCAAATCCTCCATACTTGACGGTATCCATCAAGCCATCCCGGCTGCACCTGACCGCATCAGAGACTATCAACATCCTTCCCTGACCCCTGGGGTCAGCTGTCACAGTACCTGGACTTACTGGAGTAGCACCTGGTTACTAACGGCAGCCAAGCCCAACCTCACCATCAGAGGTTCTGGTGACTACCTGGTAGGTGCTTAGTCACTTCCCTCCATGTTGAGCTGGTGCTGCGGCCCAGTGGGTGTCACGTCCCCACCGGAGTCTTCTCCTGCAACTTCTGCTTCGATCACCAGGTGTCGCTGTATTTCCTCCGTGGGTGATGCTGTTGATAGGAGAGGAGTTGTGCCAGTGGCTCTGCTGGTTGCAGGCTCCGTCCATCCACAAAGCTGGGTTTCCCTAGGACCTGCAGTACCACTGGCTGACTGTGGTGGCATGTGCCTTCCAGCTGAAGTTACCATCTTTCAGCTACAGCCACTGGGAAGGCACCACAACCTTCTAATGCCCCCTCCTGTGTGCTGGTCACTGCCAGATATAGTCTTGTAGTTCACTGCTTGTCTCTGGTTCTCTCCCTGTTCTGAATATTGATCCCTGTGCTCTGACCCCTGCCTACTCTCCTGCCTGCCGTTTTTGTACTTCGCTGCCATCTCTGGTTTTTGACCTTAGCCTGAATTCCTGACTACGCTCTTGTCTGATGAATTTGTCCCTTTCTGTACCTCCTGGTTTTGACCCTGCCTGACGGCCACTCTTTCCTGGATTGCAGCCTTCTATAGCCAGCGCTCTCCAGGGCCCTGTAGTATTTCCAAATCCCTGTATAGGGGTTCAAGGGATTCAGGGTTCTTGGGATCCTGCTTGGTGAGCGGCTAGCCTCTAACCTGTCCATGACAGCCATTCTGAGACTGTGGTTCCAGGCAGATGTCACAGTGAGTTCACGCTTCGCTCACATCCGCAAGCATAATATTGAGAATTATATAAAGAAATCTTATCTATATTTCCGGTAAACTTAGCGATGATCCTCTTCTTCTTCCTCACTTTCCTATATCTGGCTGTAAGACAACTTGCTGCAGCAGGAGCCTCCCCCCTCTATAGGAAGAAACATTGCTATAGGCTAAGAGGCTTGTAACTTTATAGGACATGGAACTAATCTGCAGGAGATGAACCCCGTATTCTCAGCAGAATTTCTTCACGATCATTCAGAAAACACTGCATAATAAATTGCGAGGGCGGCTGGAATATCTAGTGAGTGTACACCTTTAATAGGGGGGCTAACTGATTTGTCTTCCCAATTCTTGGAAGTCTTTGTTACCCTTGTTACTGTTATACATAAAATAACTGTGTTAAATACAAGAAAAAAGAGGAAAACGGACCTCATTATTAGATCATTGGGTCACTCCCATATACCGCATCAACCATCACAAAGAAAAAGATTGGGAGTTTATGACCCCTGTATATTTGCAACAGTATAATTAAAAGCTCATGCTCAAGTTGTTTAATAATTTAGTAAATTTTATTAATCACAAAAAATTTTTTAAAACACAATTCATTATATCAAATATACTGTATGCACAATCAATAACCGTAGTTCAATACATAACCAAAGATTGGATGACAGATAGAAAGTGTGGACACATAAAAAAGCCCAAAAATTGGGAGGGAGCCGGGGACAGGGCATGCACAGGCCCAAACCAAATAATGGGGTAAGAAGGATATATATTATATCAGACTATTATCTGGTGCACTAAATCCAATATATAAGCAATGAAGCAAAAAATGCAGTTGATATACTAAACAGACACTGGGTGGCGCTCAAGTACACAATACACGCCAGTCAGTCTGTGTATGCAGCGACAGATCTTTAACCGCACAGTGCACCAGACTTACCCATGAGTATATGAAGCAATGCTCGGTCACCGGGTCCCTTCCCTCGCCCGACGTACGTTTCGAGGTAGATCTTCTTCGGGGGCCCCGACTGACTGGCGTGTATTGTGTACTTGAGCGCCACCCAGTGTCTGTTTAGTATATCAACTGCATTTTTTGCTTCATTGCTTATATATTGGATTTAGTGCACCAGATAATAGTCTGATATAATATATATCCTTCTTACCCCATTATTTGGTTTGGGCCTGTGCATGCCCTGTCCCCGGCTCCCTCCCAATTTTTGGGCTTTTTTATGTGTCCACACTTTCTATCTGTCATCCAATCTTTGGTTATGTATTGAACTACGGTTATTGATTGTGCATACAGTATATTTGATATAATGAATTGTGTTTTAAAAAATTTTTTGTGATTAATAAAATTTACTAAATTATTAAACAACTTGAGCATGAGCTTTTAATTATACTGTTGCAAATATACAGGGGTCATAAACTCCCAATCTTTTTCTTTGTGATGATAAAATAACTGTGGTAACATGTCGGGCCAAAAAACAGCTCACAGAAGTGGTGCCAGGACCATGAGCTGTATAGGATTGCGGGTTGGTGTCGTTGCTTGTTTCCTCTCCTCACATGCTATAGTCACCATAGATGATTACTATGGACATCATTGCCAGGATGATTATTTTTTTACGAGTGGGGGTTTTGAAAACTCATCCAAAAATCACAGACAGACAACATTTTTCCAAACGCATTTTAAAACCATAACGATTCATTACGAATGAGTGATTCACGTCTACTGCCCAAAATAGGAACACATTATTGGTAATTTCTGTGAAGCCTAAAATGATCAGATTTGGGTCAGTTTTTTGTAGTTTCTGTGAAACACGGACCAAACTCTGGAATAGAACGTGCTATGAATAAGGAGATGTCATTTCCGAAACGCGTCAGTGTTGGCACATTAGTGTTGTGTTTACTATTCATTGAAGAAATAAATCGGATCATTTTTTTTAATAGGGAAGATGGAGTGACGGATTATTTCTTTTCATAGTGGATTTATTGCTTTTGGTCCTGGCATCGAGCACCAGAGGATGAAAATGTGCTGGCATGGTGAGCTCAAATTTTGTTTCTTCAAGATGCTCAGATTAGTTCTCCTCAGACTGCTTGTCACAGGTAACAGACAGTCATGAGGTTTCTGGCAATAGAAGGTCACAGCATTTGACTGTGCAAAATGCTCCCTGACTTTCTATTTTTCCTGCTGTTAGTATTTAGTGTACTTGGTATCACTTCTATTGGGTTTTCATTCCTTTCCCTTTAGGACCCTGCAGAGCTCCTCTTTCCTTTAGCTACTGATCATCTGTTTTTCCCCTTGGTTTTAAATACTGTCATTTTCCCTGGACTTGTGCTGGTGATATTCAGTTCCTTCGCAAGCTCTGCATGCAAGCAGGCGGCTTGCACTCATCTGTGGTATCATTGCTGCTCTTTGTTGAAATTCTTCCTGAGGCATCAGGAGATAAGCTGTTCATAGTCTTTCCCCCCTGTTATGTCTCCTTGTGTCTTCTTTAGTGTTTAGTGGGGTTGATGAACAGCTCATCCCACCCATTCCCTACCAAGGGTCCAGCCCTAGGGTCATCCTAGGGTCAGGTATCCGGCTTGGCACATAGGTGTGGAATCTATATAGGGTGGTGAGGGACCCCAGGGGCCAGCAGCAGGTTTGGTTAGGTGTCACCATCTTCCCCTTTTCTAGACGCAGTGTATCCTTTCCCCTTCACCGTTTTCTTGGTACTCCCCCATACCTAGCATGACACTGCTATGAAAACCCCTTGCAAAGGGGCCAAAGTCGACTCTGAGCCTAACCACTTAGATGTCTTTTTTGAGGGCAGGCGTCCGCTGTATATCACAGCCTGCATCAGCCTAGTTATATTGTGCAAGGCACTTTTTGAGAAGAATTGAATGCACCCCCCATAGAGCCGGCGCAATGTAGGGACATCATCACGTCTGCTGTCTCAATCAATCTGATTGGTGAAAGGAGGAGTCGGCGGCTCCTTCCTCCACTAATGTAATCACTACTTCCTGAGGATGCAGATAGCGGTGATATCGGGACAGAGGAGGGGGTAGCCCATGGGCCACTGTTTTCAACCCTCTAGTTGTCTCGGTACGTGGGCCACACTTTGCCCAGGTCTGTTTTAGGGCCATTATTTTTTGGGGGGGTTTTCAGGGAAGCAAAATTGCCAGTGTTTAATGCTGCTTCCTTCGCACCACCGTCCGGCACTACGAGAGTGCGGAACATGCCAGACTGATGGTGGCAACCTTTATGGAAATATTTGTCTGGAGGAAGGTCTTACTTCATTAGCGCCTCTATTGTTGTTAGAGCAGAGTGTAGGAATGTCGCTTCCTCTACACAATGTATAACAATGGTAAGGAAGCGAAGGAAGAAAGCAAAGACTCCAGAACAGGAGCGTTTCCTGATCATCAGCAGCGCATGCGTATAACAGCAGATAGTCCTAGATGATATCACAACGTCTCACCAAATTACCAGCGTCTTACAGATCTGGTCACATCTTACAAATCTTTATGGGGTTGAAGTCATTTATGTGGCTTTTAAATGCTTTTTACACTTCTTTTATAGCATTTTGTATATTGCAGATTTATACTCCACATGTCTATTAAAAAAGGGGTAAGACCCAGTGGCATGTGGGGTGAAAAGAAGGCGCCAAAGTCAATGTGGGTTCAAAATGTCATCCCCCTTCCGCTCCTCCTCATCACTCCTATTGTCACATGACCGGCACCTGCGAGCGACTCTTCTTCTCCCAGCTGCACAGATAGTGCTTGCCCATAATTGCTTATGCAAAGCACAGCAGCAGAGATGAGATAGTCATTGGCTCCTGCACTCTGCATAGGCAGTGACCAAAATGACAAAGCTTTGCTGCACTCTGCATAGGGAGTGACCAAAATGACAAAGCTCAGCATAATGAAGTGAGCTTTAGCATGTCCGTTGTTGCCTATGCAGAGTGCAGCAGCTGATGACCAGTTCATCTTGACTGCTGCACTCTCTCAGCATAATGAAGTGAGCTTTATCATCTCTGTTGTTGCCTTTGCAGAGAATAGCAGCTGGTGACAAATTCAACTTGACTGCTGCACTCTTTCAGTATAATGAAGTGAACTTTATCATCTCCGTTGTTGCCTATGCAGAGTGCAGTAGTAGATGACAAGTTCATGTTGACTGCTGCACACTCTCAGCATAATGAAGTGAGCTTTATCATCTCCATTGTTGCCTATGCAGAGTGCAGTAGCAGATGACAAATTCAAATAGACTGCTGCACTCTCTCAGCATAATGAAGTGAGCTTTATCATCTTCATTGTTGCCTATGCAGAGGGCAGCAGCTGAAGACAAATTCAAATAGACTGCTGCACTCTCTCAGCATAATGAAGTGAGCTTTATCATCTTCATTGTTGCCTATGCAGAGTGCAGCAGCTGATGACAAATTCATCTTGACTTCAGCACTCTGCATAGGCAGCAGCTAGTTATTGAAGAGGGTATTGAGTTATGTGCTGCAGTGCAGTTAATCCATTCAATACCGTTTTCATTCATTTACATGGAACGCACTGCACTATGGGTAAAATAACCCCTTTAAGGGGTTATTCCCATCTTTATACATTGATATTGTCAGATAGCGCTTGTAAAACTAAAGACTTTTGCAATTTACTCCTCATTAAAATTTCCAGCCGTTCTTGAGATATTAACGCATTCTCTTGTTTACAGCTCGTTGCCTTGTAGACCAGCGACCACCACTGCAACCTAGCTTGTAAGCACTGCGCTGGCGCCAGAATTAGGAGTCAACTTCACCTTCCAGCAAACTTGGCCAGCTTTAAAACAGTGCTTACAAGCTCAATAGAAGAAATCTTGTAAGCACTGTACATGTTCTTCTATCTAGCAGCAGTGGTCGGTCTCCAAGGCAACAAGATGTAAACAAAAGAACAGTGTTTATATCTCAAGAAATGGTTGCAAATTTTAATAAGCAGTAAATTGTAAAATTGCTTGTTTTTACGAGCTCTATCTGACAATACTCATTTATGAAAATGGGAATAACCCTTTAAATATGTCTAGGAATATCTGTGTCTCCTATAAATGGATTGGGAATCTTAATTTGTAAAGAAAAAGCACTTAAATTACAAACTTTCACTCGTCACATCATCAAGAAGGAAAACACGTGACAAGTTGTAGAAAAGAGGGTCATTATCGGCATTAGGCACCTCATCGTGTGTAGGAGTTAGGTGGTCGGATTGTCTGTGTTATTACAGATTCCAGTGGTAATGACATGACGGCAGACATAGACTTGCTTGGACGTGTAACGCTTGACGTCCAACACTTCAGAAAACGCAAATCCTACAGAATTCACAGAGAATCTGATTTCAAAGTCCTCTTGTTACAGCATTAACACTGCACATATTAGCTATAGTGACGCTACGTCAGAGTTTCCATGAAGGTAAAGTAAAAGCAATTACTCGACGTTGTAAGGATAATTGTTCCATGTCAGGGAATATTTACACAGACCGGTAGCGAGACATTCACATTTATCCACATGCCTAAAAGTGCTTAGCAAAACCCACAGCATTTCTGGGTGACAAGAATGCATTTTTGACCATACAGCAAAGTAATATATCCAAAGCGTGCAAGAACATGTCCCACTGGCATGGGCAAAACCCAATAACGTGAACTTGTCCCACTGGCATGGGCAAAACCCAACAACGTGAACATGTCCCACTGGCATGGGCAAAACCCAACAACGTGAACATGTCCCAAAGGCATGGGCAAAACCCAACAACGTGAACATGTCCCAAAGGCATGGGCAAAACCCAACAACGTGAACATGTCCCACTGGCATGGGCAAAACCCAACAACGTGAACATGTCCCACTGGCATGGGCAAAACCCAAAAATGTGAACATGTCCCACTTGCATGGGCAAAACCCTACAACATGAACATGTCCCACTGGCATGGGCAAAACCCAACACAACATGAACATGTCCCACTGGCATGGGCAAAACCCAACTACGTGAACATGTCCCACTGGCATGGGCAAAACCCAACAACGTGAACATGTCCCACTAGCATGGGCAAAACCCAACAACGTGAACATGTCCCACTGGCATGGGCAAAACCCAAAAATGTGAACATGTCCCACTGGCATGGGCAAAACCCAACAACGTGAACATGTCCCACTGGCATGGGCAAAACCCAACAACGTGAACATGTCCCACAGGCATGGGCAAAACCCAATAATGTGAACATGTCCCACTGGCATGGGAAAAACCCAACACCATGCACTAGGGTGACAACTATCCTTAGGGTTCAAAGGCAAAATTTGGCCCCATGTATTTTAATGTTCCTTATTGTGGCCTTCATGGAGTAAAACTGTTGCCCCTTGTGGTCCCCATACACTAGTAATGAACAAGAGCCCTATTTGTCAAAGGGCAAAATCTGGCCCCATATTTTTTAATGTCTCTCTTACTATGGCCTCCATGCAGTAAAAATGTTGCCCCTTGGGGTCCCCATACCTTAATAATGTCCCCCATTGTGGTCCTCATCCAGTAGTAATGAGCAAGAGCCCTATGGATCCAAGGGCAAAATTTGGCCCTATATATTTTAATGCCCCTTATTATAGCCTCCATGCAGTAAAAATGTCTCTCATTGTGTCCCCCATACACTAGTAATGAACAAGAGCCCTATGGGTCCAAGGGCAAAATTTGGCCTTGTATATTTTAATGCCCCTTATTATAGCCTCCATGCAGTAAAAATGTCGCCCTTTGTAGTCCCCATATCTTAATAATGTCACTCATTGTGGCCCTCACACAGTAGTAATGAGGAAGCGCTCTTTGGATCCAAGGGCAAAATTTGGACCAGTAAGTGACCACCAGTCACATCTCCAATTGAAGTTCTTAATTTTGGCATTTCTTCTTCATCCACCATAATGTCTTCCAGCCATGACTCGTCTCTGTAAATTGTAATAAACAAAATCTGTGATTGATCACTTCTAGAGAACCCTCCCCACTTTATCCCCACTTTTACACTGCACCGGAGGAAGAAAAGTGACATAGTGCCGCTCTGGTACCCTAGGCCGTACAGTACTTTCTTCTTGTCCTCCCCTCCACACTAACAGTATTTCCCAAAATAAAATGCATGTACTTATTTCCCCCTTTGTGACCCCCTCATGGTACAAATGTCTCCCTCTATGACCTTACACATTAATATTGCCCTCTATAGTGGCCTGGATACAGTAATAATGTCTCCCATTGTGGCCCCTGTGAGGAATATGTTATATCCATACATGCCAGTCACCTGCCAATCATACATATTTCCACACATCCTGACCTGCAGCAGGGGGTCTCCCTATTCAGGATATAAATCCAATACTTACATTCTGGACCAAATGGTAAGGGGTGAAAGTCAATTATAGTAAGGAAGAAGCCCCTGACTAGAGGTGACAAAAGTAATTCAGTTAGGGAAGTGGGCAAGAGGTTACTAGTTCCAGAGAAGCTTCAAAGTAGACCTGCAAATAGGCAGGCACCTAGGTAAAAAACTATAAAATTGGGGTGTGTGTAGCCTCCACAAATATTGCAGGCATATTTCTGGCCTCAGAACAGCAGGACACACATAGCACATATTTTCCCTTAATTGTGGGACCTGCGTTTCAGCCCATAATTAATAACTAGCCACTGGAAGACAATAGACACATCATGTTTCTTAGCTGTTGATAGATAAAATCATAATAGGAAACATGATGGTAATATATTATATGTGGGATGCTCAGAGGCAGAGATATGAGGCAAGCTGCCATTTCATAATTCTCTGGAACCTGAAGACATATCCCATGTTCAGCCTCCCGGCTGTTTGTCACAGCCCCAATATCGTAATAATTATCTAAGGCTATGAGCAAGCAAGTGCCGTCAATCAGTGTCAGGCAGAATGCTAAAAATGCAACTTGCACAGCACAATGGTGCACCAAACCTTTAGAAACATCAAGGGAGCATCAAGCCCCCTCATTTGCATATGTAATAAAAATCAAAAGTCGATTTCTCAGCCAGTAATACACTAAAATCGTGTAATGCTGATATTATGTTTACAGGGGTTAAATCTTCTATATACCTGTTTTATTAGTGTATTTTGCATTTTTGTTGGTAACAGACTCCCTTTAAATTGAGAGACCCCTTTAAATCATATTTTACATACAAATATTTGTGGCAAATATCTGTGGTATCATGGGGACTTTCAGCACTATTAGCTGCTAAATGTACCGTCATAATAGCCATTGACGCAAGGTACTAACATTAGACCCGTGTGACATGGATCAGTAATAACGTGCAATACCTGATGATACCAATAATATTAAATTAAAGAAAACAAAAAACATAGGTGAATGATACAATCAATATCCAAAGTCAGAACATTTTAATGGCAGTATCTAAATCTGCGAGCTACAAGAAGCTTGGAGGACATTAATTAGATAAGACTTTGGTATCTGTTATATGTTTTCAGAAATTGATTGAAGTCTTTAGTTGGTTGATGGGATCTTATAACAACCTCATCTCCCCCTCTTCCACCTCTTCCTGGCAATGACATGCTTTTCTGGTCTCTCAAAATGGTCATGAGAACTTCTGGCATAATCTCATTATTACATAGACTGTAGCACACATGGTGATAGGAAACACAAACGCTTATCACAGTTGCTGATGATGACTAGACAGCTTCTTTAACACAGTTACACTGAAGATTATAGCAATTTCAGCCTTAATGACTGTACGATTTATAATATTAGGAAAATTATCATATTCCCCCACCCCTCTCACCATGTTGGCACAAATCAGACTGTTCTAGCTGCCCATGTGATGCTGCGCTGATACAGATAGGATTAATTACAGATCATTGAGAAGAAGAAAGAAAAGTGATGTCTGAAATGTAATAAGTTAACCAACTCTCATGTCTTTTTTATTATATTTTTTTTTATAGAAAACATGCCAGGTTGGAAAACATTATTAATGTCACAATTCCTCTGTGCAGAGCATCTTGCACACTAGGAGATGCTCTGCTGTGTTTTCCTGGGCTACTGGCTGGCAGGTTGATTGACAGTGCTGGCTTCCATGCAGGTTCTGGGAGGTGCTGTTTGTTCAGGTGTTCCACCTTCCCGGTAATTGCTCTGCTTCTTTCGTGAGAATGCTCTCCAACAACCTTGCCAGTTGTACTTTCTGGTTCTGTACTTGTGCTGTTTGCCTGTGTTCTTACTTGTGCTCAGATCTTTGTTTCCTGATCCCAGAGTGTTGTTTGACTACTTTCTGCCCGCTCCCTGTTCCTGGCGTAACCTCCTGGCTTTTGACCTCGGACCGTTACCTGACCACATCTCTGTCTTCTCCCTGAATCCATTACGTGCCTTTCCGGAATTCTGAACCTCGGAATGTGACCTTAATACGCCTCTGTGTACTCCCTGTGTCCATACCTGTCCTCCTGCTACCAGACCCCGGCTTACCTGACTACTCTATTGTTTGTACTGTCCATGAGTAGTGACTAGCATCACAATTAAAATGTGGATACAGGTTTAACAGCCTTACTAATGCACTTTTTTCTCCCAGGAGCCACCGGCTTTCAGTCATATTGTCAGTTGGGCTGGTGTGGATACAGTCACTGCTCACATCACTATGCACAGCAGCACTTTGACTGATAGCCGGTTCTGCACTGATGCTCTGCACCGCTGATAAGGGATACTTTCACGAACGCTGTGGGACCACCACTGATCCTTTAGAGCCCCTGTGTTTGGATGCCAGGGCTCCTTTTAAATACAGAGCATCATAAAGCTAAGGAAAAATTTTCCCGGCTCGTTGGTGCCTGGGAGATTTCTGGAGGCTTCAGCTTGTGCACTTGAGATTTTCCAACTCTTTCCGGAGGCTCCCAGATGTTTCGGGAGATTTGGCACTTCTTGATTAGTAATTGCAGAGCACGGGTCCTGTATACTATTCCCACACGGGATCTCTCTGCTGTGTCTGCTTCTAGTACATCAGTTGGATTACATTTTCTTATTATGGATATTTACTGGAAAAAAAACTAAAAAGCTGAACTAAATAAAAATATAATTTTGTTATTACACCCATGTGACATGTTACAGAGGTGAACGCATCGGATTTCATGCAGCTCCACCAAAGTTACTCAATTGTGGCTTATTTTTCTGCTGTTTGGGGAATAAAATCATCAATTCCTCCTAATTGTGTCACTCCAAAACGCCAAGATTTAGTTACTATGGATGTAAAATATCAGCTGTGCCACAGTAATAGCGACAAAGGGTTAAAATTAAAGTCCAGCACCTTTTTTTTTAAAGCACTCCATTTTTTGCAGTCCCTCTGTAATTTCTCCTGGAAATTTAGAAATTGACAACTGGCTCAATAGTAAAAACTATCCAGTGTGATGACTTTGCTAGGGGGCACTAGACACTACTTGCATGCAGTAAATGAAGAGGTAGTCATACAGGCCAAGATCATAGACCAGGAGGTCACGACAGTACACAGCGGTCAGACAGAGATGAGGTCAGGATACAAGCCAAAGGTCAGGGTTCCAGAAGAGTACGTACAAAATACAGGGAGCAGACGGGGATGTGGTCAGGAGGAAGTCTGAGGTCAGAAGCCGGGAAGTCACAACAGAAACAGAGAAAGACAGGCAGAGACGGGTCAACAACAATCCGGAGTCGAGAGATCAAAATCTGAACAGTGGGGGACCACGGGAGCCAACAGCACAACTGTAACCAGGAAGTACGACTGGCGGCATCCTGAGCTAACACACTCCCTAATGAAACAGAGCAATCACCGGGAACGAGAAGCATCTGTGAGAGTAACTCCCAGGACCAGTGTGGAACCCAGTGCTGTGAACATTCGTCCTGCAAAACGCTCTACTCTATAAGTAACAGATACTGGCTCTGCAGGAGGGCATAGCAAAACAATACAGAATGCTCTGCACATCGGAATCGTCACATCCAGACTGTGCAGTTTATTTCTGTTATGTTTGCAGGGTGAGCAGGGTATATAGTGAACCCACTGGGGATCCACCTCCCTTAGGGGAAAGGTGCCTTAAGTACCTGCAACCTCTCATCTGACCTGAGAGGCACTTTCAGGTTAGGACTCAGTTGGCCTTTAAGAAAAGGAGTGTGGCTGTGCGCGCACCCTTCAGGCAGAACCTCAAAGCCTGAGGAACACACAGGCTCTAGGAGGCAGCAGCATGGACCAAGGACGGGACAGTCACCGCAGGAAGTCCGGGCAGATGAGAGAGCTGATGTCCCCCCTGCCGGGGTAGGAGGGTAGGACAGTGCGGGAATGCTGGTATGGGTGTTAAAATTACACTTTTCCAGGAAGAATAACAGAGGGAGTATATAGTTTCAAGCAATGTTCTTTTATAGACAAAACAGAAGAGCTGACAAGTCCTCTAAAGATATCTTTAAAGGGTTTTCCGGTTTTGGAAAATGCTTCTGTTTTTTTAACTGTTTTTTTACTCACCTACCTCCTTTAAAAAAACAAAAAAACAAAAAAAAACAACAAAACACCGTGCTTCATTCCTCCTCCCCTGGTCCAACTGTACTCCTGTGTCCTGTTATTGTCCGCAGTCAGGTCAATAGTGGCTCTGGGAGCCTCGTGATGTCTACTGTGACATCAGCGCTGCAGACAGAGTTGACGTCACCAGCTGCTATTGACGTGACATCAGCACTGAAGACAATAACAGTCAGAGTTGGACCAGGGGAGGGTGAATAAAAGAACAATGTGGGGTTTTTTTTTTTTTAAAAAAAAAAACAAGCTGCACAGACATTTTTCTGAAATGTCCAATCGTAATATAACGGATGCATTCTAATATTTCTATCCATGTCAATGAAAGTTTATTTTATACTAATGGGGAGTTTTATTTCCATTCTTTATTTGATTTTCTATTATTTCGGCATTTTTTTTATTATTATTATTCTAACAGGCAGTTTCTTCAGTTGCACTAGAGAGAGATCATCTGTTCCCTTTATAGCACGTACCGAACGCCAAGTTTACAAAGCGCGTGTAAAAGAATTGGACCAGACTGATAAAACTTCCAAAAATGTAGCGTGTCTCTTAGTATTATGTGACGAATATGAGCGAGAAGCTGATAAATGTAAGTATTTCCTGCAGGGTTCTGCAACGCAACGATTCCTCCCGTCCGAAACAAAAGCTCTTTCTATTTTGAAATACAAGATCTACTGTGAAAATAACGCTCAACGCCAATTTTTTTTTCCCTCCGTCGGCTGCAAAAACACAACTTGGATTAAGTGCTTTCAGTGGGCACTTTTGTTTCGAGGTAGACATGTCAATACCCTGGTGACATTCCGGCTCGTGTAAATATGAAGTCATCTGGAGCATTGAACAATGTGATGAATGCCAGACCAACACCCACAGGGTGAGGCCCATTGGACTTCAAAGTAGACGTTCTGTCTTCTGCAGGATGTCTGACGTTCTCGGTACATTTTTTTCTATGGTAACCAGAATCAACACTGCGAGAAATGTCTTAATGGACAGATAATCTGTCATATGAACCCTTAAACTTTTCCCATTTTTTTTTTAGCAGATCGTCTGCTCAATCTGGGAGAGAACAATAGGTCAAATCAAAGAGAAATACGGATGTCCTATTTTAAAGTCTTGGGGCAAATGAAAGTCCAGATGTTCTCCTGACTTCCTTCCTCATTGGAGAATTTTCCAAGTCTTTACAATAATTGATAAACCAAGTGTTTCTTGCTACAAGTGTCCGTTAGGTTTCCAAGTGAAAAACAAAAAATCAACAGAAGCTTCACCTATGGAAACGGGAGAAAGAATCCTGGCAAACACTGAAATATTAAGCATTAAAATTGGCAGGAACTTTTTTGTTTTTAGAAGCGTTTCTTGGATAAATTTTTGGAGCTCACTTTGCAGAACTTATGTTACACAAGCCTGAACAAAAGACACTCAGTTCTGCTTATTAGTCTCAAAAATTGAGGATACAGTGGAGAAAAGTATTTGATACCCTACCGCTTTTGTAAGTTTTTGCACCTCCAAAGAATGGAAAGGTCTGTAATTTTTATCGTAGGTACACTTCAACTGTGACAAACAGAATCCCCCCGAAAAAATCCAGAAAGTCATATTTTATGATTTTAAAATAATTTGCATTTTATTGCATGAAATAACTAGTTGATCACCTACTAACCAACAAGAATTTTGGCTTGTTATTTGTTCATAAAGAAGCCCTCCTACTCTGCATTCATTAGCTGCATTAAGTGCACCTAGTAATGGGTGAAACCAAAATGTAAAGGTCGGGGTCCATACCAGACAATTTGTGTACGTTCACAGACCCTGAACACGTACTTCCCATCGGATGAAAATGACGACCTGACAAAGGCGTCCCCCTCCGAAACGCGCGTCGAGGAGACACGCTGTCGGACCCCAGGCTGATTAAATAAAGTAAGTCCCTTATCACTTAAATACTTCAGCTTAAGAATTAATATTAATAATTAAAATTGGCAAGAACTTTTTAGTTTTTAGAAGCGTTTCTTGGATACAGTTTTGGAGCTCACTTTACAGAACTTATGTAACACAAGCCTGAAAAAAAGACATCCAGTTCTGCCTATTAGCCTCAAAAATTGAGGATACAGTGTAGAAAATTAAGTATTTGATACACTACCGCTTTTATAAGTTTTTGCACCTACAAAGAATGGAGAGGTCTGTAATTTTTATCGTAGGTAACTTCAACTGTGACAGACAAAATCCCCCTCAAAAAATTCCAGAAAAGCATATTGTATGATTTTTAATTAATTCATTAGCATTTTATTGCATGAAATAAATATTTTATCACCAACCAAGAATTCTATCTCTCACAGACTTGATATTTTTTCATTAAGAAGCTCCTACTCTGCACTCATTACCTGTATTAATTGCACTTCTTTGAACTCGTTACTACTGATGGGCAAACCTGAGCTGTAAAGTTCAGGGTCTGTACTGAACACTTAAGGCCCCTTTCACACGTCAGTGATTCTGGTACGTTTGTGCTTTTTTTTAAACGTACCAGAATCACTGACATACGCAGACCCATTATAATGAATGGGTCTGCTCACACGTCAGTGATTTTTCACTGCACGTGTCTCCGTGCGGCGTACCCGCGTGTGCGTGATTGCTGCACGGAGACATGTCCATTTTTTTCTGGCATCACTGATTTTCCACGGACCACGGAGTGGTGTGGTCCGTGAAACACGTGCCAGAAAAAAACGTGCTTTTAAAATAAAAAACATTTTAACTCACCCAGCGTCCAGCGATGTCCTCTGCAGCCCATCCTCCCTGCTGCTTCTGAGCCGGCTCATTATTGTCGCGCATATTCATTATGCGCGACACAGCCGACCCGGAAGCAGCTGCTGCGGGGGTCAGCGCCGGCCGGATGCTGCACCGCGGGAGCGATCAGCACCATGAACAGCGGGAGCGCTCACAGGTGAGTAGTTTTCTAAGTGCAATCACGGGCCACGGACAACGGAGCCCGGATTGCACTTAGACAACCCACGTGTGCCGTGAATCACGGCACACGCAGGGACATGTGCGTGTTTTACACGCCAGTGAAAAACGTCAGTGTTTTTCACTGACGTGTGAAACGGGCCTAAGGCTGCTTTACACGCAGCGACATCGCTAGCGATGTCGCTGGTGAAAGCACCCGCCCTTGTTGGTTGTGCGTCGTGGGCAAATCGCTGCCCGTGGCGCACAACATCGCTAACACCAGTCACACGGACTTACCTGCCTAGCGACGTCGCTGTGGCCGGCGAACGACCTCCTTTCTATGGGGGCGGTTCATGCGGCATCACAGCAGCGTCACTAAGCAGCCGCCCAATAGAAGTGGAGGGGCAGAGATGAGCGGCCGTAACATCCCGCTCACCTCCTTCCTTCCTCGTTGCCGGAGGACGCAGGTAAGGTGTTGTTCCTCGTTCCTGCGGTGTCACACATAGCGATGTGTGCTGCCGCAGGAATGACCAACAACCTGCGTCCTGCAACAGCAATGATATTTGGGATTTGAACGACGCGTCAACGATCAGGTGAGTAATTTTGATCGTTAACGGTCGTTCATGCGTTTCACACGCAACAACGTTGCTAACGAAGCCGGATGTGCGTCACGAATTCCGTGACCCCAAGGACATCTCGTTAGCGATGTCGTTGCGTGTAAAGGCCGCTTTAGTGTCCATGCATGGACCCTAAACACTGACATCTTAGGGAAGTCCTTTCTGTTAAAAAATGTTGTTAAAAAAGGAAGCAAAATGGGGATTAAAGCAGAACAATTTATACTTATCAAATTTTCGCGTGGCTTTCATACTGCTTCCGTGTCCGCTCATTATTTCTCATGAATTAATGAACTGTTTCCCTCCGCCTACTCTGTGTGAGAGCATCTGTGATTTGTTAATTTGTTACAGTCGGACTGCTGGTGTGCTGGCATCTGTGATTGGTTCCCCTCACACTAGCTGTCTGGGTCCTGAAGTGGAGTGTGAAAATACATAATTGGAAAAAATTACGTGCAGTCCCCTATACATTAATACCCAGCACAGATAAAGCAGACAACTGAAGGCTGCGGCCCCCTGCTGCGTGCTTTGTCTTGGCTGTGTATCAAAATGGGAGGGACCTGAGTGAGAGTGGCTTTGTTTAATTATTTAGATAATTTAAAAAAACAGCCTGGGGTCCCCCCTTTTTGATAATAAGCCAAGATAAAACATGCAACTGAGGGCTGATATTTTCCTGCTGGGCTCACTGGATTAGTAATAAGTAGGGATCTATGACACCCCCAACTACTAATTGTGTAAGTAAAACGCAATAAACACAAAACGTAGACAAAAATTCTTTATTTAACAAAAACCAAAACAATCTTTTTCTTCAATGTATTAACCCCCAAAACACCCCTGCAGGTCCAATGTAATCCACAGACACGACATCCCACAACAATCTTGCCTCTGCTAAGTCTGAAGTCGCCAGTGCGTGGACACATTAGAACTCATTACCGAGCACTGCAGCATCAGGGAAACCCTGACTGTGCTGCAGTTGTGAGAGCAGTGATGTCAGTGAGCTCACCTGAGGTCACATCTGGTGGTTCTCATGGTACTCCAGCTGTGACCTCAGGTGAACTCAATGAAGTCAGTGAACTCACCCCAGATAAGCTCAGTGAACTCACCTCAGGTGAACTCTAGAAATTCACCTGAGGTAAACTCAATGCCGGATTACCTGCTTAGACTATGTGCGGATGTTGAGTATTTGGTTGCAGAAAATCTGCATCTCCTGGCCGAAAAATCCAGCAAAAACGCAACACGGTTTTGATGCTTTTTTTTTCTGCCAAGAGATAAAGATTTGGTGTAGAAAATTGTTGCATAAATCTGCACTAAACCTGCATTTACTGGCAGAAAAACACACCAAAAAACACCATTTGGTTTTGATGCATTTTTCAGTCAGGAGATATAGATTTGTTGCAGAAATCTGCCCCAAATCTGCATCTCCTGGCAGAAAAAAGCATCAAAAACATGATGCAATTTTGACACATTTTGATGTGTTTCCTGCCAGTAGATACAGATTCGGAGCAAAACTTTCTGCAACAAGATACTCAACATGCACGCATAGCCTAAGTTATTGAGTTCATTAAGTTTATTGAGTTCACCTCCGGTGTGTTCGCAGAGTTCACATGAGGTGAATTTAGTGAGTTCACATCAGGTCCCAGCTAGGGTACCGTGGGAACCGCCAGCTGTGACCTCAGGTGAATTCACTTACAGTTAGGTCCAGAAATCTTTGGACAGTGACACAATTTTGGCGAGTTGGGCTCTGCATGCCACCACATTGGATTTGAAATGAAACCTCTACAACAGAATTCAAGTGCAGATTGTAACGTTTAATTTGAAGGTTTGAACAAAAATATCTGATAGAAATTGTAGGAATTGTACACATTTCTTTACAAACACTCCACTTTTTAGGAGGTCAAAAGTAATTGGACAAATAAACCAAACCCAAACAAAATATTTTTATTTTCAATATTTTGTTGCGAATCCTTTGGACGCAATCACTGCCTTAAGTCTGGAACCCATGGACATCACCAAACGCTGGGTTTCCTCCTTCTTAATGCTTTGCCAGGCCTTTACAGCCGCAGCCTTCAGGTCTTGCTTGTTTGTGGGTCTTTCCGTCTTAAGTCTGAATTTGAGCAAGTGAAATGCATGCTCAATTGGGTTAAGATCTGGTGATTGACTTGGCCATTGCAGAATGTTCCACTTTTTTGCACTCAGGAACTCCTGGGTAGCTTTGGCTGTATGCTTGGGGTCATTGTCCATCTGTACTATGAAGCGCCGTCCGATCAACTTTGCGGCATTTGGCTGAATCTGGGCTGAAAGTATATCCCGGTACACTTCAGAATTCATCCGGCTACTCTTGTCTGCTGTTATGTCATCAATAAACACAAGTGACCCAGTGCCATTGAAAGCCATGCATGCCCATGCCATCACGTTGCCTCCACCATGTTTTACAGAGGATGTGGTGTGCCTTGGATCATGTGCCGTTCCCTTTCTTCTCCAAACTTTTTTCTTCCCATCATTCTGGTACAGGTTGATCTTTGTCTCATCTGTCCATAGAATACTTTTCCAGAACTGAGCTGGCTTCATGAGGTGTTTTTCAGCAAATTTAACTCTGGCCTGTCTATTTTTGGAATTGATGAATGGTTTGCATCTAGATGTGAACCCTTTGTATTTACTTTCATGGAGTCTTCTCTTTACTGTTGACTTAGAGACAGATACACCTACTTCACTGAGAGTGTTCTGGACTTCAGTTGATGTTGTGAACGGGTTCTTCTTCACCAAAGAAAGTATGCGGCGATCATCCACCACTGTTGTCATCCGTGGACGCCCAGGCCTTTTTGAGTTCCCAAGCTCACCAGTCAATTCCTTTTTTCTCAGAATGTACCCGACTGTTGATTTTGCTACTCCAAGCATGTCTGCTATCTCTCTGATGGATTTTTTCTTTTTTTTCAGCCTCAGGATGTTCTGCTTCACCTCAATTGAGAGTTCCTTAGACCGCATGTTGTCTGGTCACAGCAACAGCTTCCAAATGCAAAACCACACACCTGTAATCAACCCCAGACCTTTTAACTACTTCATTGATTACAGGTTAACGAGGGAGACGCCTTCAGAGTTAATTGCAGCCCTTAGAGTCCCTTGTCCAATTACTTTTGGTCCCTTGAAAAAGAGGAGGCTATGCATTACAGAGCTATGATTCCTAAACTCTTTCTCCGATTTGGATGTGAAAACTCTCATATTGCAGCTGGGAGTGTGCACTTTCAGCCCATATTATATATATAATTGTATTTCTGAACATGTTTTTGTAAACAGCTAAAATAACAAAACTTGTGTCACTGTCCAAATATTTCTGGACCTAACTGTATGTCATCGGTCTCACAGCTGTGATTGGTCACGTTTTCTAATGTGACTGCGCACTGTGATCTCAGATGTAGCAGAGCTGGGATCATCGTGGGACATCGTGGTCTGGATTACGTTGGAGCTGCAGTGGTGTTTTGGGGTTAATACATGGAAGATAGAGGATTTTTTTTTCTTTTTTCTTTTTTTTAAATAAAGGATTTTTCTCTGTTTTGTGTTCATTTGTTTTTACTTACAGGGTTAGTAATGGGGGTCTCATAGACCCCTCCCCATTATTAATCTCAGACCTGATGACAGCTGTGATTTTTTTGACAAATCACAGCTGTCATTACCCCATTATATTATTCAAACTGCCATTGCTCCAGGGCAATTGGGATGAGTTGGGTAAATGCCAGGATTGACGCATCTAATGGATGCAGCAATGCAGGGGCAGCTGCGGGCTGGGGAGGGCCCAATAACCATGGGCCTCCTCAGACTGAGAATGCCATCCCCCAGCTGTATCTTGGCTGAGTATCAAAATTGGGGGGTACCCCACGCCGTTTTTTTTAATTATTTTTTAAAATAATGTCAGAGAAGGGTGGGCCGAGGAAGCAGTGAATATTCATGAGGTTTAAGGAACGTCCCGAGAAGGAGTGTGACAGACACACGGAAACTTGGTAAGTATAATTGTCCTGCTTTATCCCCATTTTGCCTAATTTTGCAGCCACCTAGCTCTTCCTAACACCATTTTATAACACTTAAGTTTGAATCCCTTAAACTTATATGCGGTTCGACATCGGGGTCAAGTTCTGGTCAAGTCCGGAAATTGACTTTTTTTTTTTTAAGTCCGGCCGAACCCAAACATCTGTGGGTTCACCCATCTCTACTCATTACCAGTATAATAGACACATGTCCACACACCCAATCAATCACACGCCAACCTCTTTACATGGCCAAGACCAAAGAGCTGTCTAAGGACACTAGGTACAAAATTTGTAGACCTGCAAAAGGCTGGGATGGGCTTCAGGATAACAGGCAAGCAGCTTGAAGAGAAGGCAACAACTGTTGGTGCAATTATTAGAAAATGGAAGAAACACAGAAACACAAGATGACTGTCAATCTTGCTCGGTCAGGGGCTATCTACGAGATCTTGCCTCATGGGGTAAGTATGATTCTAAGAAAGGACAGTTATCAGCTCAGAACTACAACGGAGGACCTGGTCAATGACCTGAAGAGAGCTTGGACCATAGTCTCAAAGATTACTGTTAGTAACACACTACGTCGTCAGGAATTAAAATCCTGCAAGGCACGCAAAGTACCCCTGCTCATGCACATGTCCAGGCCCGTTTGAAGTTTGCCAGTGACCATCTGGATGATCCAGTGGAGGCAAGGGAGAAAGTCATGTGGTCAGATGAGATAAAAGTAAAACTTTTTGGTATCATCTCCGCTCACCATGTTTGGAGAAAGAAGAAGGATGAGTATGTGGTGCCCCTGAGGCTTCAGTTGCCACAGGGTTCTGCACCTCACTTAAGTTGCGGTACTCATCCTGGAGCCAGAGGAGGTCGGTACCGGTTCCACAACACAACTCATACAAACAACCAAGTTTGCCTCCCGTTGCGTCTTAAGGCAGTCACCAAACATGAGGGGCTGCCATCCACTAGTGACAGGGAACCAGGGGAGGAGCAGCCACCAGGGGAAGTTAGGAGCAACACTACAGTTAGAAAGTTCTCCAGGAGGAGAGCAGACTGGTTTACCGGTGGCTCTGGTGGGACGCAGGAGTAAAAACGGTCACCAAGGGGAGAGCTTAATTGCTCCCTTGGGACCGGCGCAGGGCAGGGTGCAGAATCCTAGGGTGGAACATACTTCAAGTTGCACCACCAAAATCTGCTGGCCAGGGAGATTGTATGTCCCTCTGCCCACCACAGTTCCCGAAGCACAGTGCTACATAGGGTCCTGGGTCGTGATCCAAGTCAGGCCCCACCATGGACCCGCGGCACCTGCATACGGGACGGGAGTTCACTTTCCAACGTCCTGGAGTGGCCTAGCCCGTCTCCAGACCTGAAACCAATAGAATCTCTTTGGAGGGAGATAAAACTCAATGTTACCCAGTGACAGCCCCGAAACCTGAAAGATCTGGAGAAGATCTGTATGGAGGAGTGACCTGAAAGATCTGGAGAAGATCTGTATGGAGGAGTGACCTGAAAGATCTGGAGAAGATCTGTATGGAGGAGTGACCTGAAAGATCTGGAGAAGATCTGTATGGAGGAGTGACCTGAAAGATCTGGAGAAGATCTGTATGGAGGAGTGACCTGAAAGATCTGGAGAAGATCTGTATGGAGGAGTGACCTGAAAGATCTGGAGAAGATCTGTATGGAGGAGTGACCTGAAAGATCTGGAGAAAATCTCTATGGTGGAGTCGCCAAAACCCCTGCTATAGTGTGTGCAAACCTGGTCAAGAACTACAGGAAACGTCTGACCTCTGGAATTGCAAACAAAGCTTTCTGTACAAAATATTAAGTTCTGTTTTTCTATTGTATCAAATACTTATTTCATGTAATAAAATGCAAATTACTTATTTAAAAACAATACAATGTGATTTTCTAGAATTTTTTTTTATTCTGTCTGTCCCAGTTGAAGGGTACCTAAAACAGAAATTACACACCCTTCCATTCTTTGTAGGTGGAAAAACTTGCAAAATCGTCAGCGTATCAAATACTTTTTTTCCCCACTGAACATCCACCTGGAGGCAGAAACCTTTCCGAATGTTATTTAAAAAAATATGGAAATAAAAAAAAAAATATTCCCGGATCAACACCTCCCTTCCAGTAATTTAGGAACCATAATTTGTAATATTATGAGTATTATATAAGTATTATGAGATGGCAGTACCGCAGACCGGGGCTAAGAGCAGCCCATGATCCTCAACTGGACTTTTGGCTGATCCTGTCCTGTCCATGAGCCACATCCTCAGGAAGCAGATACCGGCAAATACAAAGGTTGAGTGGGGAGCCGCCGCTCCTTCTTTGACGTTTTGTCCTGTGTGACTGAATCGTAGAAGAAGGGGGTCTGCGGTGGCTTTAAGGGGGTCTGCGGCGGCTGGTGCTGGGTCTGCAGTGACCAGTGCGGCTGTGCGGAGTCTCCGGCGGATGGTACTGGGGTGGCTGTGTGTGGTCTTCGGTGACTGGTGCTGGGGCGGCTGTGTGGGGTCTCTGGCTGCTGAACTGGTGCTGCAGGGCGGGCAATGAGGACTTCAAATAATGGCTCCTGGAGTCGACGTGTGTGCAGAAAGAACTCTCGCTCATGCACTCATCTGCGCATATGCCGCCTTCAGCCCATTGATCTCCCAGCAGCGGATTTAAGGAAAATGGCGCCCGGAGGTGGTGCTTGCGCATATGAGATCTCGGCTTGCCATTGAGCCAAGAGCTCAATCTACGCTGACTCCAGGCATCATGTCTTTGAAGCCCTCATTGCCCGCCCCGGATGGCTTCAGGGATGCACTTTATAGAGCTAGAGGAACAAAGGTATTCAATTTTATATATTTAATCCAAAAAGTAGGCAGTGTTTATGAAACTATACTAAAGATGTTACAAAGGGGACAAAACAATAGAGTATATACAATTACATAAAATAAAAAATAAAAGAAAAGTACTAAACCTGCTTCACAGAAATGGCTCAGATTTATGGAGGAAAGAACTCCAATGTAAAATGGAACAATCCTACACAGCGATGTATCTTCCTGGCATTGAACTAGGTGTGAATTCAAACTTTTGTATTAATTAGAGAACAGTCACTCCCACATACCTCTGCTCTGGTAACTTATAACAGGGCTGGTCATGGGATGTGGCTTTAGTCTCTAAAAAATTATGAGATCCCCAACTTTCAAAATATCTTTCCCCTGGAGGTTCCAGGTGGAAGATATTGTGGTCATGTTTCTTATGATTTTACCTTTCTATAGAGATCAAACATGACAGGGATAGCCTCATACATTTAACCAATATTAAATTGGGGCTCATGCACTAATCGCACAATTATATAAATATATGCATGTTCTTACCCTCGTGATTGCAAAGCTGATAATTTATCAATCCCACTAATATTGGATTGATAAAAAAAACAATATTCATCAATGAACACCGGCCCCAAAAATCTGCTTGGTGCCTTTGCAATTGAGCAGAGGTGACATGCTTCATGATTTTTCAAACCCTGGATATACAGACTCCAGACCTTGTGTCTGTTTCCCAGCAGATAATCAATACAATTACCTGTCCACACCAGGGGGTCCTAGCTGAACAGGGGCCAGATATAGTATTGGCTTTCTCTTTCTTCCTCAGTTATAATTAGATTCTCATATTCCTAGTTATAATTAATCCCATATGTTCAATGTGAAGGTGGCTATGTCTCTTCTCCAGAAAGCAAAGAGTTGTCTTTATAGATTTTATAATATCTCTATATCACTTTGCATAGGGAGCATCGTGAAGAGCTGTCATACCATGTTTACGGGCTGTGATGACCATCATATCATGTGTGTGGGTCTGTGGTGTCATCACACTGTGTTGTGGGGGGGGGGGGCTGTGGGGACCATCATATTGTGTGGGGGGGGGCTGTGGGGACCATCATATTGTGTGTGGGGGGGGGGGGGCTGGGGGGACCATCATACTGTGTGTGCAGAGCTATGGGGACCATTATACTGTGGGGATACCACCTTTGAATTTTACTACATCTACTAAATCTATCTTGTGATCTGACTAATGATTTGTAAAGTGATAACACTATGTTCTTGTCATTCCATTTATGCTCTTTTGATGCATCTCATGATCTTATTTGTCTTGGCGGCAGCTGCCTGGCGCTGGTTGCTACAGCAAAGTTTATAGCTTTCTGCTCTATCACAGGTTCCAACTGAATCAGTGTCATGTTGATGCCAATACAGGTCAAAGTGGTGCTCACCTTGAGATCCCGGGGAAATGACCAGAAGTCTTTGATGCTGGATCCCAGGCTCTAGTGACACTACTTCTATGCTCTTTTTTTTTCTTCTTATGGAAATTTGTGCCCAGTGCAACCTCCCTGGCACCCCCCCTATGCTTTGGCACTGCCCCACATGTCAGTTGGTTATGGAGTAAACGAATGATAGGCAGAAAGGGTACAGGCAGGTATAGAACTTCCAGCATGGGTCATCAGGCTCAGGACACCAGGCAAGGGACAACGGACACAGATGCCGCCGGGACAGGACATCTGCAGGAACTCTGATCATCAGGGTCCAGATCGTCAGCCATTGAACTCCAGTCGCCAGGGTCCAGGTCATCAGGCACGGATCACTAGCCATGGGACATCAGGCGCAGGACATCGGACACAAGTGCACCTGGGACGGCTGAGACACAGGATGACAGGTGCAGGCGGGCACAGACACTGGTGTAGGATATAGGCAGGTACAGACACTGGTGCAGGATACAGGTGTGGCGCCCCTGAGGCTTCAATCGCCACAGAGTTTTGCACCCAAATTTAGGTGTAATCTAAACCCGGTTCCTTAGGAGGTCAGTCCCGGTTTCACCACATTACACACTCAAATACACACCAGGTTGCCCTGTTCCCACTGGGGACTGGGCTAGGGTCGGTTAACAAAGGGGTCGCCGATAGAGTGGCATTTACAGGATGCCCTCAACAGGGGCCCCAGTCCCACTAGCTTAGGACCTGGGAGGGGGCAGGTGCAGCCAGCAGGGGGAGTCAGGAGCACAACAGTTAACAAAACTAGTGAGCCAGCCACACTCAGGCAGGCAGTCTAGGAGAGTTCTCCAGCAGGAGAGCAAGGGAGCAGTCGCATCTACAGGTGCTCCTGTGGGAAGGAGGAATAGTTCACACGATTGCCGTGGGGAGAGTGAATCTGCTCCCCACAGAACCGACACCACACAGGGCGGCAGGACCCTAGGGAAGATCATACTTTACGTTGGTTTTCCAGAATCTGCCTAGACGGGGAAAGTTTCCAGCTTCCCTGACCATACAGCTCCTGACAGCACAGTGCCAGAGAGGATACGGGGTCTCGCATCAAGCCGGACCCCATATCGGAATCGCGGCACCTGCATATAGGGACAAGAGTACATCTCGTGAAACCCAGGGGTCCCCTTGTAGCTTCAAGCCAGGGGATCCACAGACAGGCATTACAAGGAGGAAACCCACCGAACACCAAACCAGACTGATCTCTAAAGGGATTCAAGTTCGACGGAGCCCATCATAGTAAGTGACCGGTATTACCTGGGTGAGCGGCATCGTAGAAAAGTGAGTAAACAACCTGGAACTGCAGCCATAGACTCTGACTCTTTATTATTGGTACTGCCGCCATTACTACTCCCCTCATCATCCTCCCCGAGGCCCGCTCTACCTGTGGAGAGCGATACCATCCCTGGCTGCTACTACCATCGACCCCGGAGAACAGCAACAGCAGCGGCGGCCCATTCCCTAGCCGCATACCACAAGTGACGTCACGACAAACACCTTACACCTACCATCATCCTATCTCCAGCCATCTTCTGTACGCCTCGGGGCAAAGGAGCCGGGCTAGGCCGCCCGTGACCACAACAGTAAACGGCCCGGCGACGAGTAGGTTAATTGCACCTGTGCCGCCCCCGTGCCAGCAGCCGGTGCTGCTCGTGTCCGGGCCTGTTGGGGTAGAGGCTCGAGGGTCTCCGGACCCGGGGGTCTCGCGGACACGCCGAATAAATGGGGGGACGTAGATGTATGGGCTAGGCCGTAGTAAGTTCGTGACGCCACCCACAGTGTGTGGTGAGGTGGGACACCACCGCTGCTGTTGTAGGGCACCCGGGGGAGATGTTGTGCAGCCAGTTGTTAACCCCTCCGTGGATAGGAATGGTGGCCCTGGGACCCAGTGTCTCTGTGCAGGGGATAGTGACTGCAGAGAGTGTTGGTGTACTCAGTTAATAAACCACACGAGTCTCTGGTAAACCAAGGTGATGGTGGCCGGTGCCGTGGCCGGTTGCATTCGGGTCCCCCACCCTGGTGGTCTCTATCCTTTTCTCTGCACTGTTTTGTGTAAGGTGGCCTTCCTAGCGTGAAACTCAGGAGTCCACTCCCGGCTGGATGTGGCCTAAGGAGCCGTGCCCGCAGACTCTGGCCCGTGGGATCTATGGGGCCTGGCGGTGACCTCTTATCCCTATCGGTGGACTGTTGTCTTCTATGAGGGACTTTGGGTGGGACAGGACCTCTAGTCCTGGCCTCAATCAGTGAATTAACCAGTCCGCTCGGTTCCGGTTCTGGCTTCAGGGTCCGAGTACCCCCCTTTGTGCTACGGTTTCCGGGTCGGTTCCCCGTGTCGGTACCGGCGGGCTACAACCCTGTCCCGGTCCACCTCGATTCGGCCGAGCCATTTTCTCGTCTCCTGCTGACGGAGACCACTGTCTGCCTCCTAACCAGTGGCACCAGGGTTCCTACCCTGGTATCGTTCAACTTGAACTTTTCTGCTGGAGCTACACTTAGCTGCAGCCCACACTCCTCTCCAAACTGAACTTCAGACTAATCTGCTTTGTTTTCCCGCCCAGGGCTGTCTGCACCCCTGGGTGGGCGTCTCCCAACTGTCTGGTCACGCCCTCTGGTGTGTCTATCTTTTCCTAAGGGGGGTGACTAGGGTTTCTGGTTGGCTGTGTATTTCCTAGTGAGGGAAGGTGTTATGCGGGGGCCTATTTGTGACTATCTGGTTTTGCCAGGGCGTCACACACCTGTTCTGTGGAGCGCTACACAGGCAGGTATGGACACAGGTGCAGGATACAGGCTGGTATGGACATAGGTGCAGGATACAGGCTGATACCTGGGAACAGGCAGGACAGACACAGCAGAGCCGAACTGGTTGCTTGCAGGACAGGTGCTGGAAAGACCAGAGCAGACAGACAGGACCACACACACAGGCTAGGATCAAAACCTAATAAATTGGTCTGCCTCTCCCATCAGGAGAAGAAGGTTTAAATACCTGGTTCCTCTCTGCAATAGACTGGGCACACCTTATCAATTTGCGCACACTTCCTCTTCAAGGGATCGGAAGCTCGAATGCACGGCCCCTAGGCTGGAGACCAGGAAACTCCATGCAGCATGTGCAAGACATCGGGCCTAAGCAGGAGCTGGACACCGACACACGTGGGCATCTGCGCACGGAGGATGGGGGCGAGCCGGGGCCTGCAGCAAAGCAGGGACACAGAGGACCAAGCGACATGTGGGTGACTACAGGTGGGTAGTGGAGGACCACGCAACACAAGGATAGCCATGTGGGAGTGTCGCGGGCGGAGGAGGGGGCGCCGTGCTCTCCCACTGCTCGGGTCCGGCTGCCGCGGCTGCTGCGGCCTGCTGCTGCTCGGTGGCTCAAGCGATGGGCCGGATCCTGGGGACTCGAGCGGCGCTCCTCGCCCGTGAGTGAAAGGGGTTTGGTTTTTGGGATAGTTTATTGTCCGTGACGCCACTCACGGTTGTGGTGATTGTATGGACACCACCGCTGCTCTGTATGGGAATCCCGGGAGCGGTGACAGGGAGCAGCAAAGTTGTTAGTTCTCCCCTCCGTGGGTAGGGGGTGGTTGTCCCGGGGCCCAGTGATGAGGTGGGGGATGCTGGATGGCAGGGCCGGTGCAGGGCTTGGTGGGGTGCAGGGACGCGGGGGCAGCGCTGTGCCTCACGGCACTGTGGTACTCACTCAGCCTGAGACGGTGACACAGTTCTCGGTAAAACACACGGCTGGAAAGACGGTTCCCACGGACGGCTGCAGTTGCTTTTCCCCAGTAGTTGACGGTGACGGTCCCTTTTCCTGCACCTGAGATGATGATGGTAGCGATGGGTTCCCACCGGTAACCCGCTCCCCGACTTGGTTATGGGCCGGAGGAGCCCTACTTTGCCCGCAGGCGCTGGCCCTGAGAAACTGGTGCCCTGGCGGTGGCGGTGTCTCTCTCTAACGGTCGGACTGTTGCCTTCAATCGGGACTTGGTTGTTGGGAGACCCAGGAGGTCCCCTTCACTGATGGATTTGGCAAATTCACGGCGACTCCTAGCCTTGCCGGGATCCGAAAGGCCCCTGCCAATGGTGCTGACTGCTCTTCGTATACCGCTCCGGTACCACCGGGCCACCACCCGTCCACTGTCCTTCCGGCAACCTCCAAGCAGCCTCTCCTGCAGACAGTCACTGCCGTCCGCCAACCTTGCTGTTCTCAGTCCGGGGCACACGCCCGGACCAACTTCAGGCTTTCTTAACTGTCACTTTTCTGTCACTCTTACTCTTCTCACTAGCTCCTCTACCACTTCCTTCTCCTTCACTCCCCTAGCTTCAACTGCCTGGTTTCCCGCCTCCAGGGCTGTGAACTCCTCGGTGGGCGGAGCCAACCGCCTGGCCCACCCCCTGGTGTGGACATCAGCCCCTGGAGGAAGGCAACAAGCATTTTTGTGTAGCTTTGGTGTACTTATCTGGGGTGTAAGGTGTGGTGGTGTCATGACCTGTGACCCCTGGCTTGCCCAGGGCGTCACAGGAGTGCAGAGGACCACACTACACGTGGACGGCCATACAGATAAGTAGAGGACCGAGCAGCACGATGATGGACATGTGGGAGTGCAGAGGATCACCCTACACATGGACGGTCATGCAGGTAAGTAGAGGACTGAGCAGCATGAGATGGCCATGGAGAAAAGGGGAGGGAGCAGGGACATGGCGCTATGACACCGTGGAGCACTGGCGCACTAGGAAAGCCGATACTATAATAGCTGTGATCACTGCTGGTCAATTCCTTAAATGCCGCAATCACTGACATGATATTTAAGTTGTGCCATCCTGTTGGCACATCCATTGGCCATCAATTAGCCGCCCAGAGTAGAGACAATGATTATGGGATGACTTAATGCTGTGCCTCATAGGAGATCATGATTGGTACTATATACTGCAATACCTAAGGACTGAAACATATAGTCCAAGAAACCGAACAATCACAGTTTCAAGTTCTCGAAGGAGACTAATAATAGTGAAAAGTAAGAAAAAAAGTTCTAGAAACAAACATTGTCTGAGGCATTAAGGGATTATTACTCATGGATATCTCAACAAGATGATAAGAGTCAAACTGTCTCTATACACTATACACAGGTAGAATATTTCCATTATATAGAGATAAAAAGCGAACGTCATGTATACGGGGAGTATACCGGGAGGAGCTGAAGATTACAGAACATTACGCAGTAATAGCAGCTATACAGATATGATGGAACCAATCATTCCCAAGTACAGTGCAAAGATTAAAGTACAGAGAGAATGCAGAATATAGCAATATATACCGGGCAGGGCCTCCGTATTGGAGGAACCACGGCCTACCATACTTTGCTTTTTCATTAATTAAGGTGTAACTTTGATTATATTTTGGATTTATTATATTTCTTTTTCATGTTCTACACGTCCTGAGAAAAGATCTATGATTACTGAAAGATTGTGCAAAGAATCTTAGTAACAAAAAAGGGAGATTTCAGCAGCACTTAATTATATTGTCATATACGCCGGCGCCTCCGTAATGGACTTATACCATAGAATGCCAATTGTCATACGCACAATAGGTAGTGCAGGCATATCTCCCAAATTTAAGAGCTAATGTGACGCCCCTGGACTATCAGGTCGTCACAGGGTACTGCACGCTCTTTCTCTCTAGTGCAGTATTCAAATCCCTCATGGTTCTGGGTCCCCATTTTACAGTGCTGCCTCCAACAGCAAATCAAATCCTAGAGACACCCTGCACCACACCCACCAGGCACACCAGTGGGCGGCTTAAGCGGAATAGGGTCACCCACCTAGGGGTCAGGGAGGGAAGGTGAGGAGTGTAGAGGAGTAGAGTGACGGGAGAGTGAAGTGGAGGAGGTTGGAAGTAGTGGCTCCCAGGAGAAGCTACCTAGGTTGCAGATGGTGGTCTGGACCTAGAGGAGTCGGACCCCCGGTCACAGGGGATTGAGGCAAGGTGCGTGGACTTGTTAAAGAAAACGGTCAGCAACCTGGTCCTATCACCGGTCCGGTTCCGAAGGCACGGCGGGGTACACGGACCCTAGGTCGGGGAGAAGCTTCAGGCAACCCGGCAATTAACCTGCGGAGAACGGAGCCTTCATGGACTGTTCCCACTAGCTCCAGAATCGGGGCACTAGCACAATGAGGGGGATAGGGCCTTCCATATAAGCAGCCACTAAAATCCCAAGCGTGAGCCCTGAGAGCAGGCTCCCACACTTGGCTATAGTGGGGAGCGGGGCCCGGCAAGTTCCAGACTACCGGGCCACTACAGTGAATTTAAACTTTGTGCCAGGAGGCAGGTCACAGATCATCAGGCAGCACTGCAGGGGACTGGACCCGGACGAGCTCCCCTTGAACGGCAGTGGCACCCAGAGACTTGGTTTACCCGGTTGTCAGCGTCTGCTTATTGGCTGAGTGAGTACATGAGTGACTTTTCCCCCTTCACGGCACCGACTATCACCATCCAGAGTCCTGGGGCATACCCCTACCCCTGGAGGGTAATGACACCTTGCTGCCCCATTTCATCACCCCGGGTACTCCCAACGGCAGCAGCAGTACTCCCAGTTATCGCACACCATGGGTGGTGTCATGAACTATAACTCCCCTGTAAATATCCCCCTTTTACTTTAGAGTGTGGCCCCTAAGCCCCCAGGTCCGGAGACCCTCGAGCCACGAACTGACACCATCCTGGATCCGAGTGGTTCGATCCGCTGCTGGGGCAGCACACTAAGAAAGAGGGATATATACTGTTTTATGCACTTAGCCAGTGCCCTAACCTCACCCAGTCCATTTTATGATCTCTCATAGAAATATTGCTCCTTGTTAAACCCCTACAGTAGGACACTATACCTTTCATGGCCCCGAGCAGTGCCCCAAACACAGTATGATACTTGTATAGTGCCCACACACAGTATAATGTCCCCACAGTACATTCCTCCCACTCACAGTATGATGTCCCCACAGTACATTCCCTACACACTGTATAATGTCCCCACAGTACATTCCCTCCACACACAGTATAATGTCCCCCCAGTACATTCTTTCCACACACAGTATAATGTCCGCACAGTACTTTCCCCCTACACACAGTAAAATGTCCCCACAGTACATTCCCCCACACACAGTATAATGTCCCCCCAGTACATTCCCTCCACACACCGTATGATGTCCCCACAGTACATTCTCTCCACACACAGTATGATGTCCCCACAGTACATTCCCTCCACACACAGTATAATGTCACCACAGTACATTCCCTCCACA
This sequence comes from Anomaloglossus baeobatrachus, assembly GCF_048569485.1. Classification (NCBI taxonomy): domain Eukaryota; kingdom Metazoa; phylum Chordata; class Amphibia; order Anura; family Aromobatidae; genus Anomaloglossus; species Anomaloglossus baeobatrachus. Next base: position 114,917,735 of record NC_134364.1, read on the forward strand.
CACAGTATAATGTCACCACAGTACATTCCCTCCACACACAGTATAATGTCCCCACAGTACATTCCCTCCACACACAGTATAATGTCCCCACAGTACATTCCCTACACACTGTATAATGTCCCCACAGTACATTCCCTCCACACACAGTATAATGTCCCCCCAGTACATTCCCTCCACACACCGTATGATGTCCCCACAGTACATTCTCTCCACACACAGTATGATGTCCCCACAGTACATTCCCTCCACACACAGTATAATGTCACCACAGTACATTCCCTCCACACACAGTATAATGTCACCACAGTACATTCCCTCCACACACAGTATAATGTCTCCACAGTACATTCCCTCCACACACAGTATAATGTCCCCACAGTACATTCCCCCTACACACAGTATAATGTCCCCACAGTACATTCCCTCCACACACAGTATAATGTCCCCACAGTACATTCCCTTCACACACAATATAATGTCCCCACCGTACATTCCCTCCACACATAGTATAATGTCCCCACAGTACATTCCCTCCACACACAGTATGATGTCCCCACAGTACATTCCCTCCACACACAGAATAATGTCCCCACAGTACATTCCCTTCACACACAGTATAATGTCCCCCCAGTACATTCCCCCACACACAGTATAATGTCCCCCAGTACATTCCCCCATGCACAGTATAATGTCCCCCAATACATTACCCCACGCACAGTATAATGTCCCCCAGTACATTCCCCCACGCACAGTATAATGTCCCCCAGTACATTCCCCCACGCACAGTATAATGTCCCCCAGTACATTCCCCCACACACAGTATAATGTCCCCACAGCCCATTCCCTCCACACATAGTATAATGTCCGCACAGTACATTTCTCCCACACACTACAATGTCCCCCCAGTACACTCCCACACACACAGTATAATGTCCCCACACCACATTCCCTCCACACAGTATAATTTCTCCAGAGTATTTTCCTCTACACACAGTATAACATCTCCACAGTACATTTCCCCCTCAAACAATATAAAGCCCACATAATACAGTCCCCACACACAATATCATGGCCACACAGTACATTCCATCACACACTGTGAAGTTCCCCCACAGACACCCTCACAATATAAGCTCCTTGTCCACCCCACACAGTATGATGCTCCACTGTAACCCCCACTAACAGTATGATTGCCTATATGAAACCCCTAGAGACCACCACACACCCTATGATCTCCCACAATACATTTCCCCACACTGAGCATGATGCCCCACAGTAAACCCCCACACATTATGATGCCCTCATAGCCCTCCACACAGTATGAAGACACCTAGTTATCACCTCACACAGTGTGATGCCCCCATAGTAACTCCCACACACAGTATGATGCCCTCCTAACCCTCCGCATAGTATGAAGCCACTAGTGACCACGTCACACAGTATGATGCCCCCACAGTCACCCCACATACAGTATGATGCATTAATAACCTTCCATGTGATATGATGCCCCTAGTGTACACCCCACACAGTATAGTTTCTCAACCCAATCGTGCGACTTGCCTGTGTGTCCTGCTTTTCTGTTGCTGCCAGTCTCATGACCTGAAGGTCTTTGCAGGTCTTTCATTCTCTATCCACACTGAGTGGTGGAGTAGGGATCTCATGGCTCCTTGCTCCACTATTGTACTCAACTGTATCTATATACTGAGGACACAGATATAGCTGGAGTCTGGACATAACTTCGACCTCCTGGGACAGCAGGACTGCTCTCCAAATTCGTGACTGTCCTGCAGGATCTACTTGTATGGTGTAGGAAAGAGGGTTACATTTCTGTACACTCTTTTAGGTGTTTTTAGGGTCCTTCGAGAAAATCACAGACAGATGAAACAAACATCAGGATGAGTTATTAAATACTCTTTTAGTATGAAGCGTTATCTTGAAGGGTGCAGAAATAGTGAATGAGTGGAGTGCATAAAATACTTAGCAGGTATTTTCCAATACTCAAATTGCCGCTTTAGGGGTCTGATAAGGGGAAGGGAAATTTTATGTGCAAAAAAGGTGCATTATTAGGTACCTATAACATGAGCTTATGTAGACTGGCCGGTTATAAAGATTACTCTACCTTCATACTATTGCGATCATTACGTGTCTAAGATCTAAATTGCTCCAAAGCTAGATAAAGAAAGAACAAATCAATAAAAGGACATTTCCAAGTATGGTAAACTATTAACTGCTGTAAGAGGCAGACATCGGAGGATTTCCCTATGTTTATCCCTGATGGGAGGTTTTCGACATATGCAATGGTAAAGTGGCTCGTCATCATTGGGTTCGCTCAGGTCTATACTTGAGCTGTTTGACCTGGATTTGTTTCTCAAAAAATTGATGTGACCTTTTACAGTTTGTTTTCATTTTCAAAGAGGATCTGTCATCATGATAGTTTTTGTTGTTATTTTATTCTCGCTGAGTTTTCTGTTTTTTGTTTTTTCTAAATCTGCCATATGGTTCCAGAGATTTAGGCCTTTTTATTTAGCGTTGATTTTTAGGATCTTTACAAAGGCGTGTGGCTCAAATGGTAATAATGCAGAAGAGCCTAAAGACACGCCCCTGAGGATCCTTTTAGCCACACTCTCCTGTAAAGACTATGAAGCACTAAATAAAAACTCATATCTCTCAAATCAACAGACTTAAATAAAATAAAAAATGGAATACTTAGGGCAGCAGTGAGAATAAGAAAAGAGCCAAACTGAACTTTTAATATTAAATGGGTAGCTTATCTTTTCTCTGAGCCTCAGTGGGTTTATTTCCAGGTTCTTACTATCTGTTGTCCATGTTTCATTCCTGTACAGATAACAGGTGTTTTCAGTTGTTAATTTTGTCTGAACTATCACTTTTTTCTGCTCTGTCAGCTATTTAAAGGGAATCTGTCAGCAGGTATTTGCTATGTAAGCTGAAGCTAGCATGCTGCAAGGGTTAACACAGAAAATTCAGGGCTGCCTGTTTTATCACAGTCCAATCTGTTGTTTATTTGCTACTAGCTGTACTACCCGGCTTCGCCCGGGTTAATAACTGTTGTTAATAAAATAGAATTTATTAACATTCCCGGGATAGAATGTATAAATAGAATGTATTAACGCCCGGGATAGTAACTGTCTCTCTGTTTCTCTCCCATTCTCTGTCTGTCTCCCCCTCTGTATATATCTCTCTGTCTCTCTCTCTATCTCTTTGTCTGTCTGTCTCTTTCACTGTCTGTCTCTGACTGTCTCTGTCTCTTTCTCCGTCTGTCTCAATCTCTTTCCCTGTCTGTCTATCCATCTCTTTCCCTGTCTGTCTCTTTCCCTCTCTTTCACTGTCTGTCTCTTTCCTTCTCCTTCCCTGTCTGTCTCTTTCCATCTTTCCCTCTGTCTCTTTCCCTGTGTCTGTCTTTTTGTCTGTCTCTTTACCTGTCTTTGTCTGTCTCTTACCCTGTCTGTCTCTTTCCTTTTCTTTCCCTGTCTGTCTGTTTCCCTGTGTCTGTCTCTGTGTCTCTTTGTCTGTCTGTCTCTTTGTGTCTGTCTCTTACTCTGTCTATGTCTGTTTCTTACCCTGTCTGTGTCTGCCTCTTTCCCTGTCTGTGTCTGTCTCTTTCCCAGGCTGCATTGTGACACGCCAACATTCCATATAAGGGCGTGGCTGCGCATTATTCTGAAGTTCTGGCTGCACTGTGGCTCCCAGCTCCATTTGCTTTAATGGAGGCAGGTTTTTTGGCGAATAACTGTAAAGCGCGGGGTTACAATTTCCCCTCAAAACATAGCCTATGACGCTCTCGGGGTCCAGAAGTGTGAGTGTGCAAAATTTTGTGGCTGTAGCTGCGACGGTGCAGATGCCAATCCCGGACATACACACACACACACACACACACACACACACACACACACATTCAGCTTTATATATTAGATATGTTTGTTTAAGCATTAGGGCCCTAATCATTGCTGGGACTACAAAACCAACAGCAGGGCAGTCTGACATGCCCCCTCTGACACCTCACTGTCAATGTATAATCTCTATACAGCTCACTCAGCTCTGCTATATGACTAAATCTAAACATTCTGACTGTGTCATAAAGGCTTCACCCAGTAATCTAAGTGATACATTGTTGGAATTCTTATGCCTGTTGAATAGCTTTTTTGGTTTTCATTCATGCTCTGATATTCTGGGCTAAATTTAAGGAATACTATGGTATATCCTACTGTTTATAGGTTTATAGGTTATATTATTCTCTCAGATGAGGTAGCAAAAACCTGCTGACAGACTGCCTTTAAACCTTCCCCTGGCTAATCTTTTCTGCTGGTGACATTCTTTGTGGATTTTGCCAGTGAGATTGAGATCTGCTAGGGTAGTATCTCTGCTGTTTCTTATATCTTTCCTATTTATTTCTGTGTTGTATAGCTTGGAGCTGGAAGGCATTTCTTTCTAGCACTGGTACTTCACTTTTTCACTTTCTATCTCTGCACGTGTGGCGCCCCTGACCTGGTCAGGCACCACTGAGTACTACACCCATGCTGGGGGCAGTACAATACAGGTAATCCAGAAGGCTGACTGAGGTGTGACTACACAGGCGCATAGTAATCAGGTCTCACACATTGACCTTTGAGGGGACTCCTGAGAGATTCCAGGAGGGGGCGTGCCTCCATGTCCACTCAAGGGGTGTGGTAGAGAGCCTGGTTGCTAGGTTGCGTAGGCAAGAACAGGAGAGGAGGAAGTAGTGAGCCAGTCAGTGAGTGCAGCTCAGGGAGAGCAGTCGCATGCAGCAGACCCTGGAGTCTGTCACAATCTGACAATGTACGCGCAGTGACTACCGACGGGGGAGATCGGTCACCTGGTAATGCCACCCTAAATCCACCCACGGCTAGAGAGAGCAAAGGGGTGGCAGAGTAAGGGGACTGCCAGGGAGGTACCAGGCACGCAGGGGTAACAGGTCCCAGTGCAGAGAGAGATTCACCTTTCTTCTGCCAAACCTGCTGGTGTGGGGCCCTTAAAGCCCAAACCATACCACCACAGAGTCCGCAGCCACGTAGCAAAGAGAGGGCCCATAGTTCACAGGAGGCAAGAAGCCGGAGTGACCTGGTCCAGGCTACAAGCAAACGGGCCAAACTGAGGGGAGAACAGGCACCAGCAACTTCCCTAGGTGACCCCCGTAGGGACTTCAAGTCGGGGTCACCACAAAAACACACAGGGCTAAGGAAGGCCTCCCTCATCAGCCAGCCGGAAGGATACCTGGTTCCAGCCTGGTTCATCCCAGCCACGCCCGGGTTACTCACCCTGCCACCTAATCTGAGTAAAACCCCTGAAAGTCATTCTACTTGTGCGTGTGAGTCATTCTTGTGGTGCCACAAACTTACACAGGGCCCTGGGGCTTGCCTCACTCTCGGGAGGCCACTACAACTGACTGCACCCACCATCAGCCCCAGGCACCCCTTAATCTGCAGTGGCGGTCACCCTGACCGCAATACCGAGAGTGGCGTCATGACAATCCTAAGAGAAGATTCCCTGCCTGTGACCAGACTGTTCCTCCACGTGGAGTCCCTGAAGGTAATGCACCGACACAACACCTGTGGGGCTTCACACACGCCTTCCAGATTCGGGGTGTTAGTGCTCTTTTACTTTCCCCCAGTTCCTAAGGAGGTATGAGGAATACTCGATGGCTGATTAGGAAGAAAGGTCCGAGTCCTGTGGATAGGGTTGTTCAACCGGCACAAGGGCCACTAGGACTGTGCAGCTAAAAACCTTAGTTTGCACAGGTACCAGTTGGGTTAGGTGTGCTTATTCTGAGATAGACTTTAGGTTCCTGTGTGAGATATTATTAAAGCTTAACATTATCACCAGCCCACTCCATTGTCTGTGTACCAAAAAGTTACCTAATCGGACCGAGAAAACAATCAAGCATGCTGCGATTGTTATGCAAGTCTTGTTTCTCTCGCACCCATTCAAGTGTATGGGGGCAAGAGAAAAATCGCACAGTACTGCGAGTGCAGGGCGAGAATGGCAATAGCCGGCAACGGAGGAGAGAGGGAGAGAAATTCTTCCCTCCCCTCTGCAGCGCCTGCCCGCACGCCCCTCCTCAGAGCCGGCCCACCCCTCCTCAGAGCCGGCCCACCCCTCTTCAGAACCGGCCCACCCCCCACACTGTGGTCCGATCGCACGATCGGACCTCAGTTACAGGGACACTCGTATGACACTTAGCTCCAACTGTGCTGCCAGCGTAAGCCGAGTGTCATGTGTGGTGCCCCTGAGGCTTCCGTCACCACAGAGATATTGCACCTCAGCCAGAGGTGTGGTATCCCATCCTGGGTAAGAATGGGGTCAACTACCGGTGTACAGACTAAACTTGCACACACCAATTGGTAGGCATACACTGGGTCAGGGATAGTGGCAGCACCCCCCATAGATGTATTCATGGGGCCGTAAGTCCCATTTCTGGTCCCAACAGTGTGGGTGGGGCCTAGTCAGTGGGTGTGTGGGAGGAGTCAGAAAGTGAGAGTAGACAAAGGGAACTAGGAAGTTCAAAGGGAGTGAGACTGAGCAGTCTGTCAGAAGGAGTAGATGAGTGAGGAGGTGGGCTGTCAGGAGAGGACAGCAGAGAGAAAGGACCGAGAGGTTCCTGGTGAAGATCCTGGGGTCTAGTTAGGCCCAGGTGACACCTGAAGAAAGTAAGGATTCCAGGGCAATTGTCCCGTGACCTGTTCCACTGACAACATCGGGTGGAGGGATCTGGCTGCATTCAGGGACGGTGCCTAGATAGAGGGAAGAAAGACAATTCCTCCAAAGTAAAACCGAAGGCCTCGGAGATCGTTGCAAGCGCCCAGGGCCGCATCCCGCCACAGACCCCCGGTGAAGAGGGCAAGATACGACTGCGGTCAGCCCCTTTTGTACAGGCCCTGTGGTGGAGGCCAAGACCATCAAAAACAGTTGAAGGCTAAGAAGTCAGTCAGAAAAGGACACACACAACAAGGGGTACACCGGGACTGACCCTTGACCTATCCGGGATCGTAAGCGGCCCCTGACACCGGATCCTGGCACTCCATGGGCAACTGGTCCGCGGCCGAATTGAACTGAACAGTGAGTAAACATCTTGACTGCAAGCCCTGTGTCTGGTTTATCCTACACCTCGTCCATAAACACCATAGACTTTACCAAGCACCCAAAGGTTGCCCCGGGTTACCTGCTCTACCTGTGGAGAGCAAGAAACACCTCAGCTGCTATAACATCAGCCCCGGAGGTCCCTTCCAGCAGCTGTGGCTCCATAGCTGCAAATTACCACAGGTGGCGTCACGAATCTGTATATAAACTTTATTATCATCTCCCCCAATACCGCCACATTAATTGACTCCACCAGGGTCACGGAATCGGGCCCCGCCACCGCTGACTATGTACCGCCCCGCGGGCTCGGCTGCGACCGCCGAGCCGCTCGGATCCGTGCTCGTACGGTGGGTGGCTCGAGCTCCTCACGGTCCCGGGGGTCACGTCGTTGTGCAAGGGGGTTGGCGCTGCACGCAGGGACTTCGGTGGGGAGTTCCACGGCCGGGGCCTCGGCGGTTTGGTTTGGGATGTAAGTTCGTGACGCCACCCATGGGTTGTGGTGAATGGATGGACACCACCGCTGCCATTAACTAGGCCTCCCGGGGACGGTGTTGCGCAGCTTGGTGTTGACCCCTCCGTGGGTAGTGGAGTGATGGTCCCGGGGGCCCGAGGGAGGTGCTGAGGCGTGGGGACAGGTGCGTGCTGGTGCGGTGCGGCGCGGTGTGCGGCCCGAAGGCACTGGTGTACTCACTCTGACACAATACACCGGAGTCTCTGGTAAACCAAACTGGATGATGAACGGGGCCCGCAGGCAGCTGCAGCTTCTACCTTAACAGGTTGGCGGTTTCCGCCTTTCTCCTGCACCTCTTTGTGTGAATGTTTGACTCCTATGCCTAAGCAACGGTAGTCCGCTCCCCGGCTTGCTGGGTGTCGTAAGAGCCCTGTTTTCCCGCAGACGCTGGCCCCTTGGGTCTCTATGCCTTGGCGGTGGCTTTACCCTGTATGGTTGGGCTGTTGTCTTCTAACGGGTCTTGTGTGGGAAAGGTCCTAAAGTCCATTCCTCAATCAGTTGATTTGACTCGGCCCTGTCGGTTCGGGGTTTCGTACTGGGTCTGAGTACCCCTCCTGGTGCTCCGGTTTCCAATCGGTTTCCCGGTTCGGTACCGGGCCACCGCCCGACCCCGACCCCTACGGTTCCACTGTGACGCCGTGGACCCCAGGGGTCACAGGTAGTAACACCAACCACATATACATGTCGCGGGAGGTGGGGCGCTGCGCTCGCTAACGCTCGGGTCCGGGGCTGCTGCTGCTCGGTGGCTCGAGCGGTGGGCCGGATCCGGAGACTCGAGTGGCGCTCCTCACCCGTGAGTGAAAGGGGGTTGGTGGTGTGGGGATTTAGTCCGTGACGCCACCCACGGGTTGTGATGAAGGTGGGCACCACCGCTGCTGGTGACGGGGATCCCGGGAGCGATGGTAGGGAGCAGCTGGGATGTTGTTTTCCCCCTCCGTGGGTAGGGGTTGGTGGTCCCGGGGCCCGGTGGTGTGACGGGGAGGCAGGGCTGGTGATGTGCAGGGTTGCAGGGACAGCGCGGCGCGGTGCCAGATGGCACTGTGGTACTCACTCAGACAGAAAGTCACAAAGTCTCCGGTAAACCAAACGGCTGGATGGACGGGTCCCGCAGCTGGCTGCAGTGTCTCTCCTCGGACAGGTGATGGCGGCTGTCTTTCCCTGCACCTTTGTGTACTGTCTTGACTACGATGGATTCCCAACGGTAGTCCGCTCCCCGGTGTATGGATACCGGAGGAGCCCGTTTTGCCCGCAGGCGCTGGCCCTTGGGTCCTTAGCCTTTGGCGGTGGCTGTATACCCTCACGGTGCGGACAGTTGCCTTCTGACAGGACTTGGGTAGTTAGGAAACCCCTGAGGTTCCTGTCACTCTCGGATTTGATTGTTAACGGCGACTCCAAGCCTAGTCGGGGTTCCATGGCCCTGCCTGTGTGTGCTAGCTTCACTTCGCTCCCCGGTCGGTACCGGCGGGCCACCGCCTGACCCCGGTCCTACAGTTCCATGTTGATCCACCACTCCTGCAGATGGCCACCACCGTCTGCCAACCTTGCTGTCCGTGTCTGGGCTCCTACCCAGACATCTCCACTTTACTCCTCTCACTTCAACCTCCTGTACTCAACTACTCCTTTCCCGCCTCCAGGCCTGTGAACTCCTCGGTGGGTGGGGCCAACCGCCTGGCTCCGCCCCACCTGGTGTGAACATTAGACCCTGGAGGAAGGCAACAAGGATTTTGTGTTTGGCTAATGTAACTGCCTAGGGTGGTGGGGGTGTGTGTTACTTGTGACGACCTGGCTGGTCCAGGGCGCCACATATAGACACACCCACCCCCTGTGAGGTCACACACACACGTCACCCGAGAGGGAGACCTGATGCCTCCCTCAGGGCCAGTAGGGCACACCAGGTGGGCGGAGTCAGGTGGAAATTCATACCCACCGAGGAGACTACTGTCCTGAGGCAGGAAATACACACAGTTACAGTGAAGAGTGGTAGAGAGTGAGAGTGACAGGAGGTGAAAAGGGGAGAAACTGTCAGGGACCCGGGTTTGAGCCTGGGCCCCTTGGAAAACGTCAGGCAGGCAGACGGTGGTGGCCACCTGCAGGAGTACCGGTACAGCAACCGGCGGAACCGTACGGACCAGGCCTGGGTTGGAGCCCGCCGGTACTGAACCGGGGAGTTAACCGTGTACAGCAGCACCAGAAACCGGGTACTCAGACCCCGTCCTAGCTTAGAAGCCACTGAGTATAGGCAAATTGACTGATTGCTGGCTAGACCTCACGGGTTCATCCACACCCAAAGTCCCGAAAGAAGGCAAAAGCCCACCGAGACCGGGTGAGCGCCACCGCCAATGGCCAAACACCCGACGGGCCAGCGCCTGCGGGCAACCGAGGGCTCCTCCGGCAGCTCAATGCCGGGGAGCGGGCTACCACTGCTCAGGCAGGGGAGCCGAAACACAACAACCAGGGGTGCACGGGAAAGGGGCCACCATCAACCCCACAGGGGACGTCAGTGTGTCGCCCTTTGCAAGCCAGGGGACACAGATAACAACACCACTACACCCCACACTCCAGGTAGGCACACCTGCTAACCAGAAATCCTTGTTGCCTCCCTCCAGGAGTCTGTGATGCACACCAGGGGGTGGGCCAGGCGGTTGGCTCCGCCCACCAAGGAGCTCACAACTCTGGAGGCAGGAAGTAACCAGGCAGATAGCCCCGGGCAGGGGAAGAGTGAAGTCCAGTGAAGGGCTAGAGTAAACAACAAGAAGTGAAAGTGAAGGAAAGGAAAGTGGAAAAGGAGGAAAGCAAGAAGTGGAGAGAGCGCAGAGAGTGCACAGAGCCTGAGAGCCCAGCTGTGTGTAGGGCCAGAACAGCAAGGTCAGCGACGGCGGTGACTGTCCGGAGGGGGACCGTTTGGAAGTTCCTGGAAGGACCCCGTTGGCTGTGTGCCCGGTGGTCTGGAGCAGTGTTCCGAAGGACAGTCAGCACCAGGGCAGGGGCCTCTCGGACCCCGGCAAGGCTAGGAGTCGCCCAATTTGCCGAATCCGTCAGTGAAGGGGACGCAGATCCCCCAGCAACAAAGTCCCGATTGACGGCAACAGCCCGACCATTACCGGGGAGACACCGCCACCGCCAAGGCACCAGTTTCCCCAGGGCCAGCGCCTGCGGGCAAAGTGTAGAGCTCCTCCGGCCCAGATTGCAGTCGGGGAGCGGGTAACCGGAGGGAATCCACCGCTACCATCAGTCAAACAGGTGCAAGGAAGAGAGACGTCACCGTCACCTACCGGGAGTGCAGGTGCAACCGTCTGTGGGACCGTCCTACCAGCCGTTGGTTTACCGTACAAACTGTGTCCGTGTCTCAGGCTGAGTGAGTACCACAGTGCCGCAAGGCATAGCGCTGCCCCCGCGTCCCTGCGCCCTCCAGGCCCTACACTTCACATCTCTTCACCGGGCCCCGGGATCACCAACCCCTACCCACGGAGGGGCAACACAACACCTGGCTGCTCCTATCACCATCCCCGGGACCCCCACACTGAGCAGCGGTGGTGCCATCACCACAACCGTGGGTGGCGTCACGAACTATAATCCCAACAAACACCACCCCCTTTTCACTCACGGGCGAGGAGTGTCGCTCGAGACACCCCGGGATCCGGCCCGCAGCTTGAGCCACCAGGAGCAACTGCCGGACCCGAGCAGAAGGGGTGAGCGCGGTGTGCTGACACCCTCCTCCCCGCCCGCGACAACTTGGCGTCACGAACAGGATCTTACCGCTCTGCCGTCAGGTAGAGGTGCGCCTTGTTACCGCCGGAGGTATCCGGCAGAAAAATTTCAGAAGCCGCCATCTTTGGCGCGAAAAGTTCCCGCTCGAGCGTCTTCTCGAGCAGTAGAGGCGCGAAGGCCAAAACCCCGCCCCGAGAGAGGAGGGGCCGGAAAGAGCTAAGGGGGACGGAAACAAGATGTCTGCGCCCGACGAAGCCGCTGGAGGAGCGGTGGTCGCAGCCGCAGCGGCACCCGCGGATGGGAATGGGCCTGCCCAGGTCCCGGCCGTACTGGCGGGAGGTGCCGCGGCCCCCGCGCTTGCTCAGGTCATGCCGTTTTCCTTGCCCTATGCGCCCGGAGCTGCCTGGCTACCGCAGTATGACGGGAAACCGGATGCCTTGCAGGCCTTCCGGAAAAAGCTTAACCCGTTGCTAGAGCTGTACCCCCTGACTGATAAGCAACGTGCAGCGATAGTGCTAGGCCAGCTAACCGGTGCGGCGGAGCAGGAAGCGGAGACCTGGGCCGAGGGGGACCGGCTCTCTGTAGCCACCATCTTCGAGAAGCTACAGACTGCCTTCGAGACCCGGACTGAAGCTGAGCTGAGGATGCAGTTTTACCAGTGCCGGCAACGAGCTGGGGATAGCATTCGGGACTATGCTCTACGTCTGCAGACCGCCCTCCGCACGCTAAAGCGGGTGAACGCTATTAATGAGGCGGATAGCAATAAGATGTTAGTGGAGCAATTTGCGCAGGGGATGAGGTCCCCTGAGGATCGTAAACAACTCCGGCTGTGGGCCCTGGAACACCCTGATGTGGACTTCGCTGTGTTAAAGGAGCGGGCTATCAAAGCACTACAGCCCCCAGCTGCTGAAGCTCTGGAACCCGTCCTGTGGCCCGTCGAGACAGCTCCCGTTGTGGCGACCCCAGCCAAACCAACCTCCTTACTACCCGCAGCCTCGAGCAGCACAGTGGAAGAACTGGCAGCCCAGGTCCGTCGCCTGGACGGAGACCTTGCCAAAATCCTTGCTGCGCTTCAACCTCTGACCAGATCTCAGCCCCCAGCGCAGATACAGCTTGCTGACAGTCCCGAAGATGTTCCCTGGATGCAGCAGAGAAGCGCTAACAACCCGCGGAGCAGACCTCCAATCTGCTACAAGTGCCGTAAGCCGGGCCATGTTTACCGACAGTGCCCGTTAAACGAGCAACCCCTGGGGCCCCGGGCCAATCCTCAGGAGTAGAACACCGTGGCCCCCCGGACTGGCGAGACCGATACGTCGGGGCCCGCCATATCATCCCTGTGGCTGTGGACGGCATACCCGTGATGGCTCTCTTGGACACTGGATCACAGGTAACGACCATACCGTACACATTGTATCAGCGATATTGGGCCACAGACGAGCTAGCGCCTCCAGACAATAGTATAAATTTGATTGCCGCTAATGGACTTCCATTGACCCAGGTGGGGTATAAAGAGGTGGCTATGACAGTGGGGCAAGCTGAACTGCAACACCAGGGTATGATTGTGATCATGAATGAGCCTAGTGATCATAACCCGAAAATAGTGTTGGGAACCAATGTGATGGAACACTGCATGGCTGATGTGCTGAACCTTTTGCAGCAGCTAGCCGCCACGGCGGCGGGGAGCCGGCAGAGGGCTGTGCAGCGTGAGATCCGCGCCCTGATGTACCGCCAGCATTTAAGCTCAACCGGAGGGGAGATTGGTGGAGTGCGAGTGATGGATGTTGCTCCATTGACTGTGCCCCCTAGGAGTGAGATGATGATCTGGTGTAGGGCAGCAGTAGGGCCTCAGGGGCGTGACTACCCTGCGATGATGGAGCCCATGCCTTCCGAGCACTGGCCCACTGTAGTGGCCGCCCGAGGGGTGGTAGATGTGAAGAAAGGGAGAGTGCCTGTGAGAGTGTTGAACTGTGGGGAGGAAGAAGTCAGGCTCCCCCGGTATGCCACCATTGCCAAGCTGCTCACCCTGGACCCTCACACTATCCAGGAAGCCCGTCCACCCACACTCCCACCTACCACCAGCACTTCCCCACCCCAGGGGGACACCAAGGAGTGGCACCAACAGCTACATGTGGGCACTGATGATACCCCTACACATCACAGGGCAGGGGTACACCGGGTAGTGCAGGAGTACGAACAGGTTTTCAGTAAGCACCCCCTAGACTTTGGGCAGATCAAGGGGGTCCAACACCACATTCCCACGGGTGAACATCCCCCTATCAAAGAGAGGTACAGACCTATTCCCCCTGCACATTATCAGTGTGCCAAGGATATGTTGAAGAATATGAAGGAGGCAGGGGTTATTCGGGACAGTTGTAGTCCCTGGGCCGCTCCGTTGGTACTGGTCAAGAAGAAGGATGGTACCATGCGGATGTGTGTGGACTACCGGAAGATCAACCAGATAACCCATAAAGATGCCTATCCATTGCCTCGTATTGAAGAATCTTTGGCTGCACTGAGAACTGCAAACTACTTCTCGACCCTTGACCTCACCAGCGGATACTGGCAAGTGGCCGTGGCCCCCGAGGACCGGGAGAAGACCGCCTTCACCACCCCGATGGGGCTATGCGAATTCAATAGCATGCCGTTTGGGCTGTGCAATGCCCCCGGGACTTTCCAACGGTTGATGGAGTGCTGTCTGGGACATTTAAACTTCGAGACCGTCCTGCTGTATTTGGATGATGTGATTGTTTATTCCCAGACGTATGAGGCCCATCTGGAGCACCTGGCCGAGGTGTTCGCGTCCCTTGCCAAGTTCGGGATGAAGTTGAAGCCCTCGAAGTGCCATCTGCTGAAACCCAGGGTGCAGTATCTAGGACACGTGGTGAGTGCGGATGGTGTCGCCCCCGACCCTGAGAAGATCACTGCCATCCAGAGCTGGCCGAGACCAACCACAGTGAGGGAAGTAAGGCAGTTCCTGGGTCTGGTGGGGTACTATCGGCGCTTTATAAAGGGGTACACGAAGATGGCTGCCCCCATGCAAGATCTCCTCGTGGGACAGACCAAAGGTGGTAGACCTATTGGAGCCCCACTGTTGTGGGAGGACAAGCATGAGGAGTCCTTTGGCCAGTTGAAGGCGGCCTTGACCGGAGAAGAGGTCTTGGCGTACCCTGATTATGGGCGCCCGTTCATCCTCCACACGGACGCCAGTAACGTGGGGCTAGGAGCGGTCTTGTCCCAGGTCCAGGATGGGAAGGAGAAGGTGATTGCCTACGCCAGCCGAAAACTCCGGCCGACCGAAAGGAACCCTGAGAACTATAGCTCCTTCAAGCTCGAGCTATTGGCGTTGGTGTGGGCTATCACTGAGCGGTTCCGCCACTACCTGGCGGCGGCGAAATTCACCGCGTTTACGGACAACAATCCGCTAACTCACCTGGACACGGCCAAGTTGGGCGCGCTGGAGCAGCGGTGGGTAGCCCGGTTAGCCAACTATGATTTCACCATAAAGTACCGAGCTGGTCGTGTCAACATCAATGCAGATGCACTCTCCCGGATGCCCCATTTGTCAGAAGAGGGGTGTGAGGATGACGACCTCGAGGAGATTGAGTTGCCTGCGTTTCACCAGCCGCCTACTGAGAGGGTACAAGTATGTCAGCAACGGGCGGACCTGGACCCGCGGCCCAGTCAAGAGTGGCAGGACGCCCAGGACCAAGCACCGGCTGTCCGCCTTGTCAAGACCCTGGTGGAACAAGGTGCTATGGGAATAGACCCTGCCGCTCCAGCCGAAGCCCAACGCTTGTGGAAAGAACGAAAACGGCTCTACCTACACCAAGGGAGGCTGTACCGTGAGCTGATCAACCCAAAGACCCATGAGAAAATATGCCAGTTGATCGTTCCTCAAGCTGAGGTTGCTACCGTCCTGCGGGCATACCATGATGGTGCTGGCCACTTCGGGTGGAAGAAGCTGGAGATGCTGTTGCGGGAGCGGTTCTATTGGAGTGGGATGCGTGAATCGGTGGAAGCCTGGTGCCGAGAGTGCGGTCCTTGTACACTGAGGAGAAAGGACGAGACTAGCCAGAGGGCACCGTTACATCCCATAGTCACCCATCAGCCGCTGGAGCTGGTCGCCCTGGACCATGTTAAACTCACCCCTAGCCGAAGTGGGTACACCTACGCGTTGACCATGGTAGACCACTACTCAAGATTCATGGTGGTAGTCCCCGTTAAGGACTTGACTGGTCGAACCGCTGCCCGAGCGTTCCAGGCCTATTTTTGCCGACCCCATGGGTACCCCGAGAAGGTGCTGACTGACCAAGGCCCGGCTTTTGAAGCAGAAGTGTTTCACGAATTCTGCCAGTTGTACGGCTGCAAGAAGATCCGGACCACTCCGTACCACGCCCAAACCAACGGCATGTGCGAGAAAATGAATCACTTGGTCCTGGGGCTCCTCAAGACGCTACCGCTGGAAGAACGGAACATGTGGCCGGAAAAGTTACCCGACTTGGTCGACATGTACAATAATATCCCATCCAGCTCGACGAAGTGCACCCCAGCGTATCTGATGAGGGCCCGGCCTGGCCGCCTGCCGGTGGATCTGGAGATGGGGTTGGAGGCTCCGGAAGCACTCCCTTCAACGGCAGAGTGGGAAAGTTGGAGGAGGGCCCAGTACCGGCAAATCCAGGAGTATGTGGAGAAAAACCTCAGTCGAAGTCGAGAACAGCAAGAGCACCGGTTCAACCAGAAGGCGCCTGCAGGTCCTTTCCAGCCAGGAGATGTAGTGCTGAAACGGAAGAGAAAAGCCCACAAACTGGATGACCAGTGGGAGCAAGTCCCTTACGTCGTACAACCCACCGAGTGGGACAATGGGAAGACCTACCAGATCAGTCGTGACCAAGGGGGCACCCTGGCCACAGTTTCTCGGGACCATCTGAAGAAATGCCCCCCAGCGTTAAAAGCAGAGGCTGAAGTACCGGTTCCTCCACCAGTGGAAAAGGCAGCAGAGGTGATCCACACTGTCATGGGTGACTTCCCAGCAAACTGGCCTACACAGAACGGCGCGGTGATACTTCCAGTGATACTGTTCCCACAACCCGTGGATGAAGAAGTAGTGGAAGCGGTTAACCGTGAGCCAGAACCAGTGCCAGTGCCCAGGGATGAACCTGTACCCAGCCCCCCTGCACCTCCGCCTGCCCCACACTATAGCAGGGAGGAGGAACCGATTGTTCCCTCTACCCCACTGTCTAGCACCACTGACACCGGGCCCCGAAGGTCCACCCGTTCCAACCTAGGTAGACCCCCACTTAGGTACAGGGAGACCGTTCTATGAGTAAGAGGGGCCCGCAAATGTAAAAGAGTGTTGTGTGTTTGTTTGAAAAAGTTGAAAAGTTTTGCCAAAGATAATGAAAATGATTACCCGAGAAGTCACCTGATTTATTTTGTTGATTTGCAACCGGCTGGAGCCGGCACCGTTGTCCCCGTGGGGACCGTTAAAAGTTTAAAAAAAAAATGCATGGAAACTAGCCATGGACAAGCCCGTGAACTCTGCAGGGCAACCACAAACGTTAGTGGCTTGTAAATATGTTGGGTACCGTTACCGTTTCCGCAATGCCGCCTCCGGAGAGGCAGGTTGGAGGGAGGGCCCTGAGCAGAGCAGGCCAGGGCCCAGCCACCAAAGGGACCGGTGGCTACCCTCTGGAGGGAAGGACAGATCCCGCTCGGGTACCGTGTGCTGGACTGTGGGTCAAGGGGTGCTGCCTGGGTTTTAGGGGCAGCATCAGGGCCAGGTTACTTGGGTGGGAGAGAGCGGAAACCGTGACCGTATACCGTTGAAACGTTAAAAGTAAAATGTGCCTCCCGTCTTGGGAAGAATTTATTAAAAATGTTATGCATGTTGTTTAACCCTGTTATCCCCTTTTTACAGAAAAATAAAACCGGTGTAGGACGGCAGCCCGCGGACGGTCTGCATTTTGCTAAGGGGGAATGTGTCGCCCTGGGCAAGCCAGGGGACACAGATAACAACACCACTACACCCCACACTCCAGGTAGGCACACCTGCTAACCAGAAATCCTTGTTGCCTCCCTCCAGGAGTCTGTGATGCACACCAGGGGGTGGGCCAGGCGGTTGGCTCCGCCCACCAAGGAGCTCACAACTCTGGAGGCAGGAAGTAACCAGGCAGATAGCCCCGGGCAGGGGAAGAGTGAAGTCCAGTGAAGGGCTAGAGTAAACAACAAGAAGTGAAAGTGAAGGAAAGGAAAGTGGAAAAGGAGGAAAGCAAGAAGTGGAGAGAGCGCAGAGAGTGCACAGAGCCTGAGAGCCCAGCTGTGTGTAGGGCCAGAACAGCAAGGTCAGCGACGGCGGTGACTGTCCGGAGGGGGACCGTTTGGAAGTTCCTGGAAGGACCCCGTTGGCTGTGTGCCCGGTGGTCTGGAGCAGTGTTCCGAAGGACAGTCAGCACCAGGGCAGGGGCCTCTCGGACCCCGGCAAGGCTAGGAGTCGCCCAATTTGCCGAATCCGTCAGTGAAGGGGACGCAGATCCCCCAGCAACAAAGTCCCGATTGACGGCAACAGCCCGACCATTACCGGGGAGACACCGCCACCGCCAAGGCACCAGTTTCCCCAGGGCCAGCGCCTGCGGGCAAAGTGTAGAGCTCCTCCGGCCCAGATTGCAGTCGGGGAGCGGGTAACCGGAGGGAATCCACCGCTACCATCAGTCAAACAGGTGCAAGGAAGAGAGACGTCACCGTCACCTACCGGGAGTGCAGGTGCAACCGTTTGTGGGACCGTCCTACCAGCCGTTGGTTTACCGTACAAACTGTGTCCGTGTCTCAGGCTGAGTGAGTACCACAGTGCCGCAAGGCATAGCGCTGCCCCCGCGTCCCTGCGCCCTCCAGGCCCTACACTTCACATCTCTTCACCGGGCCCCGGGATCACCAACCCCTACCCACGGAGGGGCAACACAACACCTGGCTGCTCCTATCACCATCCCCGGGACCCCCACACTGAGCAGCGGTGGTGCCATCACCACAACCGTGGGTGGCGTCACGAACTATAATCCCAACAAACACCACCCCCTTTTCACTCACGGGCGAGGAGTGTCGCTCGAGACACCCCGGGATCCGGCCCGCAGCTCGAGCCACCAGGAGCAACTGCCGGACCCGAGCAGAAGGGGTGAGCGCGGTGTGCTGACACCCTCCTCCCCGCCCGCGACATCAGCAGCCGGCCGCGGGAACCGACCACATCCGAACTTTGGTTTACCAGTGATTCTGAGTGTGAATTAATCGTGAGTACACCAGTGCCATCCGGACACGACACTACACCGCGGCACGGCACCCTGCACCCCGACAACAACATCAGCGCTTACAGATCCCCCAAACCGGGCCCCGGGACGCACCGCCCATACCCGCGGAGGGGCTAACATCTCGGCTGTGGCCGCAACACCGATCCCGGACGAGCAAGCCATCACTTCAGCCGCAGCGGTGGTGCAACCCGTCACCACGACCCGTGGGTGGCGTCACGACCCGTGAGACGACAGCGCGGCCCTCCCCGGCTGCGCGCCTCGTCCCGTCACCACCACCACCAACCCCACTGCCTCTACCCTTAACAGAGCGACGTGGCCCCCGGTCCGGAGGTGCTCGCGCCACCGACAACCCGAGCCCGGACCTCGAGCTGCTCGGCCCGAGCAAGCGGAGGAAGCGGCCGGGCCCCTCTCAGGGCGGTACACCACCGGCTGTAATCCCAGCTCCTGCAGGCGGCCACCACCGTCTGCCTCCTTGCCAGAGGTGACTGGGCTCCGACCCAGACACCTGAGTAGACTATTGGCAGGCCTGGTCACAGATCTGCCCTTGAACTCGACCTCTCTCCTCCACTGTCAAGACTAGACTACTACACACTGAACTTGTGTCTTTTTCCCGCCTCCAGGCCTGTGAACTCCTCGGTGGGTGGAGCCAACAGCCTGGCTCTGCCCCCCTGGTGTGGACATCAAACCTGGAGGGTGGTGACAAGGTTTTGAAGTTTGGCTACTGTCACCTTTTTAGGGAGGGGGGTGTGTGTGTGCATGGGACAACCTGGGACGACCTGACTAGTCCAGGGCGTCACAACTACCCCGGACTAGTCCAGCCTGACCACCGAGTCACCTAAGGCCCTGGGGTGGGCGAGTCACAAGCAAGGATCGCACCTAACCCTGCGTGGCCCCGGCCTTATGCACGGCCTGTATTAAGAGGCCTGGCTGCATCCTGTATAAAAATAAATGTATATTAAATTTTTGGGGGAGTTTAATCTCCTCTTTTTGTTGCTATTTTTGATATTTATCAGTGTAGGGACTTGCAAACATGAGGATCCGTGATGGGAATTGCAAGCCAATTTACTAACTAATACCTCGTATATCTTTTGATATATATTTTTTGTACATTTTTATACGGGATGCAGCCGGGCCTCTTAATACGGCCGTGCATAGTGGAATTTCTGTCCCTTGCGTGCTGCAGTGAGTAGTGTCCGGGTAACCCGCCTAATCTAATAGTAAGGGCGTGGTAATAGGTTGCTGGCTGGACACCATGCGCATACAAGTGCGAACAGCGCCCTATGCGCGCCACTAGTGTGCAATTTACCTTGCACCTGTGAAGTGTCCATCATGTTGAGGGGGTTGTCTGCATCCTGTTGGTGCATTAGATGGGTTGGCCTGGGATGACTGAACTGGTTGCCCTCTTTTCTGCTGTAGGAAAAACATTTTTAGGGGAGTTTTATATCCTCTTTTTGTTGCTATTTTTAATACCTGAGAATGGCTACAACACAGTGTACTGAGCAGTGACATTTTGGATCTGTACATTGTGTATGTGCCGCTCCTGCAGCGGTCGAACCGCTCGGATCTGGGGGTTGCTGCAGCTGTGGCTCAAGGGTCTCCGGACCCGGGCGCTTGCGGCAACTCAAATGAAAAGGGGGCTATTTACAGGGGATAAGAATTTGTGACGCCACCCGTGGTTTGCGGTACGGGGAGTACTGCCGCTGCAATGGGGAGTACTCGGGGGAGATGAAGTGGGGCAGCCAGATGACAGGTAGGGGAGGCCCCGGGACTCTGGATTGTGGGGTGCAGGGAAGCGCAGGGATAGGCGGTAGCAGGGGATGACCATGTACTCACTCAGACAGCGTTGGTGATGAAAAGCAGACTCTGACAACAAGGTAAAGCAAGTCTCTGGGTGCCGCTGCCCTCTTGAGGGAGCCCGTCCGGGTATCCGTCCCCTGCAGTACTGCCTGATGGTCTGGAGCCTGCCTCCATGCACAAATTTAGAAGTGTTCAGTTGGCCCGTAGGCATAAAGCTGTCCGGGCCCCGCTCCCTACTAGAGGAGCTTTGCTCTCAACGGCTCACGCTTGGGATCTCAGAGGGCTGCTTTGCTTCGAAAGCCCTATCCCCCTCATTGCGCTAGTGCCCCTGATCTCTGAACTTCGTGGAGACAGTCCATAAAGTCATTATCCTCCGCAGGTTAATTGCTGGGTTGCTTGAAGCTACTCCCCGACCAAGGGTCCAGTACCCCGCCGTGCTTTCGGTCCCGGACCGGCTATTGAACTCGAGCTACTGACCATCTTCCAAGACTAGGTCCAGGCACCCAGTCCCAATATCCCGCGACCGGGTCTCCGACTCCTCCGGGTCCAGACCACCGTCTGCAACCCAAGCTTTTACTCAGATTCCCTGGGAGCTTCAACCCCCAGTTTCCTCTCCCTTAGAGAGCTACTACTCCCCTTCCTCTCACTTTGCTTCCCTGGAGCCGGCTACTCTGTCACCTCCCACCAGTCTGCCTGACCCCTAGGTGGGCGGCCCTATTCCAGCTCAGCAGCCCATTGGTGTGTCTGACAGGGTGTGGTGTATGTATTATATTGCTATTGCAATTGTATTGTATTGCTATTGTACTCGAGCTGCTGACCATCCTCCAAGACTAGGTCCAGGTACCCAGTCCCAATATCCCACGACCGGGTCTCTGACTCCTCTGGGTCCAAACTACCGTCTGCAACCCAATCTTCTCCTCCCCGGGAGTCACACGCTTCCTCCTAGCTCCTCACTATTTGAGGGCTACTACTCCACTCTCTTGTCACCCCCACCTCCCTGCCTGACCCCTACGTGGGCGGCCCTATTCCAGCTCAGCAGCCCACTGGTGTGTCTGACAGGGTGTGGTGTAAGGTGTGATTGGGATTTTGGATGCTGATGGAGGCAGTACTATAGGTTGGGAACCCAGAACCATGGGGGGCTGAGTCCTGCACTAAGGATAAAGAACGTGCAGTACCCTGACTAGTCCAGAGACGTCACATGTACATCTGCTGCCAGAGCTGCAAACAACTGCCAGACCCTTACTAATGTACTATGGAAAACCTGTCCTAAGGGTGGGTCATCAATATCTCAGCCCTCAATGACCCTGTTTTCATCACTGGAAGACATTGTATATATTTCTTTTACTATTCGGTTATAAGAAGGAATGAGATATCCCGAGAAACAAGTCAAAGTCTTCTCACTGATATTGGAGTGCAATTGGGTGCGGCTGAGGCAATGTCACTACCTGCCTGGATTTGGCAGAGCGAGCTACATAACAACTGGAGGACAATATTCTGGCAAACAGCAAATGTGAGGGAATTGTTGTAAATGGTAAATCATTGTAACCAGTGAATCATGAAGTGCGTCTGAATATAAAAGCAATTAGGGGAGTTTTAACTGCTTACACTAAGTAGATCCTATTTGATCCCTGATGTTACGTCACCGCCGGAGTCTGCTCCAGCGACTTCTGCTCCGATCACCAGGCGAAGCCGTGTTCCTGCCGTGGATGGTGCTGGTGGTGGGAGAGGAGTCGATGCCAGCGGCACCAGTGGGCGCAGGCTCCGATCATCCACTGGGCTGGGTTAGCTTGGGATCTGCAGTACCGCTGGCTGACTGTGGGTGGCATGTGTCTTCCAGCTGAAGTTGCCACCATTCAGCTACAGCCAATGGGAAAACACCACACCCTTCTTATTTCCCCTCCTGTCACATGATTACTGCCAGATATAGTTCTGATTTTCCTGGCTCCTGTTACGTCCTATTCTGTTGGTGATTCCTGTGTTGACTTCTGCGTGTTTTTGACTACCCTTCTGCCTACTGTGTTTGTACCTTGCTGCCCGACCCGGATCTGACCTTTGCTTCATTTGCTGACTACGACACTGCCTGCCGATTCTGTCCCTGTTCCACAATTCCTGGTTTGACCCTGCCTGACTATTACTCTCATCGGACTGCAGCCTTCCACAGGTAGTGATCTCCAGGGTCCTGTGTAATTCCAAATCCCTGTATAGGGGTTAAAGGGTTTCAGGGTTCTGGGGGTCCTACTTGGTGAGTGGCTTCCCTCTAGCCTCCACTTTACAGCCCATCTGAGTCTGTGGATCCAAGCAGGCGTTACACCTGACTTGTCACAATGAATATTTGGGCAACTGGGCCCCTAAGCTGACCCTCAGGCTAGGGGACCCTATGCTATCCCTAGTCTCATGGATACCGCTACAGGTGGGGATATTGGAGTCTCCTTCCTGGCCCTGCTCCTTGCAGTTGACCTGATACCCATCCCCCTCACCCAGGGGGTACTGGGATTGGAGTGAGATTAAACCTACAAAATAGACAGACAGGGGAAAACAAAACTCTGTCACACAGCACGCACAAAGGTATAAGAAAACAACAAGATAATGGGTAAACTCCACAACCACTTCAGGCAAAAAGCAACACTTGCCAGATAGCCTGAGACACCAAAACACACAAACCAACACAATATAACCTATAGCTGGCATGGGTAGAAGATTTCATCCAGCTTAAATAGGAGGGGATCGGATGTGATTGGTTTCTTCCCAACATGTGATCAAAGGAGCCTAACAAGCAGGCTAGTAGAGGTTAACACTTGCTAGCCTGACTATGCCTGAGCACACAGCAGGTTGATGCCCGAGTTTGCCTGTGTTGATCAGAGACACCAGAGAAATCATCGGGCAGAGTGTCAGATCCTGACGCCAAAATGACAGTCGTGCAAACTCCGTGTGACACCCCTCTCGGTTCAGAGCCGAGTCCAGCAATAATCTATGTTTTGGAATGTGAAGCAGTCACGATCATTATCACTTTTTCTTTTCTAGTATCATGGGAACTTGCAAATCCAATCAAGGCAAACGTTTTTCCTGTTCCTAGAATCAGTCAGGACTGTGCTGAGCTTACTGCCACGGTGAAGCGCTAGTCTTTTCAATATTTTTTCCAAGCTTTTAGTCCTAAATTTGCGCCATTCTGGGTTTTTTTCTTTTAAGTACATTGAATAATTACTATGTTTTATATACTATGGTACTGTCTTTTGTGCCCTGTTATTTTAGAGCTTGGTCACATTATAGTAACAACTCTGTGAATGAAATCTAAGTTCTACAAAAAATATCTGCCAGCAGAGATCGATCGAATATAGAAAATATAGATTTTTCCCATTACAGAGATAAGAGATGACAGTTAGTGCTCATAACATTCTATGGAGAACTTGCAGCAGAATGTCTATGTCTGCCTTCAGCTCCTCCCTCTTCCATAAAATTTTAAAGGCACCAACTGCCATCTCCTATCTCAGTAATAGGAAGAATCGGTCTTCACTGATTACAGATTTTACACAAGTTGTGCTTTGTGTTGTTTTTTGCTTGGTGCGGTTGTGGAGTGTACCTGTCATGATTCTGATTGGTGGTGCGCTGCTCTCCTGCAGAGCCGATGCTTGGTTTTGTATTATCCTCTGGTGGACTGATTGTTCCCAATCTCGGGTCCTGTGGGAGGGGCCTGTTCGTTGGAGCCACCAGTGATAGTTCCTGTGTTGCAGCAGTTGTTGCTGGCTCACGTAAGTGACCGTCTTGATCTTGTCCCGCTACCTCGTTCGTAGTACGTTCCTCTGCCTGTTTCCCTGTCCCTGACTTAACTCCCTGACTCCTAGACCCCCGGCTTATATTTTAACCTCTGCTCCACTCTTGTCCATTGTACCTGACATGTCTTCCTGGCTTCCAGATCCCTGGCTTGTAATCTGACCTTGGCTCTGCTCTCTCCCTTGTAACTGACACAAATTCCTGGCTCCTGACCTTTTGGCTTCTTTGATTACTTCTCCACTAGTGTATCTAGCGACATCTACGGTTCTAACATCATATTTCTCCTCCACTAGTGTATCTAGCGACACCTAATGTTAGAGCATCACAGTACCCCTGTTCTTTTGTACTTCCTTCCTGCTCTTGATTTCCTCCTAAATCTCCTATTGTTTTATCCTGTGTGTGCGTGCTGTGTGACAGAGTATTGGTTTTCTCTTGTTTGTCTTTAGCTGTGGTTTCAACACACTGTCCCGTCCCTCCCTGGGGGAGAGGGGATTAGATTAGGACTGGTCAGGAATGCGACTCAGGCTTCTCCACCATTAGGAGTATCCCTGAGGATAGGAATATCATAGGACCCCCTAGCTGGAGAAACAAAGTCATCATGACAGTACTGTCACACTGACATGCTATACACTCTATAAGGCTATTCACATGTCAGGTGGTCAGCATTAAATATTGAGATATGTGCTTCTTTGGTCTGTTTTTTTTCCCCTTCAAGACATTTTTTTAACATATGAAAAGAATGGACGGCATTCGGATGGCAAGAAAAAATGGACACATGGACCAAAAAAGGATGAAAAAGTGATCCACCACACTGATAAATAAAAAATCATTGACGTGAGCCCTTAGTGTGAGCTTCTTTGGGAATCACTGAGCAATATGTTGTGACTCTTTGTGATAAAGGATCATTTATGACAGCTGCTTCCATCCATTACTGAATAGCTGAGCGATTTTCCTACCCTGGAGACAGCAGCAATATTATACAGTAAGTCTGGAACCAGCGTCTGAGCTTAACACACGTCATGGAGAGTAAATCAACAAACAATCGAATGGGTGCAGACACAAAGAAGAATACAGCGAGGAATACAATGTAATAAGATAGAAGAAGAAGAAATGTGTTGCTGCAAATTTGTATTGAAATTTCATTTTGGATAACTTCCTGATGTGGAATCCAAAAATGAATTCTGTTTTATATTGAAAAAGCAAAATTATGAAATACAGGAAATTTTTCAGGCTGCCGGTAGATTATAGATGATCTGCTAACACTTTGCTGCTCCATGGGACATTCTTCCTGCATCTGCTCTTTGTCCATGCTCCACGTATAACACTTATATAATACACTGCAAAAAAGGGACAAAAAAAAATATTCACAGATTTAAGTGTCTTTGTAGCTAGACCTGAGCTAGGGGAGCGGATATGGAATGCAACAATTAATTGTTACTATTAGGCTATGTGCCCACGCTGCGGAAAATGCGCGGAATTTGCCACGGATTTTTCGCGGAAATTCCTCGGATTTTTCAAAAATCTGCAGCACAGCTACTCCCCATCCATTTCTATGGCATTTGGGAACTGCTGTGCCCACGCTGCGGATTTTTCCGCAGCGGAAATAATGCGGATTTCCCTGCGAAAAAATCAGTAGCATGTCAATTATTCCTGCGGATTTCTCCGCAGGGTCCCATATACTTACCTGCCTTGATAGCAGACACCCGAGTCACTTTCTCCGTCCGGTGTACAGCTGCGCGGTGGATCCAGGTACAGGAAGGAAGAGGTGGGCTGGGCCTGCATGAGCTCCGGTCATGTGACAGCCGGAGCTAGTTCAGGCCCGCCCACCTTCCCCTGCACAGTGCAGCAGATGATGACAGAGTGACCCCGCCGCAGGAAAGCGAAATGCTGCATGATGGAGGTAAGTAATATTAACACCCCGACCACTGCAGCACTTGTTCTGCATTGAGGATGCAGTGCCGAAGCCATGGCACTGTATCCTCAATGCAGAATGCACGCACCATATCCGCAAGACATTCCGCAGCATGGAAACAGAGAAAAGTTGTGGTGTGGTTTCCTGGGAGCTCCTGCGGAATGTCCTGCGGATATATCCGCAGGACACTGTCCCCGTGGGCACATAGCCTTAACACTTGCTGAACCCTTATAAAACCAATACTGATGGGCAAGTTTCTTTATACAACCCCTGGCAAAAATGCTGGCCTCGCCTGGCGCTGAGGATGTTCATTCAGTTGTTTAATAATGCAGATCACAGACGGCACAAAACTAAAGTCATTTCAAATGGCAACTTTCTGGCTTTAAGAATCACTAAAAAAAAATCATAAAAACATAATGTGCAGCCAGTAACTGTTACTTTTCAAGACCAAACAGAGGGGAAAATTATGGAATCACTCAATTTTGACGTATAAATTATGGAATCATGAAAAACAAACAAACAGAAGAACCCTCCAATACATCACTAGTATTTTGTTGCACCTCCTCTGGCTTTCATAACAGCTTGCAGTCTCTTAGGCATGGACTTAATGAGTGACAAACAGTAATCTTCATCAATCTGGCTCCAACTTTCTCTGATTGCTGTTGCCAGATCAGCTTTGCAGGTTGGAGCCTTGTCATGGACCATTTTCTTCAACTTCCACCAAAGATTTTCAATTGGATTGAGATCTCGAATATTTGCAGGCCGTGACATTGACCGTATGTGTCTTCTTTCAAGGAATGTTTTCACAGTTTTTGTTCTATGGTAGGATGCATTATCATCATCCCCAAACATCCTTTCAATTGATGGGATAAGAAAAGTATCCAAAATTTCTATGTAAACGTGGGCATTTATTGAAGATGTAACGACAGCCATCTCCCCAGTGCCTTTACCTGACATGCAGCACCATATCATCAATGACTGTGGAAATTTACATGTTCTCTTCAGGCAGTTATCTTTATAAATCTCATTGCAACGACACCAAACAAAAGTTCCAGCATCATCACCTTGCCCAATGCAGATTCGCGATTCATCACTGAATATGACTTTCATCCAGTCATCCACAGTCCAGGATTGCTTTTCCTTAGCCCACTGTAACCTTGTTTTTTTGCTGTTTAGGTGTTAATGATGGCTTTTATTTAGCTTTTCTGTTTGTAAATCCCATTTCCTTTAGGCGATTTCTTACAGTTCGGTCACAGACATTGACTCCAGTTCCCTCTCATTCATTCCTCATTTGTTTTGTTGTGCATTTCCTGTTTTGGAGACATATTGCCTTAAGTTTCCTGTCTTGATGCTTTGATGTCTTCCTTGGTCTACCAGTATGTTTGCCTTTAACAACCTTCCCATGTTGTTTGTATTTGGGCCAGATTTTAGACACAGCTTTTTCCTCCTGTTTGGTTTTGAAAAGTAACCGTTACTGGCTGCACATTATGTTTTCATGATTTTTTTTTAGTGTTTCTTAAAGCCAGAATGTTACCATTTGAAATGACTTTAGTTTTGTGCCGTCTGTGATCTGCTTTTTTAAACAAAAGTAAACAACTGAATGAACATCTTCAGAGCCAGGTGAGTCCATAATTTTTGCCAGGGGTTATACCTGACAAAGAGAGTGGTCCGCTCTAGAAAAGCGTTGTTTGTAGTTTTTAAAAAAAATGTTTCCAATATTTACTTCATTGGTGAACAAGCGCGTTCATTGTCAATTTTATATTTTTGGATCAACACTTAATTGATTGCAGGTCCATTGACTAATATTCTGTTTTGAAGTGGATTTACTTTCATTTAATGCTGAAGGGGTTAAGGACCCTTTCCCTTCTGGCTAAGATTACTCATAGTACTAATAGCAGATGTAGCATCTTATCATCACTCCCTTCCACTATATTTACCCAGTCCTGGCTTTACTTCATGCCAGTTATAGTTCCGCTATACTGACCACTTTGAAGCGGTCTGTCTCTGGAGAAGCTTAGGTGTTCATTACTGTTGCAGTTGAGAAGTTCCCTGCTAGAGAAGCCATGGAGTGTCCTATGTTGTGTCTTTCCCCACCCATTTGTCTTACCTTCCTGGTGTTGTTTTACTGCAGTAGCAAAGTTACGGTCTAGGCACGTGATGGCGCATGGGGAAAAGGACCCATCTAGGGAGTGCAATGCAATGCAAGGAGATCACTTTGCAACTCTCCCTATCACGAGGGCCTTCCATTGTACCTCTTCTCTGGTTTTCCCCTCACGTTGCGCCTCTCTTACCCAACGTGACAATAACTTACTATTTGCTGGAATCCCAGTAATCAGAAAATCAGTGCTCTGGGACTCCAAGTACAGGGCTTTGCAGCCCCTTCCTAAGAGGAGGTGCACATAATTGACCTATGCTCCATTCATTGTTTATGGGACTGCAAAGTACAGGGCTCGGCTTTTTGCATTAGTCCTATAAACAATTAATGTATGAGAGGTTCAGCATGTTCTCCTCTGTTCCACTCCAGACACAGGGTGCCCCAATTTTGAGACCTCTAGTGGTCCAAGTGGTTGGACTCCCAGCGATGAGCATGAAAACTTTATTTTTAGTGGGGTATAACCCTTTTAACATTGCCATAGAACTCTATGTGGTCCTATTGTATATCTGTATGCCTGTTGTTTCGTATGGAGGTTAATATGAATCTTCCATTAAAAAGATATGTCTCCTCCTTCTTGTGCTATGTCACAGACCTATTCCAGGAGAACGTTCCTTCATAATACCATGCTGTAAATACTATGGTTTGTAAGTTCTGTCATTGTTAAGTGCCATCTTATCATCATTTTTGCAAAACTACAGCTTCAAAGTTAATTCACATCCGTTACCTTAAATCTGGATGCCAGACTAGAACCCCCAAATTAAGCCAGAATGTACATAACTGACTCTAAAATAAATTTAAAACTTCATCCACGGCCCCAAAATGAATTCAGACCAAACACTAGGCTCCAAAATGAATTCACACCCCAGGTAGACCTCAAAATGATTTAGACCCCCAGCTAGGCCCCAAAATGAATTCAGACCCCCCAGCTAGGCCCCAAAATGAATTTAGACCCCAGCTAGGCTCCAAAATGAATTCAGACCAAACACTAGTCTCCAAAATGAATTCAGACCCCAGGTAGACCTCAAAATGAATTTAGACCCCAGCTAGGCCCCAAAATGAATTCAGACCCCAGCTAGGCTGCAAAATGAATTCAGACCAAACACTAGGCTCCAAAATGAATTCAGACCCCAGCTAGGCCCTAAAATGAATTCAGACACCCAGCTAGGCCCTAAACTGAATTCTGCCCCCAGCTATGGCCCAAAATGAATTCAGACCCCAGCTAGGCCCCAAAATGAATTCAGACCAAACACTAGGCTCCAAAATGAATTCAGACCCCAGGTAGACCTCAAAATGAATTTAGACCCCCAGCTAGGCCCCAAAATGAATTCAGACCAAACACAAGGCTCCAAAATGAATTCAGACCCCAGGTAGACCTCAAAATGAATTTAGACCCCCAGCTAGGCCCCAAAATGAATTCAGACCCCAGCTAGGCCCCAAAATGAATTCAGACCAAACACTAGGCTCCAAAATGAATTCAGACCCCAGGTACACCTCAAAATGAATTTAGACCCCCAGCTAGGCCCCAAAATGAATTCAGACCAAACACTAGGCTCCAAAATGAATTCAGACCCCAGGTAGACCTCAAAATGAATTTAGACCCCCAGCTAGGCCCCAAAATGAATTCAGACCAAACACAAGGCTCCAAAATGAATTCAGACCCCAGGTAGACCTCAAAATGAATTTAGACCCCCAGCTAGGCCCCAAAATGAATTCAGACCCCAGCTAGGCCCCAAAATGAATTCAGACCAAACACTAGGCTCCAAAATGAATTCAGACCCCAGGTACACCTCAAAATGAATTTAGACCCCCAGCTAGGCCCCAAAATGAATTCAGACCAAACACTAGGCTCCAAAATGAATTCAGACCCCAGGTAGACCTCAAAATGAATCTAGACCCCCAGCTAGGCCCCAAAATGAATTCAGACCAAACACTAGGCTCCAAAATGAATTCAGACCCCAGGTAGACCTCAAAATGAATTTAGACCCCTAGCTAGGCCCCAAAATGAATTCAGACCCCAGCTAGGCCCCAAAATGAATTCAGACCAAACACTAGTCTCTAAAATGAATTCAGACCCCAGGTAGACCTCAAAATGAATTTAGACCCCCAGCTAGGCCCCAAAATGAATTCAGACCCCAGCTAGGCTCCAAAATGAATTCAGACCCCAGCTAGGCCCTAAAATGAATTCAGACACCCAGCTAGGCCCTAAACTGAATTCTGCCCCCAGCTATGGCCCAAAATGAATTCAGACCCCAGCTAGACCCCAAAATGAATTCAGACCAAACACTAGGCTCCAAAATGAATTCAGACCCCAGGTAGACCTCAAAATGAATTTAGACCCCCAGCTAGGCCCCAAAATGAATTCAGACCAAACACTAGGCTCCAAAATGAATTCAGACCCCAGGTAGACCTCAAAATGAATTTAGACCCCCAGCTAGGCCCCAAAATGAATTCAGACCCCAGCTAGGCCCCAAAATGAATTCAGACCAAACACTAGGCTCCAAAATGAATTCAGACCCCAGGTAGACCTCAAAATGAATCTAGACCCCCAGCTAGGCCCCAAAATGAATTCAGACCAAACACTAGGCTCCAAAATGAATTCAGACCCCAGGTAGACCTCAAAATGAATTTAGACCCCTAGCTAGGCCCCAAAATGAATTCAGACCCCAGCTAGGCCCCAAAATGAATTCAGACCCCAGCACAGACCCCAAAATGAATTCAGACCCCAGCTAGGCCCCAAAATGAATTCAGACCAAACACTAGGCTCCAAAATGAATTCAGACCCCAGGTAGACCTCAAAATGAATTTAGACCCCCAGCTAGGCCCCAAAATGAATTCAGACCCCAGCTAGGCCCCAAAATGAATTCAGACCCCAGCACAGACCCCAAAATGAATTCAGACCCCAGCTAGGCCCCAAAATGAATTCAGACCCCAGCTAAGTCCTAAAATGAATGGAGACCACAGCACAGACCCCAAAATGAATTCAGACCCCGGACTAGGCCCCAAAATGAATTCAGACCCCAGCTAGGCCACAACATGAATTCAGACCCCAGCTAGGCCCCAACATGAATTCAGACCCCAGCTGGGCCCCAAAATGAATTCAGATCCCAGACTAGGCTCCAAAATGAATTCAGACCCCAGCTAGGCCCCAAAATGAATTCAGACCCCAGCTAGGCCCCAAAATGAATTCAGACCCCAGCTAGGCCCCAAAATGAATTCAGACCCCAGCTAGGCCCCAAAATGAATTCAGACCCCAGCTAGGCCCCAAAATGAATTCAGACCCCAGCTAGGCCCCAAAATGAATTCAGACCCCAGCTAGGCCCCAAAAGTAATTGTGATATCAGACAGGAACCCAAGAACCATGCAGACCCCAGAACTGATTTCTACCTATATTCAGACCCACAGACCAGACCACTGCATCGACCTCTTGAGCTTCGGTCACTAGATTGTGGGACCTGATTGTAATTATGACCATCTACCTCTAATTCACTGGTTGCTGCCTTTAAACTGGTAAAGTAGACATTGTTTATAGTGTTATATGGCTTTTTTTAACATGGGAAGTTCTAATGATTGTTTTATTGTTTTTCTTCTGTCGCCCCATATAAGGACTTCTGTAGAAGAAATCATTCACAGATGTTCTTGAACCCATGGATCGCAGCATTTCTATAAATAAGATTGTTAGATTCCTTGTGATTATGTTGTGGCGGGCACTAAGTTGAAAATTGCAACTAAACATATACAAGCCCTAAATATCAAACAACTGGTTTAGATTTCCTGTTCTTTCACTATGGAAGGGCAGTTGGCGGCTGGAGACTTTTATGGCTCTATGTGTGTCCTCTGAAAAAGGCAGTCGCGTAGGATGCGGTTGTATTTTCGAATTCATATGTCAGAAAGGAGCGTTCTACCCTTCCGTAGAGAACAAAGGGACACAATAGAATAGGTAATTCATTATGGCTTATGAAAATGAGCCATATATCTGTACATTACGGGCTAATAGCATGGCTACCGCATACAGTTGTGGTAGGAACGCTGTTGGCCCGGCCCATTAACTTATCGGGGACCGTCTTCTCACACCATACTCAGTATACCAAAGGATTATCCCTCCTGAGCTCTTTGATGCACTTATATGTTGTCAAGCTACCACTAAAAGGTGCTGGGACTCAGGTACATAGACTCCTGAGTGCATAAATAGAGAGACCCACTAGAAGTCGCTAACAAGTGCAGGGATAGTTGATCAGCCAAGGTCTATGCTGGGATGTCACGTCTGTACAGAAGAGTTATCAAGCCAAAATCAAATAACAGAGCCGAGGTCAGATGCCAGGAAGACAAGTAAGCAATGGGGAGAGAAAAGGAGAAGGCACAGACAGGACCGGAGACAAGAGGACAGGGAGGTACAGAGGTCTAGTTGGGCAGGAGGAATGGAGGTCATGTCAGGCAGGAGGGATGGAGGTCAGGTCAGACAGGATGGACGGAGGTCAGGTCAGACAGGATGGACGGAGGTCAGGTCGAACAGGAATGACGGAGATCAGGTCGGCCAGGAGGGTCGGAGATCAGGTCGGATAGAAGGAACGGAGGGCAGGTCGGGCAGGAGGAACGTAGGGCAGGTTGGGCAGGAGGAACAGAGGGTAGGATGGGAAGGAGGAACAGTACCGGGTAACAGGACTAGAACAAAGAACTCTCACAGGACAGTTGCACGCAACAGAACCGAAAATATTATTGGCGGTGTTCCGGCGGAGTTCACACCAAAAATAAAGCGGTGTGAGTGCTGGAACAAGCCCCTCCCACAAGACTTAACCCGATCGGAGTCCCGCTACAGTCATGACATATGTCACAGCAGAGGAGCAGAGATGCTACTATCAACAGGGGTCATTATAGCCCACCTGCCGTCATGCCTACCCTTACGTAACATCTTTAAAGGAAAGGAGGAAACTGTTGCCTGCTGAAACTCATATGATTTAACTTAAGAGTAGGTACAAAATTGATGTCCACTTCTTCATTAATCCACACCGCACCGCATCCGCCAACTAGTTTCAGGTGCTTCCTATCTCACCGATCACAAAACAAGACAGGAGAGAGACACATCCTCCAAAAATCTTTTACTACACTCACAAGATAAAAAGCTTTCACAATGCACATACAAAACAGTGGTGAGATGAACGTTTCGCCATTAGGGCTTCTTCTGTGGGGATCTGATCAAATTAACTCATTTTATGTTTAAGTAGTTCAAAACACTGATCTTGTAAATACTAAATAAATGTACGGTAATTAAAAATATATACTGTTATGAAAATTCTGCCACCACTAAGAATACGTAGAAACTTCACTCCTGTGTTTAATAAAAGCAATAGAATTAAATAAAATTAAATAGAATTAAAAGATAGAAGAAAAGTAAATATGAAATGAATGTTATTTGGGACTGTTCCTGGACATATTGCATGGCATGTGCACCATAATAATTTTTAACTTGTTTTGGGGGAATAGGGCAGTAAGACTAACATTTAATTTCCAGTTTTTTATTTCTTTTGCCCATCCTGAAATTGACCAAAAGAATTGACTGAGGGTCATATTATCCTGCCCTGTACTCCTTAAATATTGGAATCCCAAATAGGTTCACAACGAGTTCATTTCCTATAAGGAATTCATTGGGGTCGATGGGTACAGGAAGACGCCAATCACGTCTGAGAGGAAAGGAGCTAGTTTTAGTTTTTCCAATTGACCCTTCTTCTTGGGAAAGCTCCTGAAGTCCCACGTCATAGCCCACCTGCCTTCATGCCTACTCTTGCAAAACATCTTTAGAGGAGATGAGCAAACTGTTGCCTAATGAAACCCATATGATTTAATTTACTCTTTTACTTAACTGTAGGTATAAAACAGATGTCCAGTTCTTCATTAATCCACACCACATCTGGCGACTAGTTTCAGGTTATTCCTATCTCACCTATCACAAAACAAGATAGAAGGGAGACATATCCTCCCAACACAAAGCTCTTAGTTTACCAGAATAAATCTTTTACTACACTCACAGGATAAAAACCTTTCACGATGAGCATACAAAATAGTGGTGAGGTCAGCGTTTCGCCATTATGGCTTCTTCTAGGGGTCTGATCAAATTACCTCACTTTATGTTCAAGTAGTTCAAAACACTGATCTCCTTGTAAATACTAAATAAATGTATTAAAAATATACTGTTATGAAAATTCTGCCACCATTAAGGATACGTAGAAACTCCACTACAGTGTAAAATAAAAGCATTTGAATTAAAAGACATGAAAAAAGTAAATATATGATTTAATTCATGTATATTTGGGACTATTCCTGGACATATTGCATAACATATGCACAAAATAATGAAATTGCATCCTGAAATTGACCAAAAGAATTGACTGAGGGTTATATTATCCTGCCCTATAATTTTTCTAACCAACACCATTGAAGTTTTGGAATCCCAAACTTCTCAAAGTTCATTGGGGTCGATGGGTACAGGAAGACGTCAATCATGTCTGAGATGAAAGGAGCTAGTTTTAGTTTTTGAAATTGACCCTTCTTCTTGGAGAAAGCTCCTGAAGTCCTGAAATACTAGATACATATAGAATACATGTATTATATATAAAGTATATAAGAGGACATCACACATGACATAATGGTAAAGTATATTTATTCATGAATAATCACATCCACTTGCATAATATTTTACTTCTATATCAAAATGTATGATTACAATACTCCTCATCTATACGTTTAGTGGTATTAGAGATAACAAGCGGACGTCGCATGTCTGACACTTCATACAGGTAGATCAAGTGGTGGCCAAGGTCCCGGATCGTTATTACTGATGGATACACTTATATGTGAGTACTGGCATGTCAATAGGAGGCAGGAACGATTCATTGCAAGTAGGTGGAGAATTTCTCTCAATATTCCACATTCTCAGACCTAAGGAAAAAAAAATATGTCATAAATGAAATGGTGCCATCAAGGTTCATTGGCGATATTACTGTAATATATAGGCTAAAAAACAACAAAGGATTTACATCTCACAGATGATGGTTTGTTACTGTGTGTCTAGCTTAGCTGTCACTTGAAGGGCTGCACAAAGTTTGCTGATTCCCATGGCAGAATTGGGCTCTGTTCAGATTGAAGATTCTGACACTCTGCCTGATGGATTCTCTGATGTAGGGGATCATCACAGGCAGACTCAGGCGTCGACCTGCTGTGTGCTGATTAATTGGAAGGCTATCAAGAGTTAATCTCTGCTAGTCTCCTTTCTCCTTTAATCACAAGTTGTGGGGGAGGCCTATCACATCTGCTGCCCTCTTATTTATGCTGGTGGAATCCTTTTACCCATGCCAGCTATAGTTTATTCTATGTTTAGGTCACATTGACAAGGTGTGGTGTCTTTAGACTCTCTGGTGAAAGTTGTGCTTAACTTGTGCCTAGTGCTTGGAGCGGTTGTGGAGTTTACCCCTGTTATTTTGTTCTTTCTTCCTGCTCTGTATTTTCCTCCTGAATCTCTTAGGGTACCGTCACACTTTAGCGACGCTCCAGCGATCCCACCAGCGATCTGACCTGGTCAGGATCGCTGGTGCGTCGCTACATGGTCGCTGGTGAGCTGTCAATCAGGCAGATCTCACCAGCGACCAGTGACCAGCCCCCAGCCAGCAGCGACGCTTGGAAGCGATGCTGCGCTTGGTAACTAAGGTAAATATCGGGTAACCAAGCACTTGGTTACCCGATATTTACCTTGATTACCAGCGCACACCGCTTAGCACTGGATCCCTGCACTCCTAGCCAGAGTACACATCGGGTTAATAAGCAAACCGCTTTGCTTATTTACCCGATATGTACTCCGGCTACTTGTGCAGTGAGCAGGGAGCCGGCACTGACAGCCTGAGAGCGGCGGACGCTAGTAACCAAGGTAAATATCGGGTAACCAAGCAAAGGGCTTCGCTTGGTTACCCAATATTTACCTTGGTTACAGCTTACCACAGGCTGCCAGAAGCCGGCTTCCTGCTGCCTGCACATTCAGATCGTTGCTCTCTCGCTGTCAAACACAGCGATGTGCGCTTCACAGCGGGAGAGCAACGTCCAAAAAACGAACCAGCACTGTGTGTAACGAGCAGCGATCTCACAGCAGGGGCCAGATCGCTGCTCAGTGTCACACACAGCGAGATCGCTAATGAGGTCACTGCTGCGTCACAAAAACCGTGACTCAGAAGCGATCTCAGTAGCGATCTCGCTATGTGAGAAGTACCCCTTACTGTCTTTACCTTTTTAGTTTTGGCTTTCCCTTGTCTGTCTTTATCTATGGTTTTCAATACACTCCTGTCCTGTCCCTCCCTGGGGGGAGGGGAAATCAGATCAGGACTCATCAGACTCACACTTTGTCTCCCAAAAGGAGCATAAAAAGAAATAAAAAAAAAAGTGTATGAATCTAAAAATTTTAATCATAAAACCTACAGCTTGTACAAAAATAAGGCCTCATACAACTCTATCGACGAAAAAAACTAAAAAGTTAAAGCTCTGAGAAAGCGAGGAGGAAAAATAGAGACGGAGTAGTTAGTTGTCAATCAGAGATTAGGACCACCCACTGGACTCTTAAACCCAAAATGAATAAATTACAGGTTAAACTTGATTGGTATAAGGTTCCTTTTAAGCTATTGTCCAATATATTCTAATTCTGGGTTATAGAGGTGTACTTACTTCTTCATTTGAAGGTGTGACTTTCTGTACCCCCGCGTCCAAATCCTGAACAAAAAAATATATATATTTAGTGCCACATATAAAAATTTAGGCATTAGAATTAAACAAAATCGATTGGATGCAAGAAGAACTTGTGTTGATTTTTAGTAATTCTCTATACCGCCCCAAATCTGAAGAATTGAGGTTCGTTTTTCACAAATTACCTACACATTCCCCCATTATTTTACCTAATGCAGCTGATTACATCAGCCAGAGTAGGACCATGGATGGGCAGGTGTCATGATCCGCGGTGTTTTCTGCTCTCCAGCAGAGCCAATATTCTGTATTATGCTCCAGGTTACAGGTGGTTTCTCAGCCTTCGGGTGCTGCACTGGTGCAGGGAGGGGCCTGTGTTCAGGTGCCTCATTCCGGGTGAGTGCTCGGCTTCATTAGAGAGAAACTTCATCTGGAACGCTGCCAGTTGTAGTTCCTGCTCTTCAGTGAATTCTCTGGCTTCCGTCAGTTTTGTTGTTCTGATCTTGTCTCCTTACCCCAGACCATTGTTACCCTTCTCTGCCCATGCCCCTCACTGTGACATTATCCCTCTTGCTTCTGACCTCTGGCTTGTACCCTGAACTTGGCTCCGCTCGTTCCCTGTGCACCTTATCTGACTTCCTGACTTCTGACCTCCAGCTTGTACCCTGACCTCGGCTCTGCTCACTCCCTGTGTACCTTATCTGACTTCCTCGCTTCTGATCTTCGGCTTGTACCCTGACCTCGGCTCCGCTCGCTCCCTGCGTACCTTATCTGACTTCCTGGCTTCTGACCTCTGGCTTGTACCCTGACCTCGGCTCTGATCGCTCCCTGTATACCTTATCTGACTTCTTGGCTTCTGACCTCCGGCTTGTACCCTGACCCAGGCTCTGCTCACTCCCTGTGTACCTTATCTAACTTCCTGGCTTCTGACCACCGGTGTGTTTGACTTCCCTATTTCTAGTAGCTTCTAGTGACACCTAGTGGCATATCGTCACATTAGGCTGAACCATGATGCCTTGCAGTTTACACATTACATGGTATAGCACAGAAAATCAGGATGGATTATCATAGCCTGTATAAAAGCTGAGGCAGGGAATGCAGCAGCCTTTATTTGGAGCGCAGCAATAGAGATAGTGGGAAAAAAAGCCATAAAACATTGAAGAAACTGATCAAATAATGCCTTAAAGTACAATAATGAATAACAGTTACTATCCATTTACCCATAGCCTTATATGCTGAGGTCACATTGACAGGCTGGGTTTCCATTACAACTCTGGGTTGGAAAAGTTCTAGGAGACCTCAGAGTGTTACATACATCTTTTCAGGGTAATTTTGAGTCTTTTTGAATACTTTTGATTTGTGTTGAATCAATTTGCTATAAAAATCTAATTTTCCTGGAAAATTTGGATTAAATTTCTAAAGTTTCACCCATCTCTAAAAATAATCCCAAATTCTCACCTTTTGGTCCAAACAAGGCACTATAACATGGCTGGTTGCAATAGGGTTTTCCCTCATGCTGAAAGAGAAAATGTGCAAATTAGTACAGGTGATATCACTGGATCCTCAGGGGCATGGCTCACTGGATCCTCTTGGGCGTGTCTTTAGGCTGCTTTGTATTATTCGCCTGTGAGCACTGACATTTTTGTAGAAACCTGAACAAATAGCACTAAATAGAAAGGCCTATATCTCTGGAATCATATAGCGGATTTAAAAAAAACAACACAATACGGAATACTCTGAGGAACAGTAGGAATAAAATAAGAGCTAATCTGACTATTTATGACCAGGTTCTCTTTAATTGAGCTCCTATTGATTTGTTAAATTATGGATCAGTGATTTTGAACCCTATTAGTTTATATTAAAGGGTAAAAAAACAAGCTATCCCCCAAACCATAAGATAGGTGAAAACCTAGTGATCTAAGGGGGGACTGCTAGCCTCGGCAATCCTGAGATATGTGGAACCCTGAGGATAGAGCTACACAGCCCCACCCTGGATGGAGAGCATGTATGTATACTTAAAAAAGCTCCTGGCAGTCTTTTAACTGTGAATGGAGCATGTGCATGATGGGCCTTCAGAGCCGCAATCTCAAGATCGCTGAGGGTCCTTGTGTGTGGACAAGTAATCCTATATTATATGGATAGGATTGGAGAGGTCTTATTTTTTGGGGTATTACATCTCCTGGCTTTCTATGGCAGTCTCCTAGTGTGTGACTGGGGCATGGGCACCACCTGTGCAAGACGGGCCTTCAGAGCCTCAATCTCAGGATCACTGAGGGTCCTTGTGGTTGGACAGGTAATCCTATATTGCATGCATAGGACTGGGTAAAACTTATTTTAGGGGTATCACAGCTCCTGGCTTTCTCTCTCAGTCCTCTAGAGTGCAAATGGAGCATGCGCACCACCTGTGCAAGATGGATCTTCAGAGCCTCAATTTAGGGATCACTGATGGTACTTTTGGTTGGACAATTCATCCTATATTTTATGGATTGAACTGAAGATGACTTATTATTTTGGGTAGTACAGCTCCTGACATTTTCTGGTAGTCCCCTAGACTGCGAATGGAGCATGCGTACCACCTGTGCAAGATGGGCCTTCAGAGCCTCATTCAAGGGATCGCTGATGGTCCTTATGGTTGGACAAGTAATCCTATATTGTATGGGTAGGACACTTATTTTCGGGGTATAACAGCTCCTGGCTTTCTCTGGCAGTCACCTAGACTGCGAATGGAGCATACGCACCACCTGTGCAAGACGGGCCTTCAGAGCCTCAATCTAAGGATCATTGATAGTCCTTGTGGTTGGACAAGTAATCCTATATTGTATGGATAGGACTGGAGATTACTTATTTTTTTACATAGCACAGCTTCTGGTTTTCTCTGGTAGTGCCCTAGACTCCGACCGGAGCATGTGCACCACCTGTGCAAGATAGGCCTTCAGAGCCTCAATCTTGGTATCGCTGAGGATCTTTGTGGTTGGATAATTACCGTACTCCAGTATGCATAAGTTTGGAGATTACTTATTTTTGGGATATAACAGCTCCTGGCTTTCTCTGGCAGTCACCTAGACTGTGAATGGAGCATGCACACGACGGGCCTTCAGAGCCTTACTCTCAGGATCACTGGGGGTCTTTGTGGTTGGACAAGTAATCCTATATTGTATGGATAGGACTGGAGATTACTTATTTTTTTACATAGCACAGCTTCTGGTTTTCTCTGGTAGTGCCCTAGACTCCGACCGGAGCATGTGCACCACCTGTGCAAGATAGGCCTTCAGAGCCTCAATCTTGGTATCGCTGAGGATCTTTGTGGTTGGATAATTACCGTACTCCAGTATGCATAAGTTTGGAGATTACTTATTTTTGGGATATAACAGCTCCTGGCTTTCTCTGGCAGTCACCTAGACTGTGAATGGAGCATGCACACGACGGGCCTTCAGAGCCTTACTCTCAGGATCACTGGGGGTCTTTGTGGTTGGACAAGTAATCCTATATTGTATGGATAGGACTGGAGATGACTTATTTTTTTTGGGTATCACAACTCCTAGCTTTCTCTGGCAGTCCCCTAGACTGCGAATGGAGCATGCACACCACCTGTGCAAGACGGGCCTTCAAAGCCTCAATTTCGACACCACCTGTGCAAGACGGACCTTCAAAGCCTCTATTTCGACACCACCTGTGCAAGACGGACCTTCAAAGCCTCAATTTCGGGTTCACTGATGGTCCTTGTGGTTGGATAAGTAATCCTATATAGCATGGATAGGACTGAAGATGACTTATTTCAGGGGGTATACCACTCCAAAACAAGTCATAATATTAACAGGGGTCCCAATACGTTTCCCCATAAAATGTTATAGCACACATACCTCAGCGTGACTTCCCGGAGTAAGAGTTTTGTTGCACTTCTCGCATCGTAGGCATGGCCTGTGCCAGTCTTTATTAAGAGATGACACCCGTTCAGCTGCAACAAAGCAAAAAGGCATTTTAGGAATTCGCTGCTTACATTGCATGACTGCAAAATACACCACAAGTCTGTATGTTCTATGTAACCATTGATAAGACCGACGTGCTCCTGTTATAACGTGCGCATACACAAAAGCAAGAAAAATACACCAGAAATATCTGTAAACTTGGAAAGGAATGCATTGTTGAAACAGACCGGTAGGGTCATAAATAACCCATATGGCGGCTACCACAGATGTGGAGTCCTTGGTGTAGCAGACACGTTGACGTGACGTTGTTCTGTGGTTTTGTAGCTTCCTGTCACTGAGAAGAAATCATCATTGTCCATTACTAGTCTCTACACGTAACTGCACAGATACTACATAGACGGGGATTATGTTCCTGCACGCTTCTGCCCCTGTTTGGAAACATATTTCATGCACACATGATCCTTTTCGTGGTGTATTACAAAACAGTTGTCTGTCTGGCTGACTTTACAGGATCAGCTTAACCCCCTCTCCATATGACGGATGTCTAAATTATTTAGGACTTTGCTGTCACCTCGGCAGGATAACAAGAAGAAATGTTCCATCCAGTGGGGCAAAGAGCATTGCTAGCGCCTTAAAACAAATAATGCCCCATTTACAAAGTATTAAAGCAAGGTTTTTGCTCAGTAATTTGAGAGCTGCATGATGTAGGGGCAGATACCTTCATTTCATCAATGTATCACTTACTAGGCTGTTTTATTAATATCAGTATTTTATCAGCAGGAGATTATCACTGCAGGACTAGACGTCTCCTGCTTCCTAGTCCTCCTCCTCTGTGTAACCACGCCCCCACCTCTGATTAACAGCTTTCTATCAATATACAGTATACACAAAGCAGTCAATCAGTGGAGTGGGAGGGGTTATACACATTCCCTTCCCCGTCCTTACCTAATTAGTGATCCTTCAACAGGTTAGAAATCTTGTTAGGACTTTTACTTCCTCTAGATAGTTAAATTCAATCATATTCTAGATTCTCTCCACCAGTCCCATTCTGGCAAATAAAAACTCTGCTAATACCAAGAGTGAGGTTTCCTTTCACAGATTGCACCAGTGATAGGACAATGGTGGTCTGGGAACACATGAGCCCCCAAGTCCTGACCCTATCACCAATGTGGAAGCTAGTGCCATTCTTGGCATGGCATAGGCCACCTAATCCTAAATTATGAAAGCAGAGTGACACCCAATAGTTGGATTAAGGACAATTTGCATAGGCTGGTGACTTGACAATTTGTGTGGGCAGCAATGTTTATCCTTGTTGGCTGCATTTTGCCTCCCATCATAGTGGGATACGGCCATCTCTGAGCCGGCTGTCAATTTTACAGCTGCCTCAGAGGAGGTGCAGCACGCCGGCTTCCAGTGATCAATTGTACTTGCATCTTTCAGGCATGTGTACAATTGAAGCTCTGACAACTGACACTTCTGGGTCATGGTAATGTCGCGGGCGGAGGAGGGGACGCCGCACTCTCCCACTGCTCGGGTCCGGCTGCCGCGGCTGCTGCGGCCTGCTGCTGCTCGGTGGCTCGAACGATGAGCCGGATCCCGGGGACTCTAGCGGCGCTCCTCGCCCGTGAGTGAAAGGGGGTTTGGGGTGTGGGGATTGTTGATTGTCCGTGACGCCACCCACGGTTGTGGTGATTGAGTGTACACCACCGCTGCTCTGGCTGGGGATCCCGGGAGTGATGGTATGGAGCAGCCAGTTGTTGTGTTGCCCCTCCGTGGGTAGGGGTTGGTGATCCCGGGGCCCAGTGATGGAGTTGGGATGGTGGACAGGCGGGCTATGGGGCCTGTGGAGGTGCAGGGGCGCAGGGGCAGCGCTGTGCCGCACGGCACGGAAGTACTCACTCAGCCAGTAAACACGACACAGTTCTCGGTAAACAAACGGCTGGTTGGACGGGTCCCTCAGACGGTTGCGCTGCTGATATCCCCTGCAGTTGACGGTGACGGTCTCTTCCCTGCACCTATGTGTTGTTGTTTTGTAGCGATGGGTTCCCACCGGTAACCCGCTCCCCGACTTGGATATGAGCCGGAGGAGCTCCACTCTTGCCCGCAGGTGCTGGCCCTGGGAAACTGGTGCCTTGGCGGTGGCGGTGTCTCCCCTTAACGGTTGGACTGTTGCCTTCAAACGGGACGTGGTTGTTAAGAGACAGTCGTCCCCTTCACTGACGGATTTGGCAAATTATGGCGACTCCTAGCCTTGCCGGGATCCGAAAGGCCCCTACCCTGGTGCTGACTAATCTTCGTATACCGCTCCGGTACCGCCGGGTCACCACCCGTCCACGGTCCTTTCGGCAACCTCCAATCAGTCTCGCCTATAGACGGTCACCGCCGTCTGCCAACCTTGCTATCTCAGTCCGGGGCACACACCCGGACTAACTTCAGGCTTCTTGCTGTCACTTTCTCTGTTGCTCTTACTTTAGCTCCTCTACCACTTCCTCTCACTTTCAGTTCTAACACTCATCTGCCTAGTTTTCCCGCCTCCAGAGCTGTGAACTCCTCGGTGGGTGGAGCCAACCACCTGGCCCACCCGCTGGTGTGGACACCAGCTCCTGGAGGAAGGCAACAAGGATTTATGTTTTGACTTCGGTGTACCTGCAGGGAATGTGGGGTGCGTGTGGTGTAGTGACCTGTGACCCTTGGCTTGCCCAGGGCGTCACATTAACATCAGCAGTGTGATCAGGTTAGCTGATCACACAGCTGATGTCACTCCTCGGTGTCGCATGGGCGGCAGAAATTTGGTGTGGTAAGTGCTCCAGTGGAGCAATGATTTACTGTAGTTAGGGGAAGGGGAGAAGAAATTTGAGTACACAGTATGGGTAGAGAGGCTGGGGGAATGTATACGGACACAGTATGGGGAGCAGAGGGGGATGAGTGGGGACACAGTATGGGGAGAGAAGGTGGGAGAATATATATGAATATGTATATGGATAAATTATGGGGCGCAAAGGGGATGAGTGGAGACACCGTATGGGCAAGAGGGTTGGCGAAATGTATACGAACACAGTATGGGGCAAGAGGGTTGGAATGTACACAGGCACTGTATGGGGGGCAATTTAAGGGCACAATATGAAGAGAGAGAGGGGAAATTTGAGGGCCCAGTATGGGTAGCAAATGGGGAAAAGATATTTGAAGACACAGTGTGAGGGGAGTGGGGTGATGAAGTTTCAGAACACAGTATGGGGAGCGAGGCATCTAGGTTTTCCGGCACCGGGGGCAAGAATTCCGTTTGTCGCATCCTTAAGCAACTTGAATAGTTGCATGTGACCATTCATTCACATGCGATTTGAACACTTTCAGTCACGTGCCAACAAGCTGCTCTTCTTATTTCTCTCAATGTTCAGTGAAAAACTGAGAGAAGCAGGAAGAAATCAAATGACCGTAAGTATGACAATTGCATATGAGTGGAGTGGTCATGTGATGACTAATGGGACCAGCAAGTAGTGCTGAATCTAGACAGTGAGTACATTACATGCTGTTAGGAATGGGCCTACTACAAAGCTTAATTTTAGAATTAAAGGGTTTGTCCAGATTTGTGATGAAAGTCTGCAGTCATTATTGTCCCTTACCAGTGGCAAGAGCGGACTGTCATGTGAGTGCAAGTATGCAATTTAAATACTTCTGACCACATTCCAACTAGACATGACTGGCCTAGCTCAATTCATTTTCATTGAGCAAGGCCACGCATGTCCAGTCGGCACGTGACCGCATATATGTAAATCACATACTTGTGGTTTTGTGACCTCCTATTCTCACTGCCAGCACAAGGGAATCCTGATAGTGTATGGTGTGTGCGCTGTGA
This sequence comes from Anomaloglossus baeobatrachus, assembly GCF_048569485.1. Classification (NCBI taxonomy): domain Eukaryota; kingdom Metazoa; phylum Chordata; class Amphibia; order Anura; family Aromobatidae; genus Anomaloglossus; species Anomaloglossus baeobatrachus. The sequence continues at coordinate 114,962,485 of NC_134364.1, forward strand.
GAATTAAGAAGTCTGTCGTCACATAGAATTGCTGCAGATTTTTATCAGAAACATAAATAATAACATAGCACATCTTAGCTTTTCAGATGGCACAACCCTTTATAAACATAGTCATTTACTACATAATCTTACAAGTGATGGATTGTTACATGTGTACAGGATAAGAACCAATAACAGCACAAGAATACCTCACCAGAACCACCAGTGATACAGAAATACATCACTAGAACAACCATCAGTACAGAAATACATCACCAGAACTACCATCAGTACAGAATTACAGAATCACAACCCTCATCAGTATAGGAATACATCACCAAAACCACCATCAGTACAGGAACACATCACAATAACCACCATCAGTACAGAAATAAATCAAAAGAACCATCAGCAGTACAAAAATACATCACCAGAATCACAGGCAATACAGAAGCACATTTTATTAGTTAAACCCAAAATAACAAGGGCAAAAAGACATACAGTTAGGTCCAGAAATATTTAGACAGTGACACAAGTTTTGTTATTTTAGCTGTTTACAAAAACATGTTCAGAAATACAATTATATAATATGGGCTGAAAGTGCACACTCCCAGCTGCAATATGAGAGTTTTCACATACAAATCGGAGAAAGGGTTTAGGAATCATAGCTCTGTAATGCATAGCCTCCTCTTTTTCAAGGGACCAAAAGTAATTGGACAAGGGACTCTAAGGGCTGCAATTAACTCTGAAGGCGTCTCCCTCGTTAACCTGTAATCAATGAAGTATTTAAAAGGTCTGGGGTTGATTACAGGTGTGTGGTTTTGCATTTGGAAGCTGTTGCTGTGACCAGACAACATGCGGTCTAAGGAACTCTCAATTGAGGTGAAGCAGAACATCCTGAGGCTGAAAAAATAGAAAAAATCCATCAGAGAGATAGCAGACATGCTTGGAGTAGCAAAATCAACAGTCGGGTACATTCTGAGAAAAAAGGAATTGACTGGTGAGCTTGGGAACTCAAAAAGGCCTGGGCGTCCACGGATGACAACAGTGGTGGATGATCGCCGCATACTTTCTTTGGTGAAGAAGAACCCGTTCACAACATCAACTGAAGTCCAGAACACTCTCAGTGAAGTAGGTGTATCTGTCTCTAAGTCAACAGTAAAGAGAAGACTCCATGAAAGTAAATACAAAGGGTTCACATCTAGATGCAAACCATTCATCAATTCCAAAAATAGACAGGCCAGAGTTAAATTTGCTGAAAAACACCTCATGAAGCCAGCTCAGTTCTGGAAAAGTATTCTATGGACAGATGAGACAAAGATCAACCTGTACCAGAATGATGGGAAGAAAAAAGTTTGGAGAAGAAAGGGAATGACACATGATCCAAGGCACACCACATCCTCTGTAAAACATGGTGGAGGCAACGTGATGGCATGGGCAAGCATGGCTTTCAATGGCACTGGGTCACTTGTGTTTATTGATGACATAACAGCAGACAAGAGTAGCCGGATGAATTCTGAAGTGTACCGGGATATACTTTCAGCCCAGATTCAGCCAAATGCCGTAAAGTTGATCGGTCGGCGCTTCATAGTACAGATGGACAATGACCCCAAGCATACAGCCAAAGCTACCCAGGAGTTCATGAGTGCAAAAAAGTGGAACATTCTGCAATGGCCAAGTCAATCACCAGATCTTAACCCAATTGAGCATGCATTTCACTTGCTCAAATCCAGACTTAAGACGGAAAGACCCACAAACAAGCAAGACCTGAAGGCGCGGCTGTAAAGGCTTGGCAAAGCATTAAGAAGGAGGAAACCCAGCGTTTGGTGATGTCCATGAGTTCCAGACTTAAGGCAGTGATTGCCTCCAAAGGATTCGCAACAAAATATTGAAAATAAAAATATTTTGTTTGGGTTTGGTTTATTTGTCCAATTACTTTTGACCTCCTAAAATGTGGAGTGTTTGTAAAGAAATGTGAACAATTCCTACAATTTCTATCAGATATTTTTGTTCAAACCTTCAAATTAAACGTTACAATCTGCACTTGAATTCTGTTGTAGAGGTTTCATTTCAAATCCAATGTGGTGGCATGCAGAGCCCAACTCGCCAAAATTGTGTCACTGTCCAAAGATTTCTGGACCTAACTGTAGATCATGTTAACTATAGAGTGGAGAATGTCTTGAGATATACAAACTAAATTTTAACACTTCTAAAAGCTAACCCCTCCCCGAGCCACAATGGGTAGAGCTCTCTGTAGTGGAGAAAGTCAGGACACTGTAGTTAGAGTTCTTCTAATCGTCTTTCTTCAAGAGCACACCGCTCCCCTGCTTGCAGGGGGATAGTGTGATACTGAAGAATGGCAGTTCGGACAAGTGACATGGTCACACCTTTTGTTTGAACTGTGCGCTCCTCGATGTGGCTTGCATAGGCAGGTTTGGTTTGTAGCATCAGCAGAGCACAGAGACACTGAAACTAGCGATTGTAAGAGCACGCTCCATGGCTCTGACGGAACCTGATGCTCTCACGAACTACAGAGTTGAACGGTAACCTATGCAACGAGCGCTAAACTAAACAAGTAAAACTCCTTCCATATTTGAGAACGGAAAGTATTTTTAATAAATCGGTAAATTGCAAAGTTTCTCGTTTTTACATGCATTTTACCGTTTAAGAAGGTGATACTATGAATTTTCAAAGACACATGAACAGAAGAGGGTCCCTGTGCAAGATTGATATATGGGCTTGTTGCAGTCCAATTGCACGATTCCACCTGCTTGTAGACAGAAGTGTTCTCCTATACCTCTTAGACCCCTGTCAAGCTGCACAGGTTGCAACAGTGGTATGTCTGCCTATGGATCTCCATTGAGCTTATAGGGTGCTATGTTAAACCGTGTTTCTCTTCTACAAAGGTGTGACATCACTGGCAGCAGACCAAGAGGCCGGCATGGGGCCTGTGAGTCAGGTGGGCCCAGTGCCAACAGTTGCATCTGTCGCCCCAGGTAGCACACCTTCAACTGTATTGGCAGTGCCGGGATTCACATCGCCAACAATCAGACATTGGTGACCTATCCTAAGTGGCCCTTTGCACACTACGACACCGCAGGTGCGATGTCGGTGGTGTCAAATCGAAAGTGACGCATTTCCGGCGTTGCTCTCGACATCGTAGTGTGTAAATCGTTTTAACTACGATTACCGAGCGCAAAAGCGTCGGTATCGTATGATCGGTGTAGTGTCGGTCATTTTCATTATTTTGGAAGGACCGATGTTACGATGTTGTTCCTCATTCCTGCGGCAGCACACATCGCTGTGTATGAAGCCGCAGGAGCGAGGAACATCTCCTACCTGCGTCCCGTCTGAAATGCGGAAGGAAAGAGGTAGGCGAGATGTTTACGTCCCGCTCATCTCCGCCCCTCCGCTTCTATTGGCCGCCTGCCGTGTGACGTTGCTGTGATGCCACACGACCCGCCCCCTTAGGAAGGAGGCGGTTCGCCGGCCAGAGCGACGTCGCAAGGCAGGTAAGTGCATGTAAAGCTGCCGTAGCGATAATATTCGCTGCGGCTGCTATCACAAGATATCGCAGCTGCGACGGTGGCGGGGACTATCACGCTCAGCATCGCAGCATTGGCTTGCGATGTTGTAGTGTGCAAAGGGCCCTAAGGATAGGCCATCAATGTTAAAGTAGAGGACAACATCTTTAAGGCAAATGGCTGAAATTCTGAGGATTCATTTAATCTGGTGGACCTGGCCTTCTGCGTTTTGCATGGTTGATGTCATGGTTCTGATCCATGGTGCTCTGCTCTCCAACAGAGCAAGTGTTCTGTGTTGTATTTTGTGCCGGTGGACGGGTGGTTTCCCGTATTCAGTTCCTGTGCTAGTGTTGGGAGGGGCCTCTCTCCAGGCGCCTTGTTCCGGGTGATTGCTCTGCTTCATTAGGGAGCAACCTCACCCAGAATGCCGCCAGTTGTAGTTCCTGCCTGCAGTAAGTGCTCTGTCTCCCGTTTGTGATTTGATCTTATCCTCCTATCCTGGACCGGTTGTTACCCCTCTCTTCCCATGTCCCTGACTCTGACTTCGTTCCCTAGCTCCTGACCTCCAGCTCTGCATTTTCCCTGTGCACCTTAAGTGAATTCCTGGCTTCTGACCTCCGGCTTGTACCCTGATCTCGGCTCCACTTCCCCCCAGTGTACCTTACGCGACTTCCTGGCTTCTGACCTCCGGCTTGTGCTCTGACTTTGGCTTTGCTTCATCCCTGTGTTCCATAGGTGGCCTCCTGGCTCCTGACCTTTGGTTTGTTTGGCTTCCCTGTCACTAGTTGCATCTGGTGACACCTAGTGGTAGTTCGGCACAGTTGGCCATTAATTTGAATAGCTCCAGGTAATACTATATATCCTCTGCACTGGAGGCAACTTCCCATTTTTGATGGTTGTCTCATTGTAAATGGCTTCCAGATGCCTCCTGATCAGAATCCAGTAGGCAGACAAGGAATAAAAGAAGAGATTGTGCAACTCCCTTACTTCTATTTCAGAATATACAAAAGATGCGGTGAGTGATGCTCAAGTGTCCGAATATTACAACATTTGTGCTCAAGAGATTAATTTAGGATCAAGTTTGTCATTCTCATAAATTGGTTTACATGCACCCATTGTGTTTTTATTTTTTATTATTTGCTTTGGCCCAGAAAACTGCTTTTTATCAAGGTGTTAGCAGTCCTCCCTAGATCAACAGCGCGCCATGCAATGCAAACACTAATGGAGAAACACAAATACGGGATGTTTTAGGGCAAATACCTCATTAAATGATAACAAAAGCGCCCTGTACGGAATAAAAAGCTACTTGATTCCTAGCGAAATTCTGGTTTCTTCACCAAGTCAACTGCAAAATGTCAGGAAATAATGTTTTTGGAGGCACTGAGGTCAATGGAAACAGGATGGTATTTCGGGCTATTGTTCGGCAGCTGATGTTTACCGGTTGTTTTTTTGCCAGCTGTAAAAGCCTTGACTTACGGGTAATACCGTGCTAAAAATAATCACGCAACATCATCAGTATCCTTCCATGCAAATGCAAAGAAGGGCTGGCTAAGGTAATGCCTAAAAGGGGCCATTTGGTTCTTCGAAGAACTAGTTCTACAGGATCTTTGTGAAAAGGCATTCCGGGGAACGCTCGTTTTCATGAAAATCACGCAGTGCAATCCTATGAACGAGTGACACAAAAACGAGGAGACTTGCTTTGGAATGTATATAGTTATAAAGGAATGATAAGGTCCAGTCCTTAAAGTGGTTTTTACTATCTTCACATTTGGGTATTCTTGGATAGAGCTTGTAAATATGAACAATTTTGCAATTTACTGCTTATTAAAATTTTCAGCCATTCTTGAGATATTAACTTTTTTCTCTTTCATTGCTATGGAAACCGACCACCACTGCTACACAGCAGAACATGTGCAGTGCTTCCAAGATCTTCTATAATGACCTTTTAAGTTATTTTTTGAATCTGGTCAGGATAGCTGAAGAGCCAAGTTACCACCTAATCTTGGCCAGTTTAAGCAGAATTCTTACAAGCTAGACAACAGCGATGGTCAATCTCCTAGGCAATGAGCTTTAAAAAATGTGTTTGTGATGCTAGACACTACGAGCAATGTAAATAGAAGGGTAGTTAGACAAGCCGGGATCATAAGCCAGGAGGTAACATATAGGGTTCAGTGAGCAGACAGAGACGTGGTCAGAAAGAGGTCTGAGGTCAGAAGCCGGGAGGTAATGTATAAGGTTCAGGGAGGAGACAAAGACGTTGTCAGGAAGAAGTCAGAAGCTGGGAGGTAATGTATAAGGCTCAGGGAGCAGAAAGAAACGTGGTCAGGAAGTGGTCCGAGGTTAGAAGCCGGGAGGTAATGTTTAAGGTTCAGGGAGCAGACAGAGACGTGGTCAGATAGAGATCCGAGGTCAGAAGCCGGGAGGTAATGTATAAGGTTCAGGGAGCAGACAAAGACGTGGTCAGGAAGAGGTCCAAGATCAGAAGCCAAGATCAGGACACTTACACCAGACAGGAGCCAAGAGCACACTGAGCAAACAGGAAGTACGACTGACGAAGTTCAGACAGCAAGCCCAGTAAAAAAAACAAAGCAATCACCAGGAGCGAAGCGCATCTGTGAAGGCACCTCCCAAAATCAGCATAGACCCTAGTGCTGAAAGACAACCTGTCAGCAAGTGCACAAGACTCACAACAGAGCATATTCAAATGCAAAAAGCTCAGCCCAGCGGAGCTGTGACAAAAGCATTCCAAATGCAAAGTGTTTGTTTCAAGAATGGCTGCAAATTTTAATAAACAGTAAATTGCAAAAGTGCTTGTTTTTTCAAGCACTATTCGACAATATCCACTCATAAAGGTAAGAATAATCTCGTTAAGTATAAATGTCTGATAAATGTGGGTGCACCCCATGTCAAAAACAAGTCCCATCTTGCACTGCCAATATTGAAGAGTTAGCTTCCCATGCACATCTCTCTTCATTCACTTTCAGGGAGTTCAGAAAATAGCCAAACCTGTGGATAAGCCACAAATGTATGAGATGGGAATACATCTTTAAGACTGTCAGGAGATGATGACACTGGTCTTGAACCTTGGACAATGAACTGTGATACGAAGTCTTGGGCTTTATGAGCCTCATATATTTCATTTATTAATCTCACACACTTGATAATGTATCTGCATGTATTCCGTCAGAATGATTACACCCAGGGTGTTTGGAAACTTTCCAGTAGCAGAACACCCTAAATGGGAACTGTATCTTGTTGACAAACTTTACGTAAATCAATAGTACATGCGAATATAAGAAACTTTGTAATATATCTTATCAGAGAATTCTTCTTCTTTCTCCACTTATGAACCTTTTCCCCCTCCTTTCTACCATACACCGCTATTTTGCTCAAGCCAACATGGACTGCCAGCACAGTGTGGTGTCAGGTTGTACCTCCTGTTGTACTCTATGGAGAGTGTGAACAGAATGAGAAAACAAGAAGAGGGAAATACAACAAGATTATGCTGAGCTTTCTAACAAGTCTTGTACCTCATCTCAGAGCTGGATTCACATCTTCACAGCTCAATACTGCTGTATAATGTCCTTAATCTTGCTGCTGCTTTTATGTGGGTGTTAAGGAATGAAGATCAGAAATCCATCCTTGTGTGCTGAGCCCCCTTCAGATCACTCAAAAGACGTCTTGGAAGTGCGCAGTTCAAGAAACAAGAGCGCGCAGCTCCCACCTGAGTGCGCACATACAGCGGAGTACGGATGCGGTAGAAAGTGATAGGCCGCTATGTTTGCGCGCTGAGGCTTCTAAGACGTATTTTGAAAGATCAATAAGGACCTCAGGACCTGGACCACCATGGATCTGCTCAGAATTAAAGGACCTAAAACAGATCCCTGAAAAGTTTAGTGTTTTTTCAAAATTGTCATGAGAGTATTACTCATTGTTAGATCCTCAAAGCTGGGTGATCTAGTGAGTAATGTGCTGGGCAATGAAAAAAACAATGATTTAATGTGGACTGGTCCTAGAAAACACTAATTTCCAGATTGCATCATGTAGGATAATAGCATTGCTGTTGTACATGTCATATCTCCTGACCTTTCAAAGCTACTTCTAGTTTCAGAACCCAAAAAAGGGGAACTAGTCTTTACAAATTCATCTTGTTATTATATTTGACCTACTCACTCCAAAAAAAATGTCAATGATAAACATATGGGTTTATGGGTTGGGAGCATTGCTCCTGACCCTGCATACACATGCACACTCTACTTAGATGAGCATTCATGTGTTCTCCACAAACATCTTTGTAGACAGCTTGAGAAGAACAAAAGATTCAAATACCTTTTGTATGTATAGCACCCTGGAGAACCAGGTACACGCACACTTAGGCCTTCACAGTATACCAGTTCCCAAAGGGTTACACCAGCCAACCTGAAACCCTAGTCACCCCCGTTTTAGGGAAAGATAGGCACACCAGTGGGCCCACCCAGGGGGTCTAGACAGCCCAGGGTGGGGAAAAACTAGCAGATCAGATCAGACCAGATTAGATAAGCTTGGAGTTTAAGTTGAGAGGAGGTGGACTGGAGCTAGGTGTAGCTCCAGCAGGAGAGTTCAAGTTGAACGGTACCAGGGTCGGAGCCCTGGTACCCTGGGTAGGTGGTATTCGGTAGCCATAGTCTGCAGGAGACGGGAAGACAGTTGTGGAATCCAGAGTGGACCGGGACAGGGTAGTGGCCCGCCAGTGCAGCCACCAGAGAACCGACCAGAAACCGTACGCACGGAAAGGGGGTACTCGGACCCTGAAACTGGGACCGAAACCAGAGGCACAGCTAATTCACCGATTGAGGGCAGGATTATAGGTCCTGTCCCACCTTAAGTCCCGAAAAGTAGATAACCACCCACAGAGAAAGGATAGTGGCCACCGCCAGGGCCTGTAGATCCCACGGGTCAGCGTCAGACTGGCACGGCTCCCAACCAAATAACCGGGAGCGGGAACCTGAGTTACACACCAGGCAAACCCATCTACTACAAACAGTGCAGAGGAGAAAGACTCAACTACCACACCCGTGTGAGGACACCGATACGACCGTCTGCGGAGGCCGGCCACCATCATTTCTGGTTTACCACTGGACTTGTGTGCTTCTTCCTATTGTGAGTAACATCCCCGGCCTGGCCGGGTGTGTCGGCCCCTGCACCATCACTCCTCAGCACAGAGACACTGGGCCTCGGGGCATCCATCCCTACCCACGGAGGGGTTAACAACAAGCTGCCATTCCACTTCCCCGGGTCTCCCATCACTGCAGCGGTGGTGCCGTACCTCACCAAACACAGTGGGTGGCGTCACAGACAACCTTCCCGTGTAAATAAAAACCCTCCCTTTTTCACTCGTGGGCGTCGGCTGAGGACTGCCCCCCGCCCCCCACGACATATGTCTTTAAGGCCCCAACGAACAGTAGATTAATACTATCTGAAACCACCAATTTCAGGCCTACCACCTCTATCCTGTCAGATTATGACAGGTATAAGGATCGTGCATGTATAATTATTCCATCCAATCCTGTTTCCACAAAAAAAGCAGAGAACAATGATATCCTATGTGCACAGAACTATCGTATTACCGAGAGTTTCGTTCATATGGTAGTGTGGTTGATGCTATTAAATTACTGCTGACCCTGATGTAATTAGTATAAAGGGGTTCTCCAAGTATGTAATAAAATGGCCCCGTCTCATAATTCAAACGGCAACCCTTTCTAGAAACATATCAGGACAGGCTGCAGTCTTAAAAAAAAATGCATATCCCAAGATCTGTGTCTCAACTGTCAAAGTAGATGTATCGTAAGCACTTACGGAGGTGTCGGAGAAGTAGAAGAAATAAAACTTCTCCTCAGCTGACCAAGCACACAAGATTTTTTTCTCTAGCCTCAATCGTCTATGCTCAGTTAGCTGAGATTTATTTCTTCTCATTTCACAGCCCTAATCCAGTAGATTCCAGTGTGCTTATGATGCAGCTCCTCTGGCAGTAGAGACACAGATCTCGAGATATGTGTTTCTTCAGACTGCAGCCGGTCCCGACACATGACTAGGATAGACTGCTGCTGTTTGAATTATGTAATGGGGACCTTTTTTTTTACATTTTGTGGAGCACCTTTTTGATCAAATGAAACAGCCTACTAATGGGGAAGTTGGAAAAGATAGCTACTTGACTGACCTAACGTTTATGTGCACCTTTATTATCGGCAAGACAAAAAAAATAAAAACTACTGACAGACTCGTTTTATTCAGTTCTTTACTATACGAATCCATGGTAATCACAGATGTCATACAGATAGTCCTGTGCTGCAACATATCTTTCTACTCTTGGAAAACACATTGTTTTTAAGATTAAAGGAGCTCAGCATGTGTTACCCCAGGGTACACCAGCACTGTGTAATTTAATGGATGACTTGTAATTTAGACTATCTTTAGCCGTGAGTAAATCCTAGCAAGATGTTTCACTGAGCTTTGTTGTGACTGCAAAACAACCAGTGTGAGAGCTGTATGACTGGCTATTATGTCTTATGATCGTGTCGCCATCTAAAGCAATTACTGCTACTGATTCATCTTAACATGTGATCTTTAACGATTTTGTGACGTAAAACTACCTAGATATTTGCCAATCTGCTTTTGTTTAAAAGGCCTACAGTGCTTCAGATGGGCAATAAGCAATCATTCATAGATTGCTCATATGCCATCATTTTTCTTGTAGCTATGGCTACAAGGTGCTTTCTATTTAAGGCACCCTCCCATTAGGGGAGGTGTCTGTGTAACGCCTTTAGTTTTGTCAGTCTGCTAGCTAGTTGTCAGGTTCCCGTGCTCCTGTCTCGTTTTCCCTGTGTCAGTCACCTGCACTGTCTTCCTATACCTATCTGTCTCTGCTGTGCCCACCATATATATCGGTACCTGCCTTCCTGTTTGCCTCAGTCATTCTGACTGTACTTGCTGATACCTGTGCCCATACTTGAGTCCGTCACCTGCCATGGGCGTCAGCTGACACAGTCCTGGTCACTGCCCTGGAAGTGGTACCTGGCGTTCGCCTCGCAGTAGTCCCTTAGTTAAGAGCTTGCAACTAAAGGGTAAGCCCGGGTCCCTCCTATGGTCCAGTGGGTCCACTAACCCCGCTCGCTGCCCCTACACCGGCCATCAGCAATACAATGTAGGGCGATATGATGCCAAGAACAATTATCATTTGGGTACACCAAAAGACCATTAATGGGAAATCCACTTTGTTGTTCATAACAGGAGATATTTGAGTGGTTTCTTTTTTTTAAGTTTTGATAAGTCACTGGTGGATAAAAAAAGAAAAAAGTGCAGGTCATTTCTTCGAAGTGGATCCTATTCTGTGGGTCCGGACAGGCAGATTTCTTATTGAGTCTAGACACTGCTCGGCGGTATGTGCAGCTTTTGCAGGAGCTGAGCGATCGGTGGTGGTCTTAGGACCTGGACACAGCCCCTTATACTATCTAAAAAGTTTTTAAAAGATAGATACACCTTTTTTCATTGTTCTACAAGTCGGTATTATACGTTCTGCCTATCATTTCCTCTAGGTTAGATTAGAAACTGTTGGTGGAAAGAGATGTCCCTCTGGGACTTCTCCATTATAATTAGCACTCACGTGTAAATGTGGTGTGTGGTCAGGACACATTACCGTGTTATTGTATATTGTCTTCTTACTAGAATGACAAGGATGAGGATTCTGCTATGTTTGAGACCAAATCTGAAAAAATCATCGATAGTCCTCAGCCCAGTCTGCATTGTACGGAGCAAGCCCAGTTTTTAGTAACAATACGTTAACTTTTGTACCAACTTCAACATCAGGTCAACAAACCACATGGCAAACTTGCCAAGGGTCTTACAAAATACTTCCAGGACCTCACATTTCTAAAGGCCCCTCTGACGAGGTTAATAAGGTCCAATTGTACTTGTCTCCGGAGTGATCCATCGGGCTCCGAAAGTTAATTGCCCGGATTTGAAAAATGATTTTGTAAGACTCTTGATTGAGCCCAAGGTCCGTCTAACATCTTCCACATGTTCCTTCATAACTTTAGCTGATGCTATTGAAAGAGCAAGCCAAGGAGCTCATAGTCAGAAAGGATCAACTCTACAAGATCAAAGAGGATTGGGATATTGCACTGACGATAAATGAAAAGAAGCAAACTGTTCTTGGCCGATGATGGGTCAATGATTTCAGTACCATGTCTATACATGAGTAAAGACCTCCAAGTCTACGGCCAAGCCTAAATATACTTTCTACAACTCAAAGGAACATGATTATTGTATTACACAATCCTATACATGAGGGTTTTCTATAAGCTTGAGCATGTAAAACCATGTATTGTCTCTGTAACAATAGTTGTTGCCTCCTCAACCCAATAGTTTGGACAAAATTTAAAGCCGGCTGTACACAGTAGATGACTGTTGGCCAAGCGATGCTTTTGGTGATCATTCACCTGACATTCCTATGCACCAGAGTGCTCACTCGGCCAAGCGTTTTTGTGGTCTCCATGAGAAAGCCACTTGTTGACAAGTCAGTTGTCTGCTTAGGAAGAACATCTCAAGAAGAACAATGCAAAATTTTGATTTCTGCCACCCGCATACACAATCTTTAGATGTCACTGGCCGGAGGGCATTTACGATCAGCTACAAGTCGAATATGTGGCTCTAGCCTAATACTGATCCAAAAAGTATTACAGTAACATGACATAGGACAGATACTGCACATACATCTTTTTGCAAAAAAACAACACCTTTCATTTTAGCATTTTCACACCAGTGTTTTGTATTTTTATTTTTTTTTTTAGCATTTTTCAGACATTTTTCCCATAAACGTATAGGATGTTTTTAAATAAAGCCAGGGAAAAAGATTTTTTAAATTGAAAAAAAAAAATGCCCCACCAAAAAAAATCTAAAAAGTTTGAAATTTGTAGCTTTTTATTTTTGATTTTTTTTTTTTACATGGGCCCCAATGGTGAATTTTTGAATACACCTTTTGTCCATTACAGCCGTGATTGAAGGTGATCATTGTAGGGTGTGGTTGACTGATGGGTGTGGTGTTGATTGAGTAAACCTAATTTTTATAATCTTGTGTCACTGTTATGGCCTGACAAGATAAAATATGACCTTGAGGCTCCTTAAGACAAACAACAAGCCACACAATCAGACTGGTTCATTTGGATACTTCCTACAATCCAAGACATTGACGGAGGACATCCCTAGATCACGTGGGCCAGAAGGGGCAACATCAGACCCAATGTAGATATTGTTTCCAAATATATAATTCTTGGTGTACAATTAAAGGGTTATCCAGAACTATTATTATGGCCCCATACATTCAAGATAGGTGTCCGGTGAACGTGAAATGGTGAAAAAACAGTGAAACGGTGAAAGTGGTTTGGTCGGCACCTACTTCTCCCAACATCTTTATATACAGAAGAGCTCATCTATTTTCTACGAGAGAGCCACTATGGTTGTGGCTCATCTTAGAGAACAAAAGGATTGGTGTAATGCTCGCATCCGGTGTAGGGGCAGCAAGTGGTTTTAGTGAATCAACTGGACTCAGGCTTACAGAGGGGCTTAACTAAGATCCCACCGCGAGGTACCACTCCCAGGGCAGTGACCGGGACTGTGGCAGCTGACCCCCAGGATAGGTGACAGTCTCAGGTACAGGCAGAATGACTGAGATAGGCTGGCCAGATGGGTATGGACAGGAATGGTGGGCACGGCAGGGATAGGCAGGTATGGGAAGGCAGACTCAGCTAGGAGACTGGTATACTAAGTAACTGAAAGTGTTGCACATGCATCTCCCCTAATGGGAAGGTGCTTTAAACACCTAGTGCCTCTATGCCATAGGCCTTTAAGAGGAACCCCGGTGTGCGCATCTTAGGTGCACTCCCAGGAATCCTGTGCGGTATGTACAGGGCCCAGGAGGGGAAGGAGGCAGGAGCACATGTGGATGGGTGGGGGAGGACGCAACCCGGCCGGAGTAAGTCGGCATCTCTGCAAAGATGCTGGCACTACAATTGGCAGTCTGAAATTGGACATACCGGATCCTTATCTGACCCCATTCAGTCGACCGAACTGTTGATATTGGTGGGTTCAGTCAACATTGGTCTAATATGTATAGGGACTTTTACGGTACAAGATCTGTCTCCGCTATGGCCCCCTCTTCTGGGGATGTGCCTGATCATGCGCCCTACATGATGCACATGATTTTTGCCTTCCACCAATGGATGTGTCGTCAAGAATCACGTTATGTTCATCGACAATTAGAATGATTCATCCTCACGGTTTAGGTTTTAAAATATCGGACCAGAAACTAAGAAATAGAAAAGTGTGACTAATTCGGAATTGGTCAGTATGGCACAAGCTCTTCATTGACCAGGTGGAGTTTTCCACCGTCCTGGACAATCGATGTCCGAACCTCCTCCGTTCTCTGCTCACTTTCCTAGTGTCATAGAAGTATGCACACAGCTCGTACAGGGTGCGGTTACAGGAACGTCCTTTGAACTTGTGAAATACCTCGTGGAGATGATTAGTTAACCAGAAATGAATAGAATACCCAGAAGGCACAGGAATAATGAGCAAAGGAAACCATAACAAAGGCTAAAATAATAGCGGAATGACAAGTCTAATTCTGGAGATTTCCATAAAAATTGTACCTGCCGTAAAAATCAGAGGGACGGGACGGGAAGCCGAGGCCAAAGAGACGTTCATATGGGTACACGGGAGCTGGGGATGTCAGCCACACGCCTGGGATTGACTCATCATATAACACTTACTGATACAGAGTCCATACAATAGTACCGCCATATTGTATATACAGTGTAAGTATGTATTGTGGCGCATATATGATAGTACCAACCACAAAGTACATACAATAGTACCGGCCTGATGAACTATACTGTGTTAGATAAAGTACATATACAATACAACAAGCCATATTGAATATTTAGTATAACAGTATCACTTGTGGTGGGTGTATGATAGTACCAGACATAATATGCATACAATAATACCATATTGAGCCACTATACTTTGTTAGAGGCAGTACATGTACAATAGAATCAGCCATATTGTATATACAGTATAACAGTATCAATTGTAGTGCACATATAATGGTACCGGCCACAGTACCAGCCTCAATTTTTATACAGTAATACCGTATTGAGGCACTATACGGTATTTAATATAGTACATATGCAATAGTGCCGGCCATATCGTATGTACAACAGTATCAATTGTAGTGCACATATGATAGTACCGCCCACAATTCTTATACCGTAATACCGTATTGAGGCACAATACGGTATTTAATATAGTACATATGCAATAGTGCCGGCCATATCGTATGTACAATATAACAGTATCAATTGTAGTGCACATATGATAGTATTGGCCACAATTTCCATACAATAGTACCGTACAGAAGCACTATATGGTATTTCATACAGTACATATACAATAGTACTGGCTATATTGTATGTACAATATAACAGTATCAATTGTAATGCCTATATGACAGTACCGATATCAATGTGCATACAATAATACCACATTGAGGCACAATACAGTATTAGATGAAGGACATATACAATAGTACCAACCATTTTGTGAATAGTACCACTTGTGAGCAGGAAAACTTTCTACATTATCAACTCCCAGTTCTTGGACAGTATCAATTGTGGCATATATATGATAGTATCTGGCAAACTGCATATACCATAATACCAAATTGAGGCACTATGCTGTATTACCTGCTGTACATATGCAATAGTATGGGCCATACTGTATATATAGAATCACAGTATCAATTGTGGTGTATACATGATTATAGCTCATACTATGCCCACACAATAGTACCGCATTGAGGCACTATACGGTATTTGATAAAGTATATATACAACAGTACTAGCCATATTGCATTTACAGTATAAGATTATCCATTGTGGTGTGTATATGATTGTACCAGCCACAATAGTACCAGATTAAGGCACTATATGGTATTTGATAAAGTACATATACAACAGTACCGATGATATTTTATATATACTATAACAGTATCAAATGTGGTGCATATATTATAGTACCAGCCACAATGTGCATACAATAATACCGGATTGAGGCATTATTCTGTATTTGATACAGTACATATACAATAGTACCGACCATATCGTATATATAGTATTATAGTATCAAATGTGGTGCGTATATGATAGTACCAGTCACAATAGTACCCTATTGAGGCACTATACGGTATTTGAAGTACATACTGTATACTACAATAGTACCGACCATATCATATATATAGTATAACAGTATCAAATGTGGTGTGTATATGATTGTATCAGTCACAATAGTACCTCATTGAGGCACTATATGATATTTGATACAGTATTATATACAATAGTGCCAGTAATATCGAATATATAGTATAACAGGATCAAGTGTGGTGCATATATGATAGTACCTGATTGAGGCACTACACAGTGCAGTACATACACAATAGTACCAACCAATCTGCATATTATAGTACCACTTGTGAGCTGTCATAGCACTGCAGGTTTTTTATATTCTGTGATATACATCCAGTATAATCATACCCTCCTAAAATCCCCCGCGTGCTTACAGTATCAATATTGCTGGGCGCACGCTCGTAAATTCCCGCGTGCAGTGTCTGTAAACACTTTGGTAACCTCTGCACTTTCGTGCAAGAGCAAAGGACAGAAATGAAAGAGCGATGTCTGCAATTCTCATGCATCTGTGCAGAAACCTTTACGAGGCTCATGTACAACATGACAGCTCTAGAGAGATGGACCATGCCTTAAAATCGTGCACATCGTCCAACAAACACTAATACTAATTAGTTTAAAATACAAAATTAGAAAAAAAATTTTTTTTTAGAAACAGCGCCTCTCTGAATTAGTGGTGGAGTCTGGTATTGCACTTCAGAATTTATTTATTTTTTACTCGATAAAGCTGGTATCATAAATAAAAAATTTTCTAATTTCTTTAACTATAATTTTCTATACCTTGTTTTTTTGTTTTTTTATTTAAATCCAACAATAAATTTTTTGCACTTGAGTTGAATCAACAATTTTGCATCGCTTGCCGTCTGTAGAAATTTTTATTTGCACTGGGGTTGAATCATCAATTTTGCACCCCTTGCAGTCTCTAGCAATTTTTACTGCTGCCTGCAGAATGAGCTAACTAAGGATCCGTCAGTGAGCTCGTTTTGACTATGTATTTGTTTTTTACTTCTCTCAGCCGACTTATGACCTCAGACCTCATCACTGTTGAAAATGGCTGGAAAGAAAGAACCTATAATAACCAAAAAGAGCAAAATTTTTAATGAAACCCAATTGCAAAAGTGATTAATTTTTCGCACTTTGGTTGAATCATCAATTTTGTACCGCTTGCTGTGTGTAGCAATTTTTACTGCTGACTACAGAATGAGCTAACTGAGGATCAGTCAGTGAGCTCGTTCTGACTATGTATTTTTTTTTTTTACTTCTCTCAGCCTATTTATGACCTCAGATCACATCAATGTTGAACGTGGCCGGAAACAAAGAGTCTGTAATAACCAAAAAGTGCAAAATATTTAATGAAACCCAATTGCAAAAGTGATTAATTTTTTGCACGTGGGTTGGATCATCAATTTTGCACTGCTTGCAGTTTCTAGCAATTTTTTTGCACTTGGGTTTAATCATCTATTTTGTACTGCTTGCTGTCTGTAGCAATTTTTACTGCTGACTGCAGAATGAGCTAACTGAGGATCTGTCAGTGAGCTCGTTCTGACTATGTATTTTTTTTTTTTACTTCTCTCAGCCTATTTATGACCTCAGACCACATCAATGTTGAACATGGCGGGAAAGAAAGAGCCTATAATAACCAAAAAGAGCAAAATTTTTAATGAAAGCCAATTGCAAAAGTGATTTTTAGCGCAAAATACATGCATTTAAGTAAAAAAAATTTTTTTAGAAATCTATAGAGCAGCACTATGTACTATATACATTACATAAGAGCCGTAGTGACTCCTATGTCTTAGAGATGTGTCTTCTCGCAGCAAGACTCCGCACTCATTTCCTTTTCAATAACCACCTCAGCTTGATATCTGATCTACACTTACACCGCACCTTCCAGATAGCTCGGCTCTGACAGTCCCCGGAGGCGTAAATTTAAGGTTTCATAAAGTAGGTTACGAGTCTAGAAATAGAGCCAATATTGCAGAAAAATGACTATTTCAAAAATTTCGAAAAAAAAAAAACCCAAAACTTTTCTTATACTGAGAAAAAGTTACAAAAGTTTAGTTTTGGGAAATTGAAGACTAAAATAGACGCGGTTGTGCCAAACTTACCAAAGTAGACCTCTTTCTGACACTTGGGGCACTTAGGCATGTTGATGCTGATGCTGTGGTCGAATGCAGAGTGACGGCTCTGGAGCTCAGCTCATATATTAATTCAGCCTTGGGAGGGGCTCAGATGGGAGTGTAAACTACTTTGCACACGGCTTCGGGCAGCGAGGTTAACTCTTAAAGTTGCACCATCACATCAGATGTGTTACGGATGGTGTTCTTCGTGTTCGGGACATGATGACAACATTACAACTGCAAGCACAATTATTCAGTCCCCATTGTAAAGTAGGTTTTGTAGAAACATGTATACTGTTTGCAATAAATCAATGAAGCAAAGCAGTAAAAATCGCTCAACACAACTAATATAACAAGTGGTTTCTCCAAATTTACTACAAAATGACACTTTTACTGACCACTAATCAGCTTTAGTACTTAGTAGATCCCCTCTGGCTGTTATGACCTGACACAAGCCTCTGCCGCTGTTCCTAAGAAACCTTAGTCTATTCCTTATTCATAATGGTCTCCTAATCTTGGGTTCATCTTTAGTATTTAGTAAAGCCCCCTGTGGCTGTTATGACCCAACACCAGCTTCTGCCGGTGTTTCTGAGAAACCTTAGTCTATTCCTCAATCATAATGCCCTCCTAATCCTGGGTTCGTCTTTAGTAGAGCCCCGCTGGCTGTTATGACCCAACACCAGATTCTGCCGGTGTTTCTGAGAAAGCTTAGTCTATTCCTCATTCATAATGGCCTCCTAATCTTGGGTTCATCTTTAGTATTTAGTAGAGCCCCCGTGGCTGTTATGACCCAACACCAGCGTCTGCCGCTGAAACCTAAGAAACCTTAGTCTATTCCTTATTCATAATGGTCTCCTAATCTTGGGTTCATCTTTAGTATTTATTAGAGCCTCGTCTGGCTGTTATGACCCAACACCACCTTCTGCCGGTGTTTCTGAGAAATCTTAGTCCATTCCTTATTTATAATGGCCTCCTAATCTTGGGTTCATCTTTAGTATTTAGTAAAGCCCCCTCTGGCTGTTATGACCCAACACCAGCTTCTGCCGGTGTTTCTGAGAAACTTTAGTCTATTCCTCATTTATAATGGTCTCCTAATCTTGGGTTCGTCTTTAGTATTTAGTAGAGCCCCCTCTGGCTGTTATGACCCAACACCAGCTTCTGCCGCTGTTCCTAAGAAACCTTAGTCCATTCCTTATTCATAATGGTCTCCTAATCTTGGGTTCGTCTTTAGTATTTAGTAGATTTCCTTTGACTGTTATGACCTGACACCAGCTTCTGCAAGTGTTCCTGAGAAACCTTAGTCTATTTCCCATATGTAATGGCCTCCTAATCTTGGGTTCGTTTTTAGTATTTAGTAAAGCCCCCTTTGGCTGTTATGACCCAACACCAGCTTCTGCTGGTGTTCCTGAGAAACCTTAGCCCATTCCTCATTCATAATGGTCTCCTAATCCTGGGCTTGTGTTTAATATTTAGTAGAGCCCCCTCTGGCTGTTATGACCCATCACCAGCTTCTGCCGGTGTTCCTGAGAAACCTTAGTCCATTCCTCATTCATAATGGTCTCCTAATCCTGGGTTCGTGTTTAATATTTAGTAGAGCCCAGTCTGGCTGTTATGACCCAACACCAGCTTCTGCCGGTGATCCTGAGAAACCTTAGTCCATTCCTCATTCATAATGGTCTCCAAGGTCACTAATAATCTTGGGTTCGTCTTTAGTGTTTAGTTGAGCCCCTCTGGCTGTTATGACCTGACACCAGCTTCTGCCGGTGTTCCTGAGAAACCTTAGCCATTCCTCATTCATAATGGTCTCCTAATCCTGGGTTCGTGTTTAATATTTAGTAGAGCCCAGTCTGGCTGTTATGACCCAACACCAGCTTCTGCCGGTGATCCTGAGAAACCTTAGTCCATTCCTCATTCATAATGGTCTCCAAGGTCACTAATAATCTTGGGTTCGTCTTTAGTGTTTAGTAGAGCCCCGATGGCTGTTATGACCTGACACCAGCTTCTGCCAGGGTTTCTGAGAAACCTTAGTCCATTTCTCATTCATAATGGCCTCCAGGTCACTAATAATCTTGGGGTCATCTTTAGCATTTAGAAGAGCCCCGCTGGCTGTTATGACATTAGACTAGCTTTTGCCGGTGTTCCTGAGAAACCTTAATCCATTTCTCATTTATACTGGCCTCCAGGTCACTAATAATCTTGGGTTCGTCTTTAGCATTTAGTAGAGCCCTGCTGGCTGTTATGACATGAGACTAGCTTCTGTCAGTGTTCATGAGAAACTTTAGTCCATTTCTCATTCATAATGGCCCCCAGGTCACTAATAATCTTGGGTTTGTCTTTAGTATTTAGTAGATCCCCTCTGGCTGTTATGACCCGACACCAGCTTCTGTTGCTGTTCTTAGTCCATTCTTCATTCATCATGGCCTCCTAATCTTGGGTTTGAATGCTTCAAAGATGACATCAGACAATTGCAATAGCCACTCTAGAATCTTCAACGACTCTTCTGTAACTTAGGTTTGGTGGACTGTGAGGTTTGTTTGGGAGGTATGTTACCTGTTGGAATGTGCAGCCATTCTCAAGCTTCAACTTCTTCACAGGAGGTATGATGTTTTCTCCTCAGATTTCCAAAGCAGTGACTCAATCATGCCCACTAATCGGTTCAGTGATGCCTACAGTAAAGCATGGTTGTGGCTCACTGATGCTTACAATGAAGTATGGAGGTGGCTCGGTTATGCTTACTGTGAAGTATGGTAGTGGCTTATTGATGCCTACAGTGAAGTATGGAGGTGGCTCGGTAATGTCTACAGTGAAGCATGGAGGTGGCTCGCTGATGCCTACAGTGAAGCATGGTGGTGGCTCGTTCATGCCTACAGTGAAGCATGGTGGTGTCTCGCTGATGCCTACAGTGAAGCATTGAGGTGGCTTTGTGATACCTACAATGAAGCTTGGTAAAGCCTACAGAGAAGCATGGCAGTAGCTCTCTGATGCTCTGGGGATTTCTTAACTTTCTCTGCCATTGGAGACCTGCAACAGGTGGAGAGCAAGAAGAATGTCTGGACCAGAACCTGTCCTATTAGTACCAGTCATCTTGTCTGTACCTGAACCCGAACCTGAACCTATCCAGTCTGTATCAGCCATCCCAACTGTACCTGTACCAGCATCCACCCTGTCCCACTGTGGCTCTGACTCTGTCTCTCCTGCACTGTCTCTCCCCAGCAGGGACGCCAACTCACTCACTGCCATGGCTGGACTGCGTCATTCCCCCACACTCCCACAGCTGTCTATGTGCTCCTCTGCTGCTTCCTCCTCTTCCCGGGGCCTGTGCAATCTGCACAGGTCTCCAGGGAATGTGCTTAGGGCGTGTGTGGGCACCAGCCTTGCTCTTGAAGGGCCGGCACATTATTTCCGGAAGTGCTTCTCAACCTGTGGCTGAGAGGTAGTTGGCACTTAAGGCATCCTCACATTAGGGGATGTGCCTGCACAACGCCTTTAGTTAGTGTATCGGTTTGCTAGCTACCGTAGTTGTCAGATCCCGTGCTTCTGTCCCTTTATCTATACCAGTGTCTGCTTTAACATAACTGTCTGACCCTGCCGTGCCCACTGTACCTGTCTCCCCCAACTGCACATGCCTGCAATAGAGACTGTACCCACCTGCACCTATGTCCATCCCTGCATCCCTTGCACTGGGATGTAAGCTGCCACAGTCCTGGTCACTGCCCCAGGAGGGGCACCTGGTGTCTACCCGGTAGGTGCTTAGTCAAGTTCCTCCCACGTCAGGGTAAGCCCGGGTCCCCCCTGTAGTCCAGTGGGTCCACTTCTACTACTGGTGACCCCCACACCGGTAAGCATTACACCTTTTGACATTTGGGTAAGTTACTGGGGACTGCCTTGGAGTGCAGTACTAATCTCACCAACAGAGGCTGTAGAGAAGACAAGCTTGTCGCTTAGACACTCCCATCCAGAATAAGCCCGTGCTCCATACCCCAGTGGATCCACATCCCCGTCCTGGCCATAATTGTCGGGCCCCGGGCACGCTGCGTCGGTGCATTACCTTCAGGGACTCCGCTGTCAGTCTGGATCTTGTCACTGGTAGGAGATCTTCTATTTGTCGTGACGCCACTCTCAGTATTGCGGTCAGTGGGGACCGCCACTGCAGGTTGAGGGACGCCTGGGGCTGATGGTAAGTGCAGTTAGTTGGAATAGCCTCCTGAGAGTGAGGCAAGCCCCAGGGCCCTGTGTAGGTGCGTAGTACCACAAGGCGCAGAATAACTCCACACACGCAGGATGTCTTTCAGGGGTTTTACTCACTTCAGGTGGCAGGGTGAGTAACCCGGGCGTAGCTGGGATGAACCAGGCGGGAACCAGGTATCCTTCAGGCTGACTTCTGATGGTGACTACCAACTCGCCTTCCTTAGCCCTTGGTGGTTTGGGGTAACCCCGACTTTTAGTCCCTATGGGGGTCACCCAGGGAAGTTGCTGAAGCCTCTCTCCCCTTCGTTTGCCGTTTGCTTGTTGCCTGGGCCAGATCACTCCAGCTGCTTGCCTCCTGTGAACTGTGGGCCCTAACTGTGGCTACGTGGCTGCGGCTTTTAGGTGTTGTGGTGTGGGCTTTGAGGGCCCCACACCGGCAGGTTTAGCAGGGAAAGGTGGATCTATCCCCGCTCCGGGATCTGCCGCCCGTTTGGGCCTGGTTCTCCCTAGCAGTCTCCTTACTTCCCACTCTGTGCTCTCTCTCTAGCTGGAGATGGGTTTCGGGTAGCCCTCCTAGGTGACCGTTCTCCCCCATCGGTAGCCACTGCGCGGACGCTGTCAGACTACAGCAGCCCACGGGATCTGCTCCTCACTCGAGCTCCCTGGACTCTGCACTGAACCGGCTCACTTGAGGGACCTGCACTTCTCCTCCTGTCTGAGCTCCACTTCATGCTCCTCACTCCTCCACACTCTGCTGCAGACTGTTTACTCCTCCTTCTCTTTTCCCCTTGTGCCTGCCTACGCCACCTAGCAACCAGGCTCTCTTACCACACCCCTTGAGAGGAGATGGAGGCTTTTGGCCCCCTCCACTATTCCAGTGGAGGTGAAGGCTTTTCCCCCTCCTGGGATCCCCAGGGGTCCTCTCATAGGTACATGTGTGAGACCTGATCACTATGCGCCTGTGAAGTCACACCTCGGTCAGCCTTCGGGATTACCTGTATTGTACTGTCCCCAGCATGGGTGCAGTACTCAGTGGTGCCTGACCAGGTCAGGGGTGCCACATTCCCCCTTAGTTATCACCAGCACGTCCTCGGGCTGCAAGACAACATTTTAAAATACATAAAACATTAAAACATGGTAAAACGTTTTAAAACCACCAGGTACCATACATCACCACCCTCCACCCACAAGTCCGTTAACCCACCCAAAACCCTCTCACGTTGGCCGCGCCTTCAGCCACTTCTGGCAGGATGTAGAGGCGGCTTTCATGGGCTGGTGGTCTTCAGGGTATACCTGGCCTGGTGGATCCGTGCCTTCAGCCTCTTCTGGCAGGATGTAGAGGCGGCCTCCACAGTTGGTGCTGACCAGGTACCCTCTTTGTGGTGGAGAGCCAGGCCCCATAAACAGGCATGCTCTCTGGTTGCAGGTAAGCCAAGGCCCTATATACGGACGTGCCCCCTGGTTGCAGACGAGCCAAGCCCCTAAACAGGCTGACTCTGGTGGTGGTGGTGCCCTCTGGTGTAACTATTTACACTGCGAGAGTTTGTGGCTATAGCCAGTTCATAGCCTTAAGGTTCATTTCTCACATGAGTTTATGTGGGCACATTCTTAAACTCTAAAACGTTGCAAAACAAACTTTTTCAAACTGGTAACTTGCTTTACTTTACATGAACTTATGCAGACTCCTCTTCACCAGGGCTTGGGCCTGTAGGGCTGCGGCACCAGTTGCTTTCTTGACCTTTTTCTTCATCTGTGGTTATCTCTTCATTAGGTCTTTGGTCTTTTCTTTCTTTATTACTGTCTTTCCTTTCTTCTTTGGGACATGGCACTACATCTAGCGCGTACCAGCCTCTTTCGCCTTGATGCAGGGTAAACTGTACGGAATCTCCCATTCTTAAGTTTCTGCCAGGGTGTCCTCTGGGCAGATGAGCTCTGACGTCTCTCCGATTGACAAAAATACCTTCTTTTATACCAGGTGCAACAATGAACCCATATCCTGACTTGAGGCTGAAGTCCTCCACTACTCCTCTGCAAAGGGGTCCTCTGGCCTGGGCTTTGGCTCTTCTCAGGAACCTTTTCTCCTGTAGGTCTCTGGCCGTGACTTCTCTCTGCTCTGGGGATGGCGGTGCAGGGAAAGACTGGGTTCTACTGCGGCGCTGTATCTTGCGGGCGGGATTCTGCGAAGTGCAGCTTACAAGCTCCCAGGTGAGGCTTTGGGGCAGATCTTCTTCGTCAGCAGGAGGTGTCAGGTCTTCCTCGTCCCAACGGGAATATGGCAGCATCTCCGGCTCTGGGACTAGCACTGCTGCTGGCTCCGGGGGCAACTCCTCAGCTTCTTGCCCTCCTCTCCCCCTTAGTTCTTCGCTGCACTCTGGTCGTGGCAGCACTGGGGATGAGTGTTCCTCAGCTGGCCCAGGCGGTGGACTCTTCAGCGTGGTTGCTGCAGGGGTTGCCTTAGGGGTGTTCGGAGGGAGCATGTATCGGTCCACCATCTCCTGTGGGAACTTAGCCTCCAGGTCAGCCTTCAGCTGCCAGTATGCGGAGTCTTCACCTATCAGGGATTTCCTAGTAGGGACTTCCTTAGGCTGGGGAGCGGTGTCTGCTCTGGCCTTGCAGGCCGGGGAAAATGGTGATGTAATCTCTTGGCGGGCCGCGGCCTGTATGGCGGCGGCCTGGTCTTGGCGGGCCGCGCTCGGCATGGCGGCGGCCTGGTCTTGGCGGGCCGCGCCCTGTATGGCGGCGGCCTGGTCTTGGCGGGCCGAGCAGGGCATCGCTGCGGCGGCCGGGGCTTGGCGGGCCGAGCAGGGCATCGCTGCGGCGGCCGGGGCTTGGCGGGCCGAGCAGGGCATCGCTGCGGCGGCCTGGGCTTGGCGGGCCGCACCTGGCGTGGCTGCGGCCTGGCTCAGCGTCGCCGCGCCGGGCGCCTCTTCTGGGACCGCGGTCGTAGCAGCAGGGGTTGGAGCACTTGCGCTGGCCGGGGCAACTCTGGACTCACCCATCAGTGGCACCATCGGGATCTGAGTCGTCGCCGCTCGATCTGGCAGGCGTCGCGCGGCTCCCTCCTCGTAGGTCCGAACCGCCGCAGCCATCTCCAGAAGCTCCGTGCGTCCCTCACTGAGCTGTCGCATGATCCTGGCCTCCAGCTGATCACAGAAGATAGCAAGCTCCCGGCACCACCAGGCAGCAGAGCCTGGTTCTGGGTATCCACGTCCAGACTCCATCTCTTCTCTCTGCAGCAGCAGGCTTGTGGCTCTCTTTCCTTCCCGACGTCTCTGGACGCTTCCGCTCTCTTCACAAGCGAGGTCAGAACTCTGCAGGGGATCTCTGGGTAGCCACACCTCTTCGTGGGCGGTAACTTCTCCCAGCGCGGGCTGCTGTTGTTTTTCAGCGCGCTTTTCATGGTGGCAATATGGCGGCGCTTCCAATTTTCCAAGCGGACCGCCCAGGCACATGGTCACCTGTCTGAACAGGTCTAGTCCTTATCCTGTTCGTGACGCCAGATGTCGGGCCCCGGGCACGCTGCGTCGGTGCATTACCTTCAGGGACTCCGCTGTCAGTCTGGATCTTGTCACTGGTAGGAGATCTTCTATTTGTCGTGACGCCACTCTCAGTATTGCGGTCAGTGGGGACCGCCACTGCAGGTTGAGGGACGCCTGGGGCTGATGGTAAGTGCAGTTAGTTGGAATAGCCTCCTGAGAGTGAGGCAAGCCCCAGGGCCCTGTGTAGGTGCGTAGTACCACAAGGCGCAGAATAACTCCACACACGCAGGATGTCTTTCAGGGGTTTTACTCACTTCAGGTGGCAGGGTGAGTAACCCGGGCGTAGCTGGGATGAACCAGGCGGGAACCAGGTATCCTTCAGGCTGACTTCTGATGGTGACTACCAACTCGCCTTCCTTAGCCCTTGGTGGTTTGGGGTAACCCCGACTTTTAGTCCCTATGGGGGTCACCCAGGGAAGTTGCTGAAGCCTCTCTCCCCTTCGTTTGCCGTTTGCTTGTTGCCTGGGCCAGATCACTCCAGCTGCTTGCCTCCTGTGAACTGTGGGCCCTAACTGTGGCTACGTGGCTGCGGCTTTTAGGTGTTGTGGTGTGGGCTTTGAGGGCCCCACACCGGCAGGTTTAGCAGGGAAAGGTGGATCTATCCCCGCTCCGGGATCTGCCGCCCGTTTGGGCCTGGTTCTCCCTAGCAGTCTCCTTACTTCCCACTCTGTGCTCTCTCTCTAGCTGGAGATGGGTTTCGGGTAGCCCTCCTAGGTGACCGTTCTCCCCCATCGGTAGCCACTGCGCGGACGCTGTCAGACTACAGCAGCCCACGGGATCTGCTCCTCACTCGAGCTCCCTGGACTCTGCACTGAACCGGCTCACTTGAGGGACCTGCACTTCTCCTCCTGTCTGAGCTCCACTTCATGCTCCTCACTCCTCCACACTCTGCTGCAGACTGTTTACTCCTCCTTCTCTTTTCCCCTTGTGCCTGCCTACGCCACCTAGCAACCAGGCTCTCTTACCACACCCCTTGAGAGGAGATGGAGGCTTTTGGCCCCCTCCACTATTCCAGTGGAGGTGAAGGCTTTTCCCCCTCCTGGGATCCCCAGGGGTCCTCTCATAGGTACATGTGTGAGACCTGATCACTATGCGCCTGTGAAGTCACACCTCGGTCAGCCTTCGGGATTACCTGTATTGTACTGTCCCCAGCATGGGTGCAGTACTCAGTGGTGCCTGACCAGGTCAGGGGTGCCACATAATGGCTACTGCTTACTCAGGTCTTCACACAGCTTCCTCTTTCTACCATGTGCAGATAGTGTAGCCGGTGTTCCTTTAACTCTGAACTTATAAGGTGGGCTTCCAACTTTATCTCTAGGAACATTCACTTTACTATCCTTTTGCACCCTTTTCCAAGTTTGTGGATACAATGATCTCTTAACTTTTTGGACCATTATTGTGTCTGTGCCCATATCTCTAATAATAATAATAATAATAATAATAATAATCTTTATTTCTATAGCACCAACATATTCCGCAGCGCTTTACAATTCAGAGGTTCATTTACAAACAGTCTTAAGTAACAGTTAAAGAAAACAGAATAATTAGAGCAAAAGTAATGACAACCCTGCTCGTAAGAGCTTGCAATCTACAATTAGGTGAGGTTGGGGTGACAAGGTACAGGTGCTTATTAGGGATGATCGAATACCAAAATATCCGCTTCGATGAATATCTGATGAATAGGTCGGCACTATTCGCAAATATTCGATGCGCAATGTAAGTCTATGGGAAACTCGAATAATTTCATGTTGGACCGAACGTCTGGTGATGGAGAAAAAGGCTGAAATGGATGGGAAAAGGCAGAATGGGCACAGTATGGGCACAGCCTGCAGAAGGTGTGTGACTGCATTTCTGGTGTCTTGGAATAACGTGCTCAGAGCAGCATGCGGCGTTTACATAGTCGCCAGAACAGCTCTCAAACCAAAGTAATTGCTTTTTTGACAAACAGGTGTCTATGTAGTGCAGTAAAATAAATAAATAATTTTAAAAAAAAAACAGCGTGCGGTCCCCTCCCAAACTTTGATACCAGCCAAGATAAAGCCACACAGCTGAAGGCTGGTATTCTCAGGATGGGAGCCCCACGTTATGGGGAGCCCCCCAGCCTAAAAATATCAGCCAGCAGCCACCCAGAATTGCCACATCCATTAGATGCGACAGTCCCGGGACTCTACCCGGCTCATCCCGAATTGCCCTGGTACGGTGGCAATGAGGGTAATAAGGAGTTAATGGCAGCCC
Source organism: Anomaloglossus baeobatrachus (assembly GCF_048569485.1). Lineage (NCBI taxonomy): Eukaryota > Metazoa > Chordata > Amphibia > Anura > Aromobatidae > Anomaloglossus > Anomaloglossus baeobatrachus. The sequence continues at coordinate 114,990,339 of NC_134364.1, forward strand.
ATAGCTGCCACTAAGTCCTAGGTTAATCATGGCAGGCATCTATGAGGCATCCCTAATGATTAACCTGTAATTGAAAGTAAATAAACACATACACCTGAAAAATCCTTTATTTGGAATAAAAGACAAAAAAACCCCACCCTCTTTCACCACTTTATTAAAATCCCCAAATACACCTTCAGGTCCAGCGTAATCCTCACGAGGCCATGCGACACATCCAACTCTACTACATGAAGCTGACAGGAGCGGCCGTACTACACCGCCGCTCTCTGTCAGCTCCACGGAGCAACTGAAGTGAGTTGCGCGATCAGCGGTGCCGTCACTCAGGTGACCCACAGCAACAGCTCTCAGGTGGAGGACTGTAGCTGGCCGCAGGTCACTTGAGTGACGGCAGCGCTGATCTCGTGGCTTACTTCAGTGACTCAGGAGATTTGCGGTCATCGGTGAGTCCTTCACCTGTGATCGCAAATCAGGCCGCGGCACACAGGCAGAGCAGCGCGATGGCAAGGAAGTCGGGTGAAGTTCATCCGAGTTCATTTTGATCGTGCGGCTCTGTCTCGCAACCAGCCATGTTGTATGGAATGTAGCAGAGCCGAGTGGGATCGCACTGTCAAAAATGCATCTAAAACGCTGATCGGGAATGTTTCAATTCACTGACAGCAAGCAGACGTGTTCGGGAATGTTTCAATTCACTGACAGCAAGCAGAGATGATGGGGAATGTTTACACTCACTGACAACAAGCAGAGATGGTGGGGAATGCTTCCATTCACTGACAGCAAGCTGACATGTTGGAAATGTTTCCATTCACTGACAGCAAGCAGACGTGTTGGGGAATGTTTCCATTCACTGACAGCAAGCAGACGTGTTGGGGAATGTGTCTATTCAGTGACAGCAAGCAGACGTGTTGGGGAATGTTTCCATTCAATGACAGCAAGCAGAGATGATGGGGACTGTTTCCACTTACTAACAGCAAGCAGAGATGGTGGAAATGTTTCCATTCACTGACAGCAAGCAGAGATGATGGGGAATATTTCTATTCACTGATAGCAAGCTGACGTGTTGGGGAATGTTTCCAGTCGCTGACAGCAAGCTGACGTGTTGGGGAATGTTTCCATTCAATGACAGCAAGCAGAGATTATGGGGAATGTTTCCACTACCTGACAGCAAGCAGAAATGGTGGGGAATTTTTCCATTCACTGACAGCAAGCAGAGATATTGGAGAATATTTCCATTCACTGACAGCAAGCAGAGATGATGGGAATGTTTCCACTCACTGACAGCAAGCAGAGATGGTGGGGAATGTTTCCATTCACGGACAGCAAACTGACATGTTGGGGAATGTTTCCATTCACTGACAGCAAGTAGAGATGATGGGGAATGTTTCCACTCACTGACAGCAAGCAGAGATGGTGGGGAATGTTTCCATTCATTGACATCAAGCAGAGATGAGGGGGAATGTTTCCACCCATTGACAGCAAGCAGAGATGATGGGGAATGTTGCCACTCTCTGACAGCAAGCTGACATGTTGGGGAATGTTTCCATTCACAGACAGCAAGCAGACATGTTGGGGAATGTTTCTATTCAATTACAGCAAGCAGATGCGTTGGGGAATGTTTCCATTCACTGACAGCAAGCAGAGATGGTGGGGAATATTTCCATTCACTGACAGCAAGCTGACTTGTTGGTGAATGTTTCCATTCACTGACAGCAAGCAGATATATTGGGGAATGTTTCCATTCAATGACAGCAAGCAGACATGTTGGGGAATGTGTCCATTCAATAACAGCAAGCAGAAATGATGGGGAATGTTTCCACTCACTGACAGCAAGCAGAGATGGTGGGGAATGTTTCCATTCAGTGACAGCAAGCAGAGATTATGGGGATGTTGCCACTCACTGACTGCAAGCAGAGATGATGGTGAATGTTTCCACTCACTGACAGCAAGCAGAGATGGTGGGGAATGTTTCCATTCACTGACAGCAAGCAGAGATGATGGGGAATATTTCTATTCACTGATAGCAAGCTGACGTGTTGGGGAATGTTTCCAGTCGCTGACAGCAAGCTGACGTGTTGGGGAATGTTTCCATTCAATGACAGCAAGCAGAGATTATGGGGAATGTTTCCACTACCTGACAGCAAGCAGAAATGGTGGGGAATTTTTCCATTCACTGACAGCAAGCAGAGATATTGGAGAATATTTCCATTCACTGACAGCAAGCAGAGATGATGGGAATGTTTCCACTCACTGACAGCAAGCAGAGATGGTGGGGAATGTTTCCATTCACGGACAGCAAACTGACATGTTGGGGAATGTTTCCATTCACTGACAGCAAGTAGAGATGATGGGGAATGTTTCCACTCACTGACAGCAAGCAGAGATGGTGGGGAATGTTTCCATTCATTGACATCAAGCAGAGATGAGGGGGAATGTTTCCACCCATTGACAGCAAGCAGAGATGATGGGGAATGTTGCCACTCTCTGACAGCAAGCTGACATGTTGGGGAATGTTTCCATTCACAGACAGCAAGCAGACATGTTGGGGAATGTTTCTATTCAATTACAGCAAGCAGATGCGTTGGGGAATGTTTCCATTCACTGACAGCAAGCAGAGATGGTGGGGAATATTTCCATTCACTGACAGCAAGCTGACTTGTTGGTGAATGTTTCCATTCACTGACAGCAAGCAGATATATTGGGGAATGTTTCCATTCAATGACAGCAAGCAGACATGTTGGGGAATGTGTCCATTCAATAACAGCAAGCAGAAATGATGGGGAATGTTTCCACTCACTGACAGCAAGCAGAGATGGTGGGGAATGTTTCCATTCAGTGACAGCAAGCAGAGATTATGGGGATGTTGCCACTCACTGACTGCAAGCAGAGATGATGGTGAATGTTTCCACTCACTGACAGCAAGCAGAGATGGTGGGGAATGTTTCCATTCACTGACAGCAAGCAGATATGGTGGGGAATGTTTCCATTCATTGACAGCAAGCAGAGATGATGGGGAATGTTTCCACTCACTGACAGCAAGCAGAGATGTGGGGAATGTTTCCATTCACTGACAGCAAGCAGAGATGTGGGGAATGTTTCCATTCACTGACAGCAAGCAGAGATGTGGGGAATGTTTCCATTCACTGACAGCAAGCAGAGATGTGGGGAATGTTTCCATTTGATGACAGCAAGCAGACATGTTGGGGAATGTTTCCATTCAATAACAGCAAGTAGAGATGATGGGGAATGTTTCCACTCACTGACAGCAAGCAGAGATGGTGGGGGATGTTTCCATTCACTGACAGCAAGCAGATATGATGGTGAATGTTTCCACTCACTGACAGCAAGCAGACGTATTGGGGATGTTTCCATTAAATGACAGCAAGCAGAGATGATGGGGAATGTTTCCACTCACTGACAGCAAGCAGAGATGGTGGGGAATGTTTCCATTCAGTGACAGCAAGCAGAGATTATGGGGAATGTTGCCACTCACTGACTGCAAGCAGAGATGTGGGGAATGTTTCCATTCACTGACAGCAAGCTGACATGTTGGGGAATGTTTCCATTCACTGGCAGCAAGAAGATGTATTGGGGAATGTTTCCATTTAATGACAGCAAGCAGACATGTTGGGGAATGTTTCCATTCAATAACAGCAAGTAGAGATGATGGGGAATGTTTCCACTCACTGACAGCAAGCAGAGATGGTGGGGAATGTTTCCATTCACTGACAGCAAGCAGAGATGATGGGGAATGTTTCCACTCACTGACAGCAAGCAGACGTATTGGGGATGTTTCCATTAAATGACAGCAAGCAGACATGTTGGGGAATGTTTCCATTCAATAACAGCAAGCAGAGATGATGGGGAATGTTTCCACTTAGTGACAGCAAGCAGAGATGGTGGAGAATATTTCCATTCACTGACAGCAAGCAGAGATTGTGGGGAGTGTTTTCATTCATTGACAGCAAGCAGAGATGATGGGGAGTGTTTCCACTCACTGACAGCAAGCAAAGATGATGGGGAATGTTTCTACTCACTGACAGCAAGCAGAGATGGTGGGGAATGTTTGCATTCAGAGACGGCAAGCAGAGATGATGGTGAATGTTTCAACTCACTGACAGCAAGCAGAGATGTGGGGAATGTTTCCATTCACTGACAGCAAGCTGACATGTTGGGGAATGTTTCCATTCAACAACAGCAAGCAGAGATGATGGGGAATGTTTCCACTTAGTGACAGTAAGCAGAGATGGTGGAAATGTTTCCATTCACTGACAGAAGCAGAGATGGTGGGGAATATTTCCATTCACTGACAGCAAGCTGACTTGTTGGGGAATGTTTCCATTCACTGACAGCAAGCAGACGTGTTGAGGAATGTTTCAATTCAATGACAGCAAGCAGAGATGATGGGGAATGTTTCCACTCCGTGACAGCAAGCAGAGATGGTGGGGAATGTTTCCATTCACTGACAGCAAGCTGACATGTTGGGGAATGTTTCCATTCAACAACAGCAAGCAGAGATGATGGGGAATGTTTCCACTTAGTGACAGTAAGCAGAGATGGTGGAAATGTTTCCATTCACTGACAGCAAGCAGAGATGGTGGGGAATATTTCCATTCACTGACAGCAAGCTGACTTGTTGGGGAATGTTTCCATTCACTGACAGCAAGCAGACGTGTTGAGGAATGTTTCAATTCAATGACAGCAAGCAGAGATGATGGGGAATGTTTCCACTCAGTGACAGCAAACAGAGATGGTGGGGAATGTTTCCATTCACTGACAGCAAGCTGACATGTTGGGGAATGTTTCCATTCAACAACAGCAAGCAGAGATGATGGGGAATGTTTCCACTTAGTGACAGTAAGCAGAGATGGTGGAAATGTTTCCATTCACTGACAGCAAGCAGAGATGGTGGGGAATATTTCCATTCACTGACAGAAAGCAGAGATGATGGGGAATGTTTCCATTCACTAACAGCAAGCAGACGTGTTGAGGAATGTTTCAATTCAATGACAGCAAGCAGAGATGATGGGGAATGTTTCCACTCAGTGACAGCAAGCAGAGATGGTGGGGAATGTTTCCACTCACTGACAGCAAGCAGAGATGGTGGGCAATGTTTATATTCACTGACAGCAAGCAGAGATGTTGGGGAATGTTTCCATTCAATGACAGAAAGCTGACATGTTGGGGAATGTTTCCATTCACTGACAGCAAGCAGACATATTGGGGAATGTTTCCATTCAATGACAGCAAGCAGACATGTTGGGGAATGTTTCCATTCAATAACAGCAAGCAGAGATGATGGGGAATGTTTCCACTTAGTGACAGCAAGCAGAGATGGTGGAAATGTTTCCATTCACTGACAGCAAGCAGAGATGCTGGGGAATATTTCCATTCACTGACAGTAAGCTGACTTGTTGGGGAATGTTTCCATTCACTGACAGCAAGCAGACGTGTTGAGGAATGTTTCCATTAAATGACAGCAAGCAGAGATGGTGGGGAATGTTTCCATTCACTGACAGCAAGAAGAGATGATGGGGAATGTTTCCACTCACTGACAGCAAGCAGAGATGTTGGGGAATGTTTCCATTCACTGACAGCAAGCTGACATGTTGGGGAATGTTTCCATTCACTGACAGCAAGCAGAGATGATGGGGAATGTTTTAACTTAGTGACAGCAAGCAGAGATGGTGGAATTGTTTCCATTCACTGACAGCAAGCAGAGATGGTGGAGAATATTTCCATTCACTGACAGCAAGCTGACATGTTGGGGGATGTTTCCATTCACTGACAGCAAGCAGACGTGTTGGGGACTGTTTCCATTCAATAACAGCAAGTAGAGATGATGGGGAATGTTTCCACTCACTGACAGCAAGCAGAGATGGTGGGGAATGTTTCCATTCACTGACAGCAAGCAGAGATGGTGGGGAATATTTCCATTCACTGACAGCAAGCTGACTTGTTGGGGAATGTTTCCATTCACTGACAGCAAGCAGACGTGTTGAGGAATGTTTCAATTCAATGACAGCAAGCAGAGATGATGGGGAATGTTTCCACTCAGTGACAGCAAACAGAGATGGTGGGGAATGTTTCCATTCACTGACAGCAAGCTGACATGTTGGGGAATGTTTCCATTCAACAACAGCAAGCAGAGATGATGGGGAATGTTTCCACTTAGTGACAGTAAGCAGAGATGGTGGAAATGTTTCCATTCACTGACAGCAAGCAGAGAAGGTGGGGAATATTTCCATTCACTGACAGAAAGCAGAGATGATGGGGAATGTTTCCATTCACTAACAGCAAGCAGACGTGTTGAGGAATGTTTCAATTCAATGACAGCAAGCAGAGATGATGGGGAATGTTTCCACTCAGTGACAGCAAGCAGAGATGGTGGGGAATGTTTCCACTCACTGACAGCAAGCAGAGATGGTGGGCAATGTTTATATTCACTGACAGCAAGCAGAGATGTTGGGGAATGTTTCCATTCAATGACAGAAAGCTGACATGTTGGGGAATGTTTCCATTCACTGACAGCAAGCAGACATATTGGGGAATGTTTCCATTCAATGACAGCAAGCAGACATGTTGGGGAATGTTTCCATTCAATAACAGCAAGCAGAGATGATGGGGAATGTTTCCACTTAGTGACAGCAAGCAGAGATGGTGGAAATGTTTCCATTCACTGACAGCAAGCAGAGATGCTGGGGAATATTTCCATTCACTGACAGTAAGCTGACTTGTTGGGGAATGTTTCCATTCACTGACAGCAAGCAGACGTGTTGAGGAATGTTTCCATTAAATGACAGCAAGCAGAGATGGTGGGGAATGTTTCCATTCACTGACAGCAAGAAGAGATGATGGGGAATGTTTCCACTCACTGACAGCAAGCAGAGATGTTGGGGAATGTTTCCATTCACTGACAGCAAGCTGACATGTTGGGGAATGTTTCCATTCACTGACAGCAAGCAGAGATGATGGGGAATGTTTTAACTTAGTGACAGCAAGCAGAGATGGTGGAATTGTTTCCATTCACTGACAGCAAGCAGAGATGGTGGAGAATATTTCCATTCACTGACAGCAAGCTGACATGTTGGGGGATGTTTCCATTCACTGACAGCAAGCAGACGTGTTGGGGACTGTTTCCATTCAATGACAGTAAGCAGAGATGATGGTGAATGTTTCCACTTACTGACAGCAAGCAGAAATGGTGGGGAATGTTTCCATTCACTAACAGCAAGCGGAGATGGTGGGGAATGTTTCCATTCACTGACAGCAAGCAGACATGTTGGGGACTGTTTCCATTCAATGACAGTAAGCAGAGATGATGGGGAATGTTTCCACTCACTGACAGCAAGCAGAGATGGTAGGGAATTTTTCCATTCACTGACAGCAAGCAGATATGATGGTGAATGTTTCCACTCACTGACAGCAAGCAGACGTATTGGGGATGTTTCCATTAAATGACAGCAAGCAGATATGTTGGGGAATGTTTCCATTCAATAACAGCAAGTAGAGATGATGGGGAATGTTTCCACTCACTGACAGCAAGCAGAGATGGTGGGGAATGTTTCCATTCACTGACAGCAAGCAGAGATGATGGGGAATGTTTCCACTCACTGACTGCAAGCAGAGATGTGGGGAATGTTTCCATTCACTGACAGCAAGCTGACATGTTGGGGAATGTTTCCATTCACTGGCAGCAAGCAGACGTATTGGGGGATGTTTCCATTTAATGACAGCAAGCAGACATGTTGGGGAATGTTTCCATTCAATAACAGCAAGTAGAGATGATGGGGAATGTTTCCACTCACTGACAGCAAGCAGAGATTGTGGGGAATGTGTCCATTCACTGACAGCAAGCAGAAATGATGGGGAATGTTTCCACTCACTGACAGCAAGCAGACGTATTGGGGATGTTTCCATTAAATGACAGCAAGCAGACATGTTGGGGAATGTTTCCATTCAATAACAGCAAGCAGAGATGATGGGGAATGTTTCCACTTAGTGACAGCAAGCAGAGATGGTGGAGAATATTTCCATTCACTGACAGCAAGCAGAGATTGTGGGGAGTGTTTCCATTCATTGACAGCAAGCAGAGATGATGGGGAATGTTTCCACTCACTGACAGCAAGCAGAGATGATGGGGAATGTTTCTACTCACTGACAGCAAGCAGAGATGGTGGGGAATGTTTGCATTCAGAGACGGCAAGCAGAGATGATGGTGAATGTTTCAACTCACTGACAGCAAGCAGAGATGTGGGGAATGTTTCCATTCACTGACAGCAAGCTGACATGTTGGGGAATGTTTCCATTCAACAACAGCAAGCAGAGATGATGGGGAATGTTTCCACTTAGTGACAGTAAGCAGAGATGGTGGAAATGTTTCCATTCACTGACAGCAAGCATAGATGGTGGGGAATATTTCCATTCACTGACAGCAAGCTGACTTGTTGGGGAATGTTTCCATTCACTGACAGCAAGCAGATGTGTTGGGGAATGTTTCCATTCACCTACAGAAAGCAGAGATGATGGGGAATGTTTCCATTCACTAACAGCAAGCAGACGTGTTGAGGAATGTTTCAATTCAATGACAGCAAGCAGAGATGATGGGGAATGTTTCCACTCAGTGACAGCAAGCAGAGATGGTGGGGAATGTTTCCACTCACTGACAGCAAGCAGAGATGGTGGGCAATGTTTATATTCACTGACAGCAAGCAGAGATGTTGGGGAATGTTTCCATTCAATGACAGAAAGCTGACATGTTGGGGAATGTTTCCATTCACTGACAGCAAGCAGACATATTGGGGAATGTTTCCATTCAATGACAGCAAGCAGACATGTTGGGGAATGTTTCCATTCAATAACAGCAAGCAGAGATGATGGGGAATGTTTCCACTTAGTGACAGCAAGCAGAGATGGTGGAAATGTTTCCATTCACTGACAGCAAGCAGAGATGCTGGGGAATATTTCCATTCACTGACAGTAAGCTGACTTGTTGGGGAATGTTTCCATTCACTGACAGCAAGCAGACGTGTTGAGGAATGTTTCCATTAAATGACAGCAAGCAGAGATGGTGGGGAATGTTTCCATTCACTGACAGCAAGCAGAGATGTTGGGGAATGTTTCCATTCACTGACAGCAAGCAGAGATGATGGGGAATGTTTTAACTTAGTGACAGCAAGCAGAGATGTTGGAATTGTTTCCATTCACTGACAGTAAGCAGAGATGGTGGAGAATATTTCCATTCACTGACAGCAAGCTGACATGTTGGGGGATGTTTCCATTCACTGACAGCAAGCAGACGTGTTGGGGACTGTTTCCATTCACTGACAGCAAGCAGAGATGATGGGGAATGTTTTAACTTAGTGACAGCAAGCAGAGATGTTGGAATTGTTTCCATTCACTGACAGTAAGCAGAGATGGTGGAGAATATTTCCATTCACTGACAGCAAGCTGACATGTTGGGGGATGTTTCCATTCACTGACAGCAAGCAGACGTGTTGGGGACTGTTTCCATTCAATGACAGTAAGCAGAGATGATGGTGAATGTTTCCACTTACTGACAGCAAGCAGAGATGGTGGGGAATGTTTCCATTCACTAACAGCAAGCAGAGATGGTGGGGAATGTTTCCATTCACTGACAGCAAGCAGACGTGTTGGGGACTGTTTCCATTCAATGACAGTAAGCAGAGATGATGGGGAATGTTTCCACTCACTGACAGCAAGCAGAGATGGTGGGGAATTTTTCCATTCACTGACAGCAAGCAGAGATGTGGGGAATGTTCCACTCACTGACAGCAAGCAGAGATGGTGGAAATGTTTCCATTCACTGACAGCAAGCAGACGTGTTGGGGAATGTTTCCATTCACTGACAGAAAGCAGAGATGGTGGGGAATGTTTCCATTCACTAACAGCGAGCAGACGTGTTGAGGAATGTTTCAATTCAATGACAGCAAGCAGAGATGATGGGGAATGTTTCCACTCACTGACAGCAAGCAGAGATGGTGGGAAATGTTTATATTCACTGACAGCAAGCAGAGATGTTGGGGAATGTTTCCATTTAATGACAGAAAGCTGACATGTTGGGGAATGTTTCCATTCACTGACAGCAAGCAGACATATTGGGGAATGTTTCCATTCAATGACAGCAAGCAGACATGTTGGGGAATGTTTCCATTCAATAACAGCAAGCAGAGATGATGGGGAATGTTTCCACTTAGTGACAGCAAGCAGAGATGGTGGAAATGTTTCCATTCACTGACAGCAAGCAGAGATGGTGGGGAATATTTCCATTCACTGACAGTAAGCTGACTTGTTGGGGAATGTTTCCATTCACTGACAGCAAGCAGACGTGTTGAGGAATGTTTCCATTAAATGACAGCAAGCAGAGATGGTGGGGAATGTTTCCATTCACTGACAGCAAGAAGAGATGATGGGGAATGTTTCCACTCACTGACAGCAAGCAGACATGTTGGGGAATGTTTCCATTCACTGACAGCAAGCAGAGATGATGTGGAATGTTTTAACTTAGTGACAGCAAGCAGACATGGTGGAATTGTTTCCATTCACTGACAGTAAGCAGAGATGGTGGAGAATATTTCCATTCACTGACAGCAAGCTGACATGTTGGGGGTTTCCATTCACTGACAGCAAGCAGACGTGTTGGGGACTGTTTCCATTCAATGACAGTAAGCAGAGATGATGGTGAATGTTTCCACTTACTGACAGCAAGCAGAGATGGTGGGGAATGTTTACATTCACTAACAGCAAGCAGAGATGGTGGGGAATGTTTCCATTCACTGACAGCAAGCAGACGTGTTGGGGACTGTTTCCATTCAATGACAGTAAGCAGAGATGGTGGGGAATTTTTCCATTCACTGACAGCAAGCAGAGATGGTGGGGAATGTTCCACTCACTGACAGCAAGCAGAGATGGTGGAAATGTTTCCATTCACTGACAGCAAGCAGGCGTGTTGGGGAATGTTTCCATTCACTGACAGAAAACAGAGATGGTGGGGAATGTTTTCATTCACTAACAGCGAGCAGACGTGTTGAGGAATGTTTCAATTCAATGACAGCAAGCAGAGATGATGGGGAATGTTTCCACTCACTGACAGCAAGCAGAGATGGTGGGAAATGTTTATATTCACTGACAGCAAGCAGAGATGTTGGGGAATGTTTCCATTCAATGACAGCAAGCTGACATGTTGGGGAATGTATCCATTCACTGACAGCAAGCAGACATATTGGGGAATGTTTTCATTCAATAACAGCAAGCAGAGATGATGGGGAATGTTTCCATTTAGTGACAGCAAGCAGAGATGGTGGAAATGTTTCCATTCACTGACAGCAAGCAGACATGTTGGGGAATGTTTCTATTCAATTACAGCAAGCAGACGCATTGGGGAATGTTTCCATTCAATAACAGCAAGCAGAGATGATGGGGAATGTTTCCACTCACTGACAGCAAGCAGAGATGGTGGGGAATGTTTCCATTCAGTGACAGCAAGCTGACATGTTGTGGAATGTTTCCATTCACTGACAGCAAGCAGACATATTGGGGAATGTTTCCATTCAATGACAGCAAGCAGACATGTTGGGGAATGTTTCCATTCAATAATAGCAAGCAGAGATGATGGGAATGTTTCCACTTAGTGACAGCAAGCAGAGATGATGGAAATGTTTCCATTCACTGAAAGCAAGCAGAGATGGTGGAGAATATTTCCATTCACTGACAGCAAGCTGAGTTGTTGGGAAATGTTTCCATTCACTGACAGCAAGCAGACGTGTTGGGGAATGATTCCATTTAATGACAGCAAGCAGAGATGATGGGGAATGTTTCCACTTACTGACAGCAAGCAGAGATGGTGGGGAATGTTTCCATTCACTGATAGCAAGCAGAGATGGTGGGGAATATTTCCATTCACTGACAGCAAGCAGAGGTGTTGGGAATGTTTCCATTCACTGACAGCAAGCAGAGATGGTGGGCAATGTTTCCATTCACTGACAGCAAGCAGAGATGATGGGGAATGTTTCCACTTACTGACAGCAAGCAGAGATGGTGGGGAATGTTTCCATTCACTGATAGCAAGCAGAGATGGTGGGAAATATTTCCATTCACTGACAGCAAGCAGAGGTGTTGGGGACTGTTTCCATTCAATGACAGTAAGCAGAGATGATGGGGAATGTTTCCACTCACTGACAGCAAGCAGAGATGGTGGGGAATTTTTCCATTCACTGACAGCAAGCAGAGATGGTGGGGAATGTTCCACTCACTGACAGCAAGCAGAGATGGTGAAAATGTTTCCATTCACTGACAGCAAGCAGACGTGTTGGGGAATGTTTCCATTCACTGACAGAAAGCAGAGATGGTGGGGAATGTTTCCATTCACTAACAGCGAGCAGACGTGTTGAGGAATGTTTCAATTCAATGACAGCAAGCAGAGATGATGGGGAATGTTTCCACTCACTGACAGCAAGCAGAGATGGTGGGAAATGTTTATATTCACTGACAGCAAGCAGAGATGTTGGGGAATGTATCCATTCACTGACAGCAAGCAGACATATTGGGGAATGTTTCCATTCAATAACAGCAAGCAGAGATGATGGGGAATGTTTCCATTTAGTGACAGCAAGCAAAGATGGTGGAAATGTTTCCATTCACTGACAGCAAGCAGACATGTTGGGGAATGTTTCTATTCAATTACAGCAAGCAGACGCATTGGGGAATGTTTCCATTCAATAACAGCAAGCAGAGATGATGGGGAATGTTTCCACTCACTGACAGCAAGCAGAGATGGTGGGGAATGTTTCCATTCAGTGACAGCAAGCTGACATGTTGGGGAATGTTTCCATTCACTGACAGCAAGCAGACATATTGGGGAATTTTTCCATTCAATGACAGCAAGCAGACATGTTGGGGAATGTTTCCATTCAATAATAGCAAGCAGAGATGATGGGAATGTTTCCACTTAGTGACAGCAAGCAGAGATGATGGAAATGTTTCCATTCACTGAAAGCAAGCAGAGATGGTGGAGAATATTTCCATTCACTGACAGCAAGCTGAGTTGTTGGGAAATGTTTCCATTCACTGACAGCAAGCAGACGTGTTGGGGAATGATTCCATTTAATGACAGCAAGCAGAGATGATGGGGAATGTTTCCACTTACTGACAGCAAGCAGAGATGGTGGGGAATGTTTCCATTCACTGATAGCAAGCAGAGATGGTGGGGAATATTTCCATTCACTGACAGCAAGCAGAGGTGTTGGGAATGTTTCCATTCACTGACAGCAAGCAGAGATGGTGGGCAATGTTTCCATTCACTGACAGCAAGCAGAGATGTTGGGGAATGTTTCCATTCAATGACAGCAAGCAGAGATGTGGAATGTTTATATTTGTTGACAGCAAGCAGAGCATAGAGCATGCCTGGCTGCGAGACAGAGCCGCGCAATTAGAATGAACTTGGATGAACTTCACCTGACTTCCTTGCCATCGCGCTGCTCTGCCTGTGTGCCGCGGCCTGATTTGCAATCACAGGTGAAGGACTCACCGGTGACCGCAAATCCCCTGAGTGACTGAAGTAAGCCACGAGATCAGCGCTGCCGTCATTCAGGTTACCCTCGGCCAACTACAGTTCTCCACCTGAGAGCGGTGGCCGCGGGTTGCCTGAGTGACGGCACCACTGATTGCGCGATTCACTTCAGTTGCTCCGTGGAGCTGACAGAGAGCGGCGGTGTTGTACTGCCCCTCCTGTCAGCTTCATGTAGCAGAGCTGGATGCGTCACAGGACCTTGTGTGGATTACGCCAGACCTGGAGGGGTATTTGGGGATTTTAATAAAGTGGTGAAAGAGGGTGGGGTTTTTTTGTCTTTTATTCCAAATAAAGGATTTTTCGGGTGTATGTGTTTATTTACTTTCACTTACAGGTTAATCATTGGGGGTGTCTCATAGACGCCTGCCATGATTAACCTAGGACTTAGTGGAGGCTATGGGCTGCCATTAACTCATTATTACCCCGATTGCCAACGCACCAGGGTAATTAGGGATGAGCCGGGTAGAGTTCCGGGACTGTCGCATCTAATGGTTGCGGCAATTCCGGGCGGCTGCTGGCTGATATTTTTAAGCTGGGGGGCTCCCCATAATGTGGGGCTCCCCATTCTGAGGATACAAGCCTTCAGCCGTGTGGCTTTATCTTGGCTGGTATCAAAATTTGGGGGGACCGCACGCCGTTTTTTAAAAATTATTTATTTATTTATTTTACTGCACTACATAGACTCGCCCACCGGCGGCTGTGATTGGTTACAGTGAGACAGCTGTCACTCAGCGTGGGGGCGTGTCTGAATGCAACCAATCATAGGCGCCGGTGGGCGGGCGAGGCGGGGAATACGAGATGGAAGATTGAGCGGCCGGTATTTTCAAAAGCAGAAGCCGACAGAGCAGTGTGACAGCCGTGCAGCGCCGCGCCAGTGATCGGTGAGTACAAGAGAGGCGGTGGGATGGAGAGACCGACAGAGAGGCTGAAAGACCTGCGTTCTGTTTATCAAAAAAGCGATTTCTGGATCTGCCAGCAGCTACTGGAGACTGTGTTCAGCCCTTACAAGGACTATTTATTAGTTGGATCTAAGAACGCTCTCCCGCACACAATACAGTCTATCTACACCGCCAGCTCCATATGGCTGCGTGTTCACACAATGGTCGCTGGCTTATATAGCTCATGTGACGCTGTGCGGCTAAGCCAATCACAGTAACACCACAACAAAGATGGCTGCGGCGTTACTGTGAGGGCTATCACCATCAGATGTGTTCATTGGCTGGAAAACAGGCGCCAGGAATTCAGAAATGAAAATGAAAGTATTGGAGCGAATACCATATTAGTCGTCGTATAGCAAATACCTCGAATACCCCATTATCCGTCAGATACCGAATAGTGGCGAATACATTCGCTCATCCCTAGTGCTTATTTACAATGACGGTCCAGACAGCTCGAAGAAATGGGGGATAGGCTTTTGTGATGCTTTTGTGTGCAGTGGAGTTTGACGGAGAGTTATGTTCTGAGAAATAGTGGAAGGGCTCTATATGAATTGACTTCGACTAGGGAGTGTGATAGGCCACCCTGAAATGATGTGTTTTTAGGGAGCGTCTGAAGCGGAGTAAGTTGTGATTCGTCCTAGGTTCTTGGGGTAGAGCAGGGGTGGGGAACCTTTTTACTGCCGGGGGCCATTTGGAAATTTCTGCCAACCTTCGGGGGCCGCACACAATTATCAATGTGAAAATGAACCGGCTATATTTAGTCAGTTAATTAGCTCACCCCTATTGTGGTGGCCGGAGCGGCTTCTCTTCGGCGCGGCTGGGATGTTCAGTGATACTTATATTGCTTCTCTCCTTTCTAGTTTTGCCATGGTCTGGAGCGCAAGCAACTCTTTGTGATAATAAGATTTGTAAATCATATACATCACATACCAGACACAGGGACTGGTGTATATAAATCACAGGAGAGACATACTGTAGATCACTGAAGGGGCTGTTGGCATATAGATCACATAAGAGACGCTGTGACTGCTGTATATACATCACAGGAGACACCTACATCACAGGAGACACTGAGGGCACATACATCACACGAGGGGCTGGGGACATGTATATGCCCCCAGCCCCCTCCTGTGATGTGTATGCTTTCAGCCTCTCCTTTGAGGTATATGCGCCCAGCTCCTCCTGTGAGGTATATGCCCCCAGCCACTCCTGTAAGGAATATGCTCCCAGCCCTTCCTGTGAGGTATATGCCCCCAGCCACTCCTGTGAGGAATATGCTCCCAGCCCCTCCTGTGAGGTATATGCCCGCAGCCACTCCTGTGATATGTACAGCCCCAGCATCTCCAAAGTGATGTATATGTCGCGGGCGGAGGAGGGGACGCCGCGCTCTCCCACTGCTCTGGTCCGGCTGCCGCTGCGGCTGCGTCCTGCTGCTGCTTGGTGGCTTGAGCGATGGGCCGGATCCCGGGGACTCTAGCAGCGCTCCTCGCCCGTGAGTGAAAGGGGTTTGGTTTTTGGGATAGTCTATTGTCCGTGACGCCACCCACGGTTGTGGTTATTGAGTGGACACCACCGCTGCTCTGTCTGGGGAGCCCGGGAGTGATGGTATGGAGCAGCCAGTTGTTGATTTGCCCCTCCGTGGGTAGGGGGGTTTGGTGATCCCGGGGCCCAGTGAGGGGGTTGGATGGTGGACAGGCGGGTTATGGGGCCTGTGGAGGTGCAGGGGCAGCGCTGTGCCGCATGGCACGGAGGTACTCACTCAGCCAGTAAACACGACACAGTTCTCGGTAAACAAACGGCTGGTTGGACGGGTCCCTCGGACGGTTACGGTGCTGATGTTCCCTGCAGTTGACGGTGACGGTCTCTTCCCTGCACCTATGTGTAGTCTGTTGGTAGCGATGGATTCCCACCGGTAACCCGCTCCCCAGCTTGGATATGAGCCGGAGGAGCCCCTCTCTTGCCCGCAGGCACTGGCCCTGGGAAACTGGTGCCTTGGCGGTGGCAGTGTCTCCCCTTAACGGTCGGACTGTTGCCTTCAAACGGGACTTGGTTGTTGGGAGACAGAGGTCCCCTTCACTGACGGATTTGGCAAATTATGGCGACTCCTAGCCTTGCCGGGATCCGAAAGGCCCCTGCCCTGGTGCTGACTGTTCTTTGTATACCGCTCCGGTACCGCCGGGTCACCACCCGTCCACGGTCCTTTCGGCAACCTCCGATCAATCTCTCCTGCAGACGGTCACCGCCGTCTGTCAACCTTGCTGTCTCAGTCCGGGGCACACACCCGGACCAACTTCAGGCTTCTTGCTGTCACTTTCTCTGTCACTACTCTCACTTTCCTTCTTCTCCTTCACTGTTTACTCCTTCTACTTCAAGCTCTCACTCTAATCTGCCTGGTTTTCCCGCCTCCAGAGCTGTGAACTCCTCGGTGGGTGGAGCCAACCGCCTGGCCCACCCCCTGGTGTGGACACCAGCCCCTGGAGGAAGGCAACAAGGGTTTTAGTTTTGACCTCAGTGTACCTGCAGGGAATGTGGGGTGCGTGTGGTGTTATGACCTGTGACCCCTGGCTTGCCCAGGGCGTCACATTCCCCCTTAGCAAAACGCAGACCGTCCTCGGGTTGCCCGTCCAACACCAGTTTTATTTTCCTTTTTGTTTTTCTGAAAAAGATAAAGCATAATACATATAGAAAAACATCATCCCACATCGGGAGGCACATTTCTTAAACGTTACGGTTTTAACGGTTAACGGTTACGGTTTCCGCTCTCTCCCACCCAAGCAACCTGGCCCTGATGCTGCCCCTAGAAAACAGGCAGCACCCCTTGACCCCAGTCCTGCACCAAGTTACCTGAGCGGGTTCTGTCCTTCCCCTCCAGAGGGTAGCCATCGGTTCCTGTGGTGGCTGGGCCCCAGCCGGCTCCACTGCGGGCCCTCCCTCCAATCTGCCTCTCCGGAGGCGGCAATTGCGGAAACGGTACCGGTAACATAACTTATTTACATGCCACTAACGTTTGTGGTTGCCCTGCAAGTTCACGGGCTTGTCCATGAGGCAGTTCCTCATGCAACTTTTTAAACGGTCCCCACAGGGACAACGGTGCCGGCAACGGCCGGTTTTCCAAATCACAGCTTCAGATCAGGTGACTTTCACGGTAATCATTACTTATCATTTTTGGCAACATTTTTCAAACAAACACAGTGGTGGTCCCAACGGGGACGGGACAACGGGGTTCCGCTGCCCTACTCAGAGTCCTCAGCTAAGGCGGCTCCATCCCCCTCCACCAGCATATCCAGCATGCACTGACATGCCTGCTGTGACAGGGGCACCCGGTACCCATTTCCACCGGTACGCGGGGTATGGAAGACCGGTGGAATTGAATCACCCGGGCCTTCATCCAGGCCACGGTCCTGGGCTCGGGGTCTGGCACAGTCACTGCCGGGACTTCTGGCACCATTCTGTTAAGGGGCCGCGGTCCTAGCGGTTCCCCCTGGTGCACTTCAGGGACGTCCTGGACGTCTGCAGCCGGCTGGCCCGCCGGGGCGGCTTGGCAGGGTATCGCTACCGGGTGGGCAGGTAGCGGGCCTAATGGCAGAGCGGCAGCAGCTATCACTGGTAGCGGGGAGAGAGGCAGGGTGAGCGGAAGCCGGCCGGGCCCCTCAGCTCCAATGGCCGATCCCTCAGGAATACAGGGGCGTGGGTCTCTTACCCGCTCCTCCAAATCCTCTTCTACCTCGCGTCTCCACATAGCAGCCATTACATCCGTCATGTCGGTCTCCCACTCCTCCAGGAGGAGTTGCATATGGGCCTGCAGACGATTACTCAGCGGGACGGTCCGGTCCCTCAACCACGTCGCCGTGCCGGGCGCGGGGGTCTCGCTGTTATTAGCTGGAGCGGACATCTCGGCAGTCGTGCTTTCCAGGAACTAGCAACAAGATGGCCACAGTGTCCTGGCGTCCCTGCTTTTGTAGCCACCTCACATGCGTCCAGCCGCCATTCCGTTCCCCCTTAGCTTCTTTCCGGCCCCTCCTCTATCAGGGCGGGGTTTTGGCCTTCGCGCCTCCGCTACTCGAGAAGACGCTCGAGCGGGAACTCTTCGCGCCAAAGATGGCGGCTTCTGAAATTTTCTGGCCGGACACCTCCGGCGGTAACAAGGTGCACCTCTACCCAACGGCAGAGCGGAAAGATCCTGTTCGTGACGCCAAGTTGTCGCGGGCGGAGGAGGGGACGCCGCGCTCTCCCACTGCTCGGGTCCGGCTGCCGCTGCGGCCTGCTGCTGCTCGGTGGCTCGAGCGATGGGCCGGATCCCGGGGACTCTAGCGGCGCTCCGCGCCCGTGAGTGAAAGGGGTTTGGTTTTCGGGATAGTCAATTGTCCGTGACGCCACCCACGGTTGTGGTGATTGAGTGAACACCACTGCTGCTCTGTCTGGGGAGCCCGGGAGTGATGGTATGGAGCAGCCAGTTGTTTTATTTGCCCCTCCGTGGGTAGGGGGGTTTGGTGATCCCGGGGCCCAGTGAGGGGGTTGGATGGTGAACAGGCGGGTTATGGGGCCTGTGGAGGTGCAGGGGCGCAGGGGCAGCGCTGTGCCGCACAGCACGGAGGTACTCACTCAGCCAGTAAACACGACACAGTTCTCGGTAAACAAACGGCTGGTTGGACGGGTCCCTCGGACGGTTACGGTGCTGATGTTCCCTGCAGTTGACGGTGACGGTCTATTCCCTGCACCTATGTGTAGTCTGTTGGTAGCGATGGATTCCCACCGGTAACCCGCTACCCAGCTTGGATATGAGCCGGTCTCTTGCCCGCAGGCACTGGCCCTGGGAAACTGGTGCCTTGGCGGTGGCGGTGTCTCCCCTTAACGGTCGGACTGTTGCCTTCAAACGGGACTTGGTTGTTGGGAGACAGAGGTCCCCTTCACTGACGGATTTGGCAAATTATGGCGACTCCTAGCCTTGTCGGGATCCGAAAGGCCCCTGCCCTGGTGCTGACTGTTCTTTGTATACCGCTCCGGTACCGCCGGGTCACCACCCGTCCACGGTCCTTTCGGCAACCTCCGAGCAATCTCTCCTGCAGACGGTCACCGCCGTCTGTCAACCTTGCTGTCTCAGTCCGGGGCACACACCCGGACCAACTTGAGGCTTCTTGCTGTCACTTTCTCTGTCACTACTCTCACTTTCCTTCTTCTCCTTCACTGTTTACTCCTTCTACTTCAAGCTCTCACTCTAATCTGCCTGGTTTTCCCGCCTCCAGAGCTGTGAACTCCTCGGTGGGTGGAGCCAACCGCCTGGCCCACCCCCTGGTGTGGACACCAGCCCCTGGAGGAAGGCAACAAGGGTTTTAGTTTTGACCTCAGTGTACCTGCAGGGAATGTGGGGTGCGTGTGGTGTTATGACCTGTGACCCCTGGCTTGCCCAGGGCGTCACATTCCCCCTTAGCAAAACGCAGACCGTCCTCGGGCTGCCCGTCCAACACCAGTTTTATTTTCCTTTTTGTTTTTCTGAAAAAGATAAAGCATAATACATATAGAAAAACATCATCCCACATCGGGAGGCACATTTCTTAAACGTTACGGTTTTAACGGTTAACGGTTACGGTTTCCGCTCTCTCCCACCCAAGCAACCTGGCCCTGATGCTGCCCCTAGAAAACAGGCAGCACCCCTTGACCCCAGTCCTGCACCAAGTTTCCCAAGCGGGTTCTGTCCTTCCCCTCCAGAGGGTAGCCACCGGTTCCTGTGGTGGCTGGGCCCCAGCCGGCTCCACTGCGGGCCCTCCCTCCAATCTGCCTCTCCGGAGGCGGCAATTGCGGAAACGGTACCGGTAACATAACTTATTTACATGCCACTAACGTTTGTGGTTGCCCTGCAAGTTCACGGGCTTGTCCATGAGCAGTTCCTCATGCAACTTTTTAAACGGTCCCCACAGGGACAACGGTGCCGGCAATGGCCGGTTTTCCAAATCCCAGCTTCAGATCAGGTGACTTTCACGGTAATCATTACTTATCATTTTTGGCAACATTTTTCAAACAAACACAGTGGTGGTCCCAACGGGGACGGGACAACGGGGTTCCGCTGCCCTACTCAGAGTCCTCAGCTAAGGCGGCTCCATCCCCCTCCACCAGCATATCCAGCATGCACTGACATGCCTGCTGTGACAGGGGCACCCGGTACCCATTTCCACCGGTACGCGGGGTATGGAAGACCACTGGACCTCCTACATAGCGGGCACGCTCCATTGCCTCTTCCAACTCAGCAGCGGACCCGGGGCTGGGGCCGGAGTCATCATCTCTTGTTCCTGCGTCAGGCGGGTTACCGCCAGCTGCCGCAGCCTCCTGGCCTCCAGCATCCACCACTTCAGACCCTTCTGCAGTAGCCCGGAGCAGCAGATCAGGCGAGTCTACACTGAGGCGCCCCATAAGTAACGGCAAGGGTGATGCATAGGCCGAGACTAGGCCGGGCCACTCAGCCGCAGCGGCCGGTCCTGGTAGGACATAGGGACGTGGGTCACCAGTCGACTCTGCTACATCTATTCCCCCTTAGTACATCGGGGCAGTTGCAATCAGCATCTCCACCTCGTTAGTCCACTGCTCCATCATCCGGAAGATCTGATCCTGCTGACGCCGGTGGAATTGAATCACCCGGGCCTTCATCCAGGCCACGGTCCTGGGCTCGGGGTCTGGCACAGTCACTGCCGGGACTTCTGGCACCATTCTGTTAAGGGGCCGCGGTCCTAGCGGTTCCCCTTGGTGCACTTCAGGGACGTCCTGGACGTCTGCAGCCGGCTGGCCCGCCGGGGCGGCTTGGCAGGGTATCGCTACCGGGTGGGCAGGTAGCGGGCCTAATGGCAGAGCGGCAGCAGCTATCACGGGTAGCGGGGAGAGAGGCAGGGTGAGCGGAAGCCGGCCGGGCCCCTCAGCTCCAATGGCCGATCCCTCAGGAATACAGGGGCGTGGGTCTCTTACCCGCTCCTCCAAATCCTCTTCTACCTCGCGTCTCCACATAGCAGCCATTACATCCGTCATGTCGGTCTCCCACTCCTCCAGGAGGAGTTGCATATGGGCCTGCAGACGATTACTCAGCGGGACGGTCCGGTCCGGTCCCTCAACCACGTCGCCGTGCCGGGCGCGGGGGTCTCGCTGTTATTAGCTGGAGCGGACATCTCGGCAGTCGTGCTTTCCAGGAACTAGCAACAAGATGGCCACAGGGTCCCGGCGTCCCTGCTTTTGTAGCCACCTCACATGCGTCCAGCCGCCATTCCGTCCCCCCTTAGCTTCTTTCCGGCCCCTCCTCTATCAGGGCGGGGTTTTGGCCTTCGCGCCTCCACTACTCGAGAAGACGCTCGAGCGGGAACTCTTCGCGCCAAAGATGGCAGCTTCTGAAATTTTCTGGCCGGACACCTCCGGCGGTAACAAGGCGCACCTCTACCCAACGGCAGAGCGGAAAGATCCTGTTCGTGACGCCAAGTTGTCGCGGGCGGAGGAGGGGACGCCGCGCTCTCCCACTGCTCGGGTCCGGCTGCCGCTGCGGCTGCGGCCTGCTGCTGCTCGGTGGCTCGAGCGATGGGCCGGATCCCGGGGACTCTAGCGGTGCTCCTCGCCCGTGAGTGAAAGGGGTTTGGTTTTTGGGATAGTCTATTGTCCGTGACGCCACCCGCGGTTGTGGTGATTGAGTGAACACCACCGCTGCTCTGTCTGGGGAGCCCGGGAGTGATGGTATGGAGCAGCCAGTTGTTGATTTGCCCCTCCGTGGGTAGGGGGGTTTGGTGATCCCGGGGCCCAGTGAGGGGGTTGGATGGTGGACAGGCGGGTTATGGGGCCTGTGGAGGTGCAGGGGCGCAGGGGCAGCGCTGTGCCGCACGGCACGGAGGTTCTCACTCAGCCAGTAAACACGACACAGTTCTCGGTAAACAAACGGCTGGTTGGACGGGTCCACGGTTACGGTGCTGATGTTCCCTGCAGTTGACGGTCTCTTCCCTGCACCTATGTGTAGTCTGTTGGTAGCGATGGATTCCCACCGGTAACCCGCTCCCCAGCTTGGATATGAGCCGGAGGAGCCCCTCTCTTGCCCGCAGGCGCTGGCCCTGGGAAACTGGTGCCTTGGCGGTGGCAGTGTCTCCCCTTAACGGTCGGACTGTTGCCTTCAAACGGGACTTGGTTGTTGGGAGACAGAGGTCCCCTTCACTGACGGATTTGGCAAATTATGGCGACTCCTAGCCTTGCCGGGATCCGAAAGGTCCCTGCCCTGGTGCTGACTGTTCTTTGTATACCGCTCCGGTACCGCCGGGTCACCACCCGTCCACGGTCCTTTCGGCAACCTCCGAGCAATCTCTCCTGCAGACGGTCACCGCCGTCTGTCAACCTTGCTGTCTCAGTCCGGGGCACACACCCGGACCAACTTCAGGCTTCTTGCTGTCACTTTCTCTGTCACTACTCTCACTTTCCTTCTTCTCCTTCACTGTTTACTCCTTCTACTTCAAGCTCTCACTCTAATCTGCCTGGTTTTCCCGCCTCCAGAGCTATGAACTCCTCGGCGGGTGGAGCCAACTGCCTGGCCCACCCCCTGGTGTGGACACCAGCCCCTGGAGGAAGGCAACAAGGGTTTTAGTTTTTACCTCGGTGTACCTGCAGGGAATGTGGGGTGTGTGTGGTGTTATGACCTGTGACCCCTGGCTTGCCCAGGGCGTCACATATATACCCCTGCGTGTGATGTATATATATCACAGGAGGAGTTGGGGGCATACACCTCACAGCAGACACTGGGGAACTTGTAGAGCTGTAGGGGGAAAAAGCGCAATAGGGTCTTACCCGGTATGAGGGTAGAGAGACAGAAAGAGGTACACTCACCTGGTAGGGTTGTGCAAGTCACAACTCCTTATGATCGCATGTGAGTGCCTTTTTGTGGTTTAGCAGCGGCCCCGGAATGCAGTATATAAAATATAGGTCAGGTAAAGAGAAAACCGGTTTAAATGCCGCGCTAAAAAACCACTGATGTTGTAGATGAAAAAGATTTCCTTTATTTCATAATTCTACGCGTTTCAGAGACATCTCCGTCTCCTTCCTCAGGAAAATAAATCATATTACAAAAAAGGGGCAACAGAGCCTATATAAAGGAAGACCAGTAGCCACATATGCATTTGAAAAGTGAACAGCCCATATGACTCAGAGCCGATTACTCAGCGCCGCATGGAGAAGAGAAAAAAAAAAAAAAAAAAAGGGGGAAAGCACACATTAAATCAGCACAAATGAACCGAAGGAATTACCGTGAAATAACATGAACATCTCAAGGAGAAAATTAGTGGATCAGTGAAGGATCAATAAAAAACATAAAAATAATAATTATTGCGTGTTATTTAATAAAAGAGTATAAAAAGAAAAAAGAAAAAAAGAAAAAAAAGAAAAAAGAAAAAAGAAAAAAAAAAAAAAAAGAAAAAAGTCTTTTTTTCTTTTTTTTTTTTTTTTTTTTTTTTTTTTTTTTTTTCTTTTTATACTCTTTTATTAAATAACACGCAATAATTATTATTTTTATGTTTTTTATTGATCCTTCACTGATCCACTAATTTTCTCCTTGAGATGTTCATGTTATTTCACGGTAATTCCTTCGGTTCATTTGTGCTGATTTAATGTGTGCTTTCCCCTTTTTTTTTTTTTTTTTTTTTTTTCTCTTCTCCATGCGGCGCTGAGTCATCGGCTCTGAGTCATATGGGCTGTTCACTTTTCAAATGCATATGTGGCTACTGGTCTTCCTTTATATAGGCTCTGTTGCCCCTTTTTTGTAATATGATTTATTTTCCTGAGGAAGGAGACGGAGATGTCTCTGAAACGCGTAGAATTATGAAATAAAGGAAATCTTTTTCATCTACAACATCAGTGGTTTTTAGCGCGGCATTTAAACCGGTTTTCTCTTTACCTGACCTATATTTTAGCAGACACTGGGGGCATACACATAACAGGAGACACTGGGGCATATCCATGACAGGAGGGGCTGGGAGCATATACATAACAGGAGATGCTGGGGGCATATACATGACAAGAGGGGCTGGGAAACACACACTACTAGGTCACAGGGAGGCATAAGCATTGCTGTGGGGCACAGACGACACTGGGAGGGCACACACAGCACTAGGGGGGGGCACGGACATCACTAGGTGGGCACAGGCATCACTAAGGGGGAGGCACACAGAAATCACTAAGGGGGGGCACAGACATCACTAGGAGGAGACTGGGGGGGTACATAGCACTTGGGGTGGTACGTAGCACTGGAGAGAATACAACACTGGGGGTGATCACTGGGGAGGCTGCACACAGCACTGCAGGGGGCATGCTGCACCGGAGAAGGGGCAGAGAGCGGGTGTCACACAGCGCTGGGAGCTGCACAGAGCACTGATGGGGCACGCTGCACTGGAGAGCAGGCGCCATACAGCGCTGGGAGCTGCACACAGCACTGAGGGTGTACGCTGCACCGGAGAGTGGGCGGCACACAGCGCTGGGAGCTGCACACAGCACTGATGGGGCACATTACACCGGAGAGCGGGGCGGCACACAGCGCCGGGGAGAGGGTGGCACACAGCACTGATTGGAGCACGCTGCACCGGAGAAGGGGCGGAGAGCGGGCGGCATACAGCGTCCGGGGAGCGGGGCGGCACAATGCTGCAAACAGTGAAGCTGCTGTGGGACAGAAACACAGAGCACTAAACCCGCCCACGAAGTAAGTCCTGAGCACGCTGCAAAGGCCAAAGAGCTCATTGGTGCGCGCAAGAAGCACATGTGAAGATTTAAAGGGTCGTCGGCCTGTAAGACAACGGCGGTGGCCGGAGCACTGCCGCCCCCAGGAATCTGCC
Organism: Anomaloglossus baeobatrachus; assembly: GCF_048569485.1. Lineage (NCBI taxonomy): Eukaryota > Metazoa > Chordata > Amphibia > Anura > Aromobatidae > Anomaloglossus > Anomaloglossus baeobatrachus. Next base: position 115,015,685 of record NC_134364.1, read on the forward strand.
CGGGGGCGCACAAAAAGTCATGGCGGGCCGCATGCGGCCGGCGGGATGGAGGTTCCCACCCCTGGGGTAGAGCATTCCAGAGATTGGTGCAGCTTGGGAGAAGTCTTGGATCCGGGAGTGGAAGGTTCGGAGTTAGTGTGCATGTGGTTGAAAGTGAAGACAAGTTGCGTAAATTCACGGTGTCTGCCGCGCTGCTTGGAAACGGGATGGATGTTGGAGATAAGAATAATAGATTTATTTGAATAAAATTAATAGCCACAACGCGTTTCGGGGGTATAATACTCTCCCCCCTTCCTCAGGTAGCGATGAATTAACAGGATTATTAGACATATACTGTATATATAAATGAATACACACGTGCACAAAGGTATTCAGTAATTCGAATGGATCTCAATGGAGTAAAATAAATTAGTTAATAAATTAGCTGGTTGGCCAATTAACTATAGCCTTTTTTTGTACACATCCTTTATAACCCTAGAGAGTCTATATCTTTAGGATAAATAGATCACAGGTTGGATATTATTTACATATAAACGGCAATTGATTATACAAATAAATTCATATAAATTCATCAAGTTGTGCTAAAGCTCAGTAAAATTACAAATTTGATAAGTTACAGATAAAAAATAAACAATATACAAATTCAATAAATTAAGGATAAAAATGGACTTAATATATGAAAGGACCATATATATACAGTAGGGAATAAATCAAACTATAGGGAGTGTTACACGGTACGATATAGCTAACGATATGTCGTCGGGGTCATGGATTCGGTGACGCACATCCGGCATCGTCAGAAATATCGTAGCGTGTGACAGCTAGGAGCGACTGTGAACGAGCAAAAATACTCACCTTATCATTGCTCGTTGACACGTCGTTCATTTTCATAATATCGGTCACATTCCTGGATGCAGGTTATTCGTCGTTCCCGAGCCAGCACACATCGCAACGTGTGACACCCCGGGAACGATGACTACAGCTTACCTGCGTCCTCCGGCAATGAGGAAGGAAGGAGGTGGGCGGGATGTTTACGTCCCGCTCATCACCGCCCCTCCGCTTCTATTGGCCGGCCGCTGAATGATGTCGCTGTGACGCCGAACGTCCCTCCCCCTTCAGGAAGAGGATGTTCACCGACCACAGCGAGGATGTTTGGAAGGTAAGTACGTGTGACGGGGGTTAACGACTAAGTGCGACATGGGCAACAAATTGCCCGTGACGCACAAACGATGGGGGTGGGTGCGATCGCACGATAAATCGACCCATGTAACGGGGCCTTAACATACAGTTAGGTCCAGAAATATTTGGACAGTGACACAATTTTCGCGAGTTGGGCTCTGCATGCCACCACATTGGATTTGAAATGAAACCTCTACAACAGAATTCAAGTGCAGATTGTAAGGTTTAATTTGAAGGTTTGAAAAAAAATATCTGATAGAAATTGTAGGAATTGTCACATTTCTTTACAAACACTCCACATTTTAGGAGGTCAAAAGTAATTGGACAAATAAACCAAACCCAAACAAAATATTTTTATTTTCAATATTTTGTTGCGAATCCTTTGGAGGCAATCACTGCCTTAAGTCTGGAACCCATGGACATCACCAAACGCTGGGTTTCCTCCTTCTTAATGCTTTGCCAGGCCTTTACAGCCGCAGCCTTCAGGTCTTGCTTGTTTGTGGGTCTTTCCGTCTTAAGTCTGGATTTGAGCAAGTGAAATGCATGCTCAATTGGGTTAAGATCTGGTGATTGACTTGGCCATTGCAGAATGTTCCACTTTTTTGCACTCATGAACTCCTGGGTAGCTTTGGCTGTATGCTTGGGGTCATTGTCCATCTGTACTATGAAGCGCCGTCCGATCAACTTTGCGGCATTTGGCTGAATCTGGGCTGAAAGTATATCCCGGTACACTTCAGAATTCATCCGGCTACTCTTGTCTGCTGTTATGTCATCAATAAACACAAGTGACCCAGTGCCATTGAAAGCCATGCATGCCCATGCCATCACGTTGCCTCCACCATGTTTTACAGAGGATGTGGTGTGCCTTGGACCATGTGCCGTTCCCTTTCTTCTCCAAACTTTTTTCTTCCCATCATTCTGGTACAGGTTGATCTTTGTCTCATCTGTCCATAGAATACTTTTCCAGAACTGAGCTGGCTTCATGAGGTGTTTTTCAGCAAATTTAACTCTGGCCTGTCTATTTTTGGAATTGATGAATGGTTTGCATCTAGATGTGAACCCTTTGTATTTACTTTCATGGAGTCTTCTCTTTACTGGTGACTTAGAGACAGATACACCTACTTCACTGAGAGTGTTCTGGACTTCAGTTGATGTTGTGAACGGGTTCTTCTTCACCAAAGAAAGTATGCGGCGATCATCCACCACTGTTGTCATCCGTGGACGCCCAGGCCTTTTTGAGTTCCCAAGCTCACCAGTCAATTCCTTTTTTCTCAGAATGTACCCGACTGTTGATTTTGCTACTCCAAGCATGTCTGCTATCTCTCTGATGGATTTTTTCTTTTTTTTCAGCCTCAGGATGTTCTGCTTCACCTCAATTGAGAGTTCCTTAGACCGCATGTTGTCTGGTCACAGCAACAGCTTCCAAATGCAAAACCACACACCTGTAATCAACCCCAGACCTTTTAACTACTTCATTGATTACAGGTTAACGAGGGAGACGCCTTCAGAGTTAATTGCAGCCCTTAGAGTCCCTTGTCCAATTACTTTTGGTCCCTTTAAAAAGAGGAGGCTATGCATTACAGAGCTATGATTCCTAAACCCTTTCTCCGATTTGGATGTGAAAACTCTCATATTGCAGCTGGGAGTGTGCACTTTCAGCCCATATTATATATATAATTGTATTTCTGAACATGTTTTTGTAAACAGCTAAAATAACAAAACTTGTGTCACTGTCCAAATATTTCTGGACCTAACTGTATATATATATATATATATATATATATATATATATAAAGATGAAATTGTTATTTTTCTGTTTTGTTTGTATTATTATTGTTTTATTATTGATGTTGGTCGAAAGTCATTTGCGGAGTGTAGAGAACGGGTTGGGTGATAGACAGAGATGAGGGTGGAGATGTAGGGGGCGCGGCACTGTGGAGAGCTTTGTGGGTGAGACCAAGCAATTTACATTGGATCCTATGATATATGAGGAGTCAGTGCAATGATTGGCAGAGAGTGAAAGTGACATGCCCCACCGGGACCTGGGGGCACTCGTTACCGGGCCGCGGCTCTGTTCTGCTCGGAGGATGTCACAGCGACCCCGGTGGGGACATTTTAAGATGGTGGTGGGGAATATTTACATGGGATATGTCGTGACGCCACCTGTGGTATGCGGCAAGATAGGTGACACCGCAGCTGTTCAGTTCCCCTGGGGTCGGTGGTGATGTAGCAGAGTTGGAATAGCTCTCCACAGGTAGAGCTGGGCCCCAGGGGTGTACGGAGTAGTTGTCTGTAATGGCGGGGTGCAGGGCCGGAGGCACAGGCAAAGAACTTGGCAACACAGGAATGTAGTCACAAGGTGTTTACTCACAGTTTAGAGTTCCAGGTTAGCACATCTAGACTTTGATGCTGCCTTTGGGGTGCTGAGTCCTGCTGTGATGGGCCCCAGCCGATCCCGGATAGTTCGGAGGCACAACTCAGTACACCCTTCTGTGTTCCTTTCCTGGTTGTCTTCTTGCGCTGACCTCTCCCGCTTGTCCCGTGCCTGTACACACAGAGCCCTGAGCCGGTGTCTGCGGACCCTGTCGGGTAGCTTGAAGCTCTATCCCTTGGCCCTATGTGGTCACCTTTTCACTGGATGTGTGTGGATGTGGCTTCAGCACTTGCAGTAACCTCAGCCTCCGGTTTGCTAGCTGAGCCTTGTAGTTCTCCACTGGTTGAGGGGCCGATCCCTTTTTGTGGCCAAGTCCCTCCACTCCAGTATGCCGCTTGTGGAAGGAAACCACGGGTGTATGGCACACTTCCCGTGGGCTCTAGAACCCGTTCAGTCGTGTGCCTGGGCTGAGCTCCACCAGCTCCAGACCACGGGTCCTCACTCCTCCGCTCCTACTTCCTGATTGACTAACGTTCTACAGTGTGCTCCCACTAACTAGACTCCACCTCCAAACTGGCTTAGGGGACGGTGCTTCTACCAGAGGAGATACTGTAGCATAGTTGCACTAGGCCCTAACAATGGCCTGATGAAGTATTGCTAAATAAGAGTGTATCTATGTTTGTGTGTATACCAATTTGTGACCACCTCCTTACCACCCAGGAATGGGATACCACACCTCTGGCTGAGGTGCAGTACCTCTGTGCCGACTGGAACCTCAGGGGTGCCACAGATGCATCTGAGTTAGCCAGATAGATGACTCTGGCTGCTGCATTAAGGATGGACTGTAGACAAGAGAGTCTGGTGAGGGGGAGGCCAATTAATAGGGAGTTACAGTAGTCAAGGCGGGAGTGGATCAGGGCCACGGTGAGGGTTTTTGTTGTTTCCATGGTGAGAAAGGTGTGGATTCTAGAGTTGTTCTTCAGGTTCAAGCGACAGGAGTGGGCAAAAGATTGTATATAGGAGGTGAAGGAAAGATCGGTGTCAAGTATAACACCCAGACAGCGAGTCTGCAGCCTAGGCGTTATCGTTGTGCTGCACACAGAAAGGGAGAT